>NW_024096536.1:2780000-3380000 GCF_016545835.1 Crotalus tigris
TAAGTTAGGCAAATATTCTTACCTTGTTTCCTGCCTAGTATCTATATTATCTTATCATTTCTGTTAGTTAATGAAGGTGGAGGCAAAAAAAAACTCCTATTGAGTTATAATTACTAGTTATTTTCTAATTCTTTAAAGCAATTATTTATTTTGTTTTCAATATGTCATTTTACAAAGCAAAATATTTCAGTAATTAGCATTAATAATTGGTACTTGTTCCTGTCCAGTCAGATTTTATAGATCAGTTCATGGCCTCTGCTGCTCTAAAGCTCAAAAATATATTGTGTATATTGAGTATCCATTATTTCTGTATTTTTAAATAGCAGTTCTAAGGTAGTCTTCCTTCCTTCCTTTCCAGTGCCCAAGATTGAGCTAATGGATGGCCGACTGGGTAGCCTTGCAGAGGAGTTTAAACAACTTGTTTATCCACCAGGCTATGATCCTGATGGGAAAACTATAAAACGGAAACAAGGTGGGATGAAAGAATATAGAGAGAAGAAGATAATTGTGTCCTTAAATGCGTATGCCCTTTTTAAATTAGCCAACGTTCTAATGTGGGATCCAAGTAAACATTTTTCTCAGAATATAAGTATGTTCTTGACCCAGGGTGCAATTAAGCATAGCAATTATCAGGTACATACTTAGCAGCTTACCTGCCATCTAATACTAATTATGAATTAGAATATAGTTTTTTTTTAATAAATATTTTATTAATTTTCTAGTTTTGCATTCATAAGTACTTAACAAACAACATGTTGTCTGGATCCATTAGTAATTCAGTGGTACATATTAACTTCCTCAATCTAGATCCAATACTACACCATCCAGTGCTTCCTCTCTTCTTCTGGTGGTATACATTTTTCCACACTAGGCAAATACAATTCTTATTGCTGTTAATACATATACAATTGAATATCTACATCTTTATCACATTTTTCTAATATTATACATAATATCAATAGTATCAGTTTAAAATATCTTTTCTAACCAAAACATATCTCAATTGCATTTGCACTTAAAATCCATTTGTTCAATCAGTATCTTGTTTTTCCCGCTTTTTAAAAAATTTTTGATTTCCCATCAATGTTCAAAGTGTCTCTATCACTTATAGTTTTCTCATAATAAATTATATTTGGGTAACCAAAAGCTTCCCTTATTTAGTCCCTCTTAGCATTTTCATATTTCCCTTCTCATACTAAAATATACTATTCTAGTTGCAGATCCTCTCTTTTTAGTTATAATAATACTTTTATTTCTAACAATTATCTATTCTCTTAGCCATGTTCAAACATTTATTTAATAATATAATATCCCATTTAATGGGTCAAAATCTCAATTTTCTTCAGTCTTACTCTAGCTTTCTTCCTTTGCCAACTAACTTTCCAAGTCAATGCATTTCTTCCTCTATTTTTGTGTATATTGTTTGGAATAAGAAAGACAATGTATTTTTGGAAGAATGCTCAGCCCATTTATATTCATTAAACAACTTCTCTCCTTCTCCAATTTTCCACAATTCTCCTAACAGCTTTATCTTCCATTCGATCAGTTCTTCTTCCTTGTCCTCAAATGTGTTCTGAGATCTTGACAAGTAAGATATCTTTTCCATTTCCAGTATTATTGCTATGTCTTTTAATTCTTCGTTTATCTGAGTCTGTTGATTCCTTCCTTTAGGTCCTCCATCTTTGGATCTGCTTCCTCTAATTTTCCTTCTATTTTCTGGGTTACTAGTTCTTCTTTGTAATTATTTTCTGAATTTGTAGGTTTAGATTAAAAAAATGTTCTTTTATCTTCTTTGTGTTATTTTTAGTCTCATCATGAGCTACGGCAATTGTATCTTGTATTGATTTCAACATAGAAAGAATTTCTTTCTGAGATTCATTAACATTTTCTTGTTGGTATATCAAGCTGGGGGAATTTAAAGACAAGTGTTAGGGATGGCTTTTTACCATTTAAGGCTAATTATGGAACATCCATTTTGTTTTTGTATGTGGTCTTTAAAATCCAATCTATTTAGGGATTTAAAAAGTTTCAATCAATTGTCATTTGAACTCCAAATTATCCAGCCAGCCTATCAGTCTGTCCTTAAGCCTCCCCTAAACAAGTATAAGCAAAATTCAAGTTTTTCTGTCCAATAAAAAACATATCCTTTCTGTCCAGAGAGAAAAAAGCAATTAAAAGTTGTTCTTCAATCAAAGGCTTATAATCCAAAGTATTTCATCATCTCAATCACTAATGCATGTTTCTTCTACAGGGAAATAGCTCCATGACACAGCTCTAAAAGTCAGTTTCAAAATAGTTTGTATTTTGTATTTGTATTTAATTTTATTTATATGCTGCCCAATCCCAAAGGACTCAGGGCAGCGTACAGAGTTAAAACAATCATAAAACAATAAAATAATACAGTCATACCGCGAGTCTGATCATATCCCGCCCCCCCCCCGGGGACATCAGCCCCAGGCCTGCCAGAACAGGAGAGTTTTAATGGCTTTCTTAAAGGCTGGCAGGGTGGGAGTAGTTCGAACCTCGGGGGGAAGTTGATTCCACCATTGTCTGGCCAACGGGACTTGAAGGATGCCCAATCTATGGGACCTCACCGGTCTCTGGGAACTGTGCAGCAGTATGCGGTCCGGTAAGTAACCTGGCCCTATGCCATGAAGGGCTTTAAAGGTGATAACCAACACCTTGAATTGCGTCCGTAGACCCACAGGAAGCCAGTGCAGCTCGCGGAGGATAGGTGACACGTGGGCGTACCTTGGCGCGCCCACAGTCGCTCTCGCGGCTGCATTCTGAACCAACTGCAGCCTCCGAACACTCTTCAAGTGTAGCCCCATGTAGAGCGCGTTACAGTAATCCAGTCTTGAGGTGACAAGGGCATGAGTGACTGTGAGTAAAGCCTCTTGGTCCAAATAAGGCCGCAACTGGTGCACCAGGCGAACCTGGGCAAAGGTCCCCCTGGCCACAGCCGATAGATGTTGTTCCAAATTTAGCTGTCAGTCCAGGAGGACACCCAAGTTGCGTGCCTGCACTGAGGGAGGTAAATTTGCCCCCCCCCCAGGACTAATGATGGACCATCCAGTTGGCCTTTGGGAGGCAAGACCCAGACCACTCGGTCTTGTCAGGGTTGAGTCTAAGCCTGTTCACCCCCATCCAGACCCTCACATCTTCCAGGCACCAGCACATCACGTCGACTGCTTCACTGAAAGGACATGGGGTGGAGATATATAATTGGGTATCATCCGCGTACTGATGATACCTCACCCCATGTCGCTGAATGATCTCACCCAGCGGTTTCATGTAGATGTTAAAAAGGAGGGGGGACAGGACCGAGCCCTGAGGCACCCCATGATCGAGGCGCCTAGGGGTCGATCTCTGTCCGCCCGCCAACACCGACTGCGACCTGTCAGAGAGGTAGGAGAACCACCGCAATACGGTGCCGCCCACCCCCACCTCTCCGAGACGACGCAGAAGGATACCATGGTCGATGGTATCGAAAGCCGCTGAGAGGTCAAGAAGCACCAGGATAGAGGAATAACCCCTATCCCGGGCTCGCCAGAGGTCATCGGTCAGTGCGACCAAAGCAGTCTCAGTGCTGTAGCCGGGCCTGAAACCAGATTGAAAAGGGTCCAGATAATTAGTTTCATCCAAGGATCGCAAGAGTTGGGACGCCACCACCTTCTCTACAACCTTCCCCACAAAGGGGAGGTTGGAGACGGGCCGAAAGTTCTTCAAAACAGCTGGGTCCAGGGAAGGCTTCTTGAGGAGGGGCCTCACCACCGCCTCCTTTAAAGGTTGCGGGAAAGACCCCTCCATCAAGGAGGCATTGATTATCGCCTGGAGCCAGCCTCGTGTCACCTCCCTACTGGCAGAAACCAGCCAGGAGGGGCACGGGTCCAATAAACAGGTGGCGGCATTCATTGCCCTCACGGCCTTGTCCTTTATCGTCTCTGCCACACAGATAAGCAGCCAAGAGGGTTTTTCCCCCCTTTTCCCAACTGCAGTCTTCAAAAGTGAAAGTTTCCAAGGATAACAAAAGTCTTATCTGAGTCTGGGCTTCAAGCCAAGTTTCCTTTAAGCATAATAGATTGTAGTGCTGTGGTTCACCACTAGATGTCGTTGACACTGTTTTCCAGCTTTTTAAATCCAAACATATATTGCAAGTTTTTCAAAAAAGTCTCAAAAGCACTTTTAGTCCCCAAATTTCAAAGCTATATATCTGTATTGATTCCAAATTAATCTTGTAATTTTCTCTGTTTTCCCCCAAGCAATTAGTTTGCTGCTTTTCTTTTCCTGAGAGGAAAAGGCAGAAATTCCACTTCCCTATCTCATTGGGAAGGATTCTTTGCTTTGGGCGATTTTTTCCAGGAAAAAGTCTTAAAGTCATGAAGGGAGGATAAAGTCTCACCCAGTTCCATCCACTTTGCTCAAAAGTTGCTTTTTAGTACTTACTTTCTTCGGTTGTCAGCAGCTTCTGACTGGCCATATGAATGTGGCCAGTCTTTCCCCCGCCAGTTTGGAGGGTTTCCTTAGATCAAATGGAAGGGCCACCACCCCTCCGCAATCAATGAGGGTCCCCTCCTTCTTCGTTGCTTCTCTGAGGCGACTTTTGACCCTTTTTAGGGTCCCCAGTAGGGTGAAATTGAACGTGGAAGACGGAGCCCTGTCTTTCTGCATCCTTAACGCTGCGACACCGAACCAGAAGCTTGAATTAGAATATAGTTTGATGGTGAGTTGAGAACCCATTTTCAGAAACAAATTACAATTTATGGATTTAATTAAATGAAGTTAACAATTTATTGCTTGTGACTAGCAGCTGTCTCATAGGTGGCATTTCCTAGTTGACTTTGTGTTCAGAAGCTAAGCAAGGTCAAGCCTGTTTAGTATTTTAGTTTATGCCACAAAATTAAAGCAACAACAACAAATTGGAGACCCGCAGAAATACCAGAGCTGTAGATTAGATTAAAAAATTGAAATAAAATAGGTAATCCTCGATTTACAATAACAATTGAGACCAGAGTTTCCATCACTAAATAATTGGTTGATAAAATGCAACTCCATCACTTATCCAGGGCAATCCCTGCAGTCCTTGTTGCTATAGTTTATTTAATCCCATGAGTGTTAATGAGAGGCAACCTCCTGCTGGCTTCCCACAACCAAAGTCAGTGGGGAAGCTAGCAAGAAGCTGCAAGTTCCAGGCTGGGAGGCAGTTATGAAGGTGTTGAAGATTGGGGAGGGAGGAAAGGGGTGTGTTGAGAATAGGAAAGAGGGACAGGGAGATTGTGTGAGAGGTGTCTTGTGAGTTTTGATCCAGTTTTAGTCACATTACAAAAAAGATGTTGAGACTTTGGAAAAAGTGCAAAGAAGAGCAACTAAGATGATTAAAGGCCTGGAGCTTAAAATGTATGAAGAACGGTTGCAGGATTGGGAATGGCCAGTCTAGAGAAAAGAAGGACTAGGGGGGACATGATAGCGGTATTCCAGTATTTGAGAGGCTGCCACAAGGAAGAGGGGGTCAATTTATTTTCCAAAGTACCAGAAGGTAAGACAACGGATGGAAATTAATCAAGGAGAGAAGCAACATGGAATTAAGGAGAAACGTCCTAACAGTGAGGACAATTGACCAGTGGAACAGTCGCCTTCAGATGTTGTGAGTGCTTCATCACTCAAGATTTTTAAGAAGAGACTGGACAACCACTTGTCTGAAATGATATAGGAGCTCCTGCTTGATCAGGGGGCTGGACTAGAAGACCTCCAAGGTCCCTTCCAGCTCTACTCTGATTGGGATTGGATTGGAAAGAGTGCAGAGGTTTTGTGAGAGGCACTGCATGGGTCAGGGAGAATGTACAGGAATGCAGTGCAAGTTGGGAAAAGTCCACAAGATTGTGTGAGAAGCACTGTGGGTTGGGGAAAGTGTATGAGGGTGTATGAATGGCTAGTGCAGCACAGATACAGAGGGGCTGGATAAGGTGTGCAGGCATGCAGATTTACCCCAGCAACGTGACTTTCCCTGACAGCTTTCCCATTGATTTTCTGGGGAAGGTTGCAAATGGCAATGACATGATAGTGCAGTGCTTGGTAACCAGTTATAAGTGCAAATGGGTTGTCAAATGTCCAGATCGTGATCCCGTGGGGATGCTAAATGACTATAAATGGGAACTGATCATATCTCCCTTTGTTCAATACCATAGTAACTTCAAAAAGCTGTTGAACGAATTGTCATAAATCAAGAACAACCTGTATCCTGGAATGAGGCAATGGCTAACCATTTCAATATTTCTAAGAAAGCTACATGGACATCTCTATGAAATCACCAGTTGAGCTTGATTTGAATGAGATTCAAAATCTTTTAAAGAAATCAAAATGTGAAGCTTTGTAGGATTTTGTGCCATAATGGATATATACATGAAACATTTCAACGATAGCAAATAAGTAACAAATAACTTATGCCCAATTTATTTCTCCAGCAGGTAGTGGTAATGAACAACCAGAAAAGAAAGCAAGGGTAGAACTCTCTGAAGAGGAGCTGAGGAGTCATGTTGGTAAAGGCACTTTGGGTAAACTTACTGTGCCAGTTCTAAAGGATATATGCAGAGTTTATAAGCTAACAGGTGGTGGAAAGAAGCAAGAACTTTTAGATGTGATAATTGCACATTTCAATAAGCACTGAGTTTACACCCCCAACTGCTTCAAACATTTTAATGTTGAAAATCTCCTAAATGTTGAGATTTTGACAAGAAAAAATGGGAATATGTTTTCATAGGCATTTGATAAAAGGGAGTGGGAATCAGGGTTTTCTCTTTGTGAAATTTATAGTAAAAGCCCCTTTCGACGTCTGGTTCTAGATTTGATTGTGCAACTTTATCTTGTCTTTAATAAATGAGCTTGGTTTGGCTGTCAGCTTTTTTGTTCCCACTATTTCACATATAACACAATGCACAAAGTATTATTTAGGAAAAATAGCTTATTTTTGGAAGGATAGTACTGTATAAATTTGATTTTTATGCTTGCCTTACATATATAGTAAACCTGCCCTGCCTTTTTTTTCCCAACCATGTTACTTCTTCCAAGCATGATAGAAACAACTTAGCCATTCAGGTTTTATAGTGGGTTTTCTCTCTTCAGGAGGCACCTGTACTTAATTAAAAAAAAAAAAAAGCTGAATGCAATTTGCCTACTAATCTGTGATAGTGACCCAAAGAGGATCCACAAAGACCCACAGGCTAGCATTCATTACTAGGCTGGTGTCCTCTCTTGTGAATTAGAACATTCTTAGCTGCTACCTTCCTTCCATTTGATGGAACAGCTAATTGGCAGTTGGATGAATTGCAGCATAATGTGGGAAAGTTGGTTTTTTGGGGGGAAGAGAGAAACCTTGCTACCATATACTTTAGGACACAGCTCATTCAGTTGCCAGTTAAGTTGTTCATTAAACTGATTGAAAAAGTGCTATCCATATGAAGAAAAGTTGGAATCTTAAGAAAAGCATGGTTTTAAAGGATTTTTTTTTTTTTTTTACCAAACCATGTTCTTTTATGGCTAGCCTATTTCAACTGAGTGACTGAAGTTTACTAAATTTACTTCTAATGTAGCTGGGGTAATCTGATCTAAATTGTGAAGAAAAAAGTTTTCTGCATCTTTGTTATCATTTAGCGTCACTAGGATTTTTGCAGCCCAAGCCTGGTAATTTAAGTATAGTGCACAAGCAGGGATTAGATAATCTGTGGTAGTCAGCTGAGTTTGCTTTACTGTGGCTTTGCAGCAATGCTGACATATGGCTGAACTTAGCTAAAGATTAAAATATTGGAAAGCTCTGACTCATATCTATCTTCAGTAATGAAAACTCACTAGCTAACTTTTGACTTTGGATCATTCATACTTTTTCAGTCCATTACCTCAATTATTACTGTGGGGTAAATTATTAAAGGAAAAGGGATTCCTATACATGTCATCTTTAGCTTCTGGAATAAATTTGCAAGACACATCTTACAAATTAGTTATAAAAATAAAATACAGAAAAAACTATTAACAGCGCCCAGTCAACCTATTGAGTGTGACAGACATTCTTGCATAGTTGAGCACATTTAACACATGCAATCTACCTATTACTAAAACTTCTATGTACGTTTGTAATCTTCATTTGGGCAAAACGGTACTTCAGAAAGCAGCAACTTTGGAATCAACATACTTCAAAAGGGTTAACTTATAGAATACACCCAAATCTGGTATCTATGATTCCTGTAGGAATGAAATTTGGTAAAGCTATAGGTCCGTGGTTGTGAACCTATGGCACGCTTGCCACAGGTGGCATGCAGAGCCCTCTCTGTGAGCACGTGCACCGTCACCCCAGTCCTAGGCCTTCAGCTGGGTTTTATAAAACCTTTTCGCTTTAGGCCTCTGCCGCCGTGTGCAATAAAAAAAAATCCAATCAATCAAAAGATCTTGCAAAGTTGGAACTGATTGAGCTTTTTAGTTCCACCCAGTGTGCTGTTACCATCGCAGCCACCCTCATCCAATGGGCCATGCCCAGCCAATTGGCCACACCCACCCAATGGACTATGCCCACCCAATGGGCCACACCCACCTAGCACCCGATGAAACATAAGTGGGTTTTGGGTTGCAGTTTGGGCACTCGGTCTCTAAAAGGTTCGCCATCACTGCTATAGGTGCTTCAATACTGCTGCACTGCTGCAGACAAATCGTAGTTTTCAAAAGGCAGTAAGCTGGCACTCAAGCTTACAAGCTTATTGGGAAGGGAGGGTTTCCCCCCCCTTGTCAGCTTCCCACAAGGAAACTTATTAGTGAAGCTGACAGAAAATAAGTCACTCTGGGTCCCACCAATTTTTTTGCTGTCCATGGTTACTCTGTTTCTTCATTTAGGTAAGAAAATACCTGTGAAATGATGACCCAAAACTGATTAATGATTGTCTTGTTCCTTTGTATAATCCCAATTATGCATCTGAAAACTTTATATCATACTAAATGTCTTTGTTGTATTCTTTTCTATCTGGAAAAAGACAATGTTTTAAAGTTTTGCTAATAAAATAGTGCCAACAGCTTGCTGTTATCTCATCCTTGTGCAGCTGCAGTGGTAGGTTAGAGGCCAGCATCCCAACACATTTAACTTTCTAGAAAGCAGCATTGATTAGGTAAAATTTGGAAGAGTATGCCTATCAGAATCAGTGCTTTATCTCAGTTTCAGAGAAGACACTGGGCATATTACTTATTTATTGTAATTTGTTTCTGGAAAAAAAAGCCTGTGGCTATAGCAACAAAAAGCAAATGAAAAAAATACCGTATATTCCGGTGTATAAGACGACTGGGTGTATAAGACGACCCCCAACTTTTCCAGTTAAAATATAGAGTTTGGGCTATACTCGCCGTATAAGACTACCCCTCTTCCAACGCACACCAAATAAAAATTAAAAAACATCAGATTTGATTTCAATATGGTAATTTTAATTCAAATGCTTATGACATGCAGGTATTTAGCAGGAAAACTGTCACTTATAAACATAAGGCTGTTTGTCATCAAACATGTAAACATAAAACAGTACAAGTGGATTAAACTTTTCCTAATTCACTCTAAAGCTGAAAGGAGGGATAAGACAATAAACCCATGGGAGCTGCCATGCTGTTTGTTTTCTAAGCTGTCAACCAAACTGGAACTGATGATGATAGGAGGAAGATAACAAACAATAGAGAGAGCAAGTGCCGGGCAAGTCCCTGGCGAGTCAGCAATGCCTATCATAACTGCAAGCTATTTTTACAGGTTTTGCTGGCGTGACACTTTGCCTTTAAAAGCCTTCAAAATCATCCTGTTCGTCATCTGATATCATAAAAATATCAATGACATCTTGTGATACATTTGTAAGGCAGTCATCGTATGGATCGAATTCCGTATCAGATGGTGTGGTCTCAGCTTCGGCTTCCTCTTCATCTTGCCACAAGTAGTCATCCTCCATACCATCTAATGAATTTGATATGCCACGCTTCTTGAAAGACTTGATTACTGTTTCTGCATCAATATAATTCCAGGCTTTTATCACAAACTTGCACAAAACATCCAACTGGAGCACGCATGTTTCCTCCTTTTGTGAATGACTTTTCGCCGCTAACTATCCATTCATTCCACTGTTCTCGAATGCGATGTTTAAATGGCTTGTTTAGGCACACATCCAGTGGCTGTACCAAAGATGTCAATCCTGCAGGAATAACTGCCGCATCTGTGTTTATACTTGCAAGCCTTTGCCTGGTGCTGGGAGTTAAATGAGCCCTGAACATATCCCACACCAGTAGACTACATTTTTGAATAAGTCTTCCTGGTCATCTCTCCATACATGATTAAGCCATAGCTTTACCCCTTCTTCATCAAGCCAGCCTTTTTCATTCACGTGTACAAAACAGCCAACAGGGAACTTGAGTTTCGGCATTGTTTTTCTTTTAAAAATAATCATTGGTCTCAGTTTGGCACCATCAGCTGTGCATACTAGTACCACTGTAAAACTGGACTTCTCATGTCCTGCTGTTTTAATTAAAATTGTTTTTTCACCTTTTTGATGGACAGTTTTATTTCCAACCATATCAAAATTCATTGGAGTTTCATCCATATTTCCAATACTACTTAACGGATAGCCATGTTTAATGCACTGTTGTATTACGTATCGATGGAAACTAATTACTTTGCTATCAAGATCTGCAGGTAATTTTTGTGCAATTTCCGTCTTTTGCCTCAGTACCATATTATGCCTTTCCAAGAATCTAGTACACCAGGATACAGTGGCCTTAAATCTGTTGCTGTGATCTGGGTTAGATTTGGCCCACTGAAGTGCAAACAAACGTATTTTATTTCGTGTCACTACATAACTGTTTTGGCGATGCTCATTCACCATGTCTGCTACATGTTTTTCGAGTTCTGGCCAATGTGGGGTGCCTCTTCTTAGTGCACACTTACCCCTTGGCATACTCTTTAATGCTTTTTCATTTGTTTTCCAGTCCCGAACCATCTTTTCTGTTATTCCATATTGTCTTGCAGCAGCGCAGTTATTATGTTCCATGGCAAAGTTTACAACTTTAAGTTTGAAACTGGCTTCATATTTCTTTCTTCTTGCTGGTGGAGCCATGATGGGGTCTTGACTATTGGACATTTGTATACTGTACTGTATGTATTGGTGCTGTACTGTATGAACTGGTACAGATACTGGTGCTGTACTGTATGTACCCAGTATACAACAACCAGCCAATCATGGCAAGCAATGTACCTTACTGGTGATTGGCTGGTTGTTGTGTACAAAGCCTGCTTGGATTGGGTAGGTCAGCTCTCCCTGCCTGCCCAGCCCTCCCTGTCATCGTATAGGCCGTAGGGAAAAAATGGACAAGCTAATACACCCTTTCGCTGAAGAAGGGGAGAGGGAGGGGGGAAAGGGAGCAAAGTTTTCTGAGTTCTCATTGGTCACCTGTAAGCCCAAATGAGTAGCTCAGGGTGTGTGCGTGGGCGTGTATGCATGTGTGTGACTCCCCGGGTCCCTTCTGTTGCCCCCCCCCAGTAGCGAGCTCTGGCTTGGAGCAAGCGGGCTGAGCACCGGGATCTCCTCCTCTTGGTCTTCCACCCCGCAAATCCTCCACAGCCTCCCCGAGCCGAGCTCCCCCCTCCCCGAGTTTGGTGGGATATACTCGCAAAGCTCCCCCCCCCATTGAGATGACGGATTAGGATATGGAGCTGGGAGCGAGCGGAAAGCCTGCCTGTTTGTGAGCCAGGAAACTTCGGGGCTCTGCCTTGTCAATCGCACACACACTTTGATGAAAATTGCCCTACCTGCAAAAGGACTTCTCGGCAGTTTTTTAAAGCAACACTACCAAGAATGAAATTGGCAACAGCCAGAATGTTTAGGGAAGAAGGAAAGGAAGCAGTTAATAAACCGAGTAAGAAAGGCATTCGCCCTTCGAAAACTTGCATTTCCACAAATGTGATAAGTTGCCCCCTTTTCAGGTAATGGGGGGGGGGAAGTAAATGCTTTCAATTTTGGCTTTCCTTTTAATTTATTAAAACTCAGTGCACTACAGTACTTATTGACAGGAGTCAGATTGACCAGCCAGGATCTGTCATAAATAACACCACAAATGCACCATGCAAGTTTATTTAGGCAGGGGGAAACCGCTGGCATAAGCTTGGTGGAAGTCGACGGGCAAAAGGACCGTGTAGCTGTTTTCTGTCCCCCCTCCATTCCTGCTTTGTAAATCCGAGAGGAATTTAGCGGACACCCCTCCCCTTCCAGACCCATAGCCTCATCCTCCTTCCTCCCTACCGTGTGGGGCGCGAGGAAAGAGGGAATGCCTTGCGCCGCCTACCTCCGCCGCCAGTCGCACGCTCAGTATGAGCCGGCACTGCATTCCCCATGATCATCTCCTACTGCCCCGCCTCCTTTCAAGCTCCGCCTCCTCCAAGCTACTCCCACCGGGGGTGAATGGTAAACACTGAAAAGGCCCCGGAGAAAGAAGCACTGAGAAGTGCCTTGAATGGACACAGATGCTTAGGTTTGTTTTCATTATATAAAAAAAAACCACCCTACAACTCTTTTCCCCCCTTCCCCATTACATGGGCCATCCCTTTCTATTCCTTCGAATGAATTAATTACAGGACGGCCACTACCAATCCGCAGTTCTGGAGGGGTGGGCAAGGGATTGGGATGGCGAAGGAGAGGGAAGGAGGAGGCGGTATGCAATGTAGCATTACAGAATGGGGAATAAACCTCCAGGAAATCTTACTGTCACGACAGCCAGATAATGCCTATCGTACTCCCAGTATAGAGGCTGGAAAAAGATATCTTTAGTTGATTGGCTGGTTTTAATAATAATAATAATCTAGGACTCTTTTTGAGCGAGAGAGAGGGGGGAAGAGAAAACTTGATGAGTAATATGCCAAACCACATGTGTAAAGGAAAAAAATAGAATACCCATATTTTCCGGCTTATAAGATGACTGGGCATATAAGACGACCCCCGACTTTTGAGAAGATTTTCAGGGTTTAGAAAGTCGTCTTATACACAGGAAAATACGGTATTTCATATATTGCTGTTCTATCAAACTATATCAGATTAGGGAGATTTCTTTCTAGGGTAGCTCCATAAGCCAAATAACCTTCAACAGGACATTTGTTATTGAATAGAATAGTATATACTTTGTTTTATTTAAACCCTAACATATACACAAACTCATCTTCAAATGAAGCTAGTTATTATCAAATAATTAGTTTAAATCCCACTGAAGATTTGTTTTGCATCAGACAGATTTAAAGCAAGGATACGCAATACTTAAGTAGAGGCAAACAATATGCAGTACTATTTGGGTCCCAAGCATCCTGAGGTCATGTCACTGAAATTCACTGGTAAACTTGCTGAATTCTGATAGAGGAAGTTCAGCCCATTTCCTGAACATTCGGTGGTTTTAGGATAGAAATTCAGGCAAGTTCTCTGGGAAGCCTCCAATTCCCACCCTCAAAATCCATAAAAAGGGAAGTTGAAAATATTTGACCATGCTTCAGGGATTCCAGATAGTCCCTATCCTTAAAGTCAGCAAGCTGCTCACCAACTTCAGCAACTTGGGATTAGAACTTTTTTTTTAACTCAAACTTTCACAAATCTTTACCTCTTGTCATTACAGCCTAGTAACTGCAAATTATTGTCCTAAATATTATGAGCATGTATTTGTCTCTTGACTTAAAAGAACGCAATCTCTAATTATGGTCCTAAGCAGCAACCTATGACTGAAGAAAGTAATCCACTAGATTTAGAAACCTAATAAACATTTATTAATCATTTATATGGCCATCCATCTTATAAGAACATGACTTACATTGTAAAGCAATAGCTATTAAACAAAATATGCATATACAGTCTTGATTTTTTGAGTTACTTCTGACAGATTTAGACCAATAGTCTTTCAATAGATTGTTGGACAGAATTAATTTGAGGCTTGAGTTGTGAGCCTTCTTTGATAGTAATGGAACAGGCAATAACAGGCCGAGAAACACCACATGCCCGTCCTAAGGCTTGCTTGGAACGCACAAACACATAGGGCACATTCTTGTCTTCACAAAGTAGTGGGAGATGAAGGATAATTTCAAGAGGTTCAGCATCTGCAGCCATCACAATGAATTCTGCAATTCCTCTATTCAAAGTTTTAGTGGCTGTGGAAAGGGAAATCAATATAATTACTATCAGGCACTCATGCAATAGTATTCTATAGTTCATTGTGCTCTTTTGCTTCAAGATTTGCGTTCATCTTAATCAAATATACTTTCAACTATCTTTCACGTGGGATTTGTCTAGTGGTTATATTACTGAAGAAATAGCTTAATGCTTGCAAATCAAAGAATTGAATATCTGTCTGCATCTGTCTGAGGGCTTCAATGTATGAGTACAAGTTCTCACCTAAACATATGGCAAGTTAAATACTTTTGGGGAACTGACCTACCTTAGAAAGGGCATAATACAAACCAGTATATTATGCAGCATTTCAAATATTTCCCATGTGGAGACTTTAACAACGAAAGCAAACACCGATATTGTGAATGCTCTTTCAAGTTTTATTTTATTTTTATTCATTTTATTTTTATTTTCAGTGCTTCTGTCTGATGCCAATTATTTGTGTTCAGGAAATACCAGTAATAGGCTACCACTAAGGAGCAGTACCAATATGTTTAAGGATATATTTAATTAAGGGTCAGAACTGACTTCCTGTAACCATCATCTCGACCATCTGGTAATAACTGGTAGAGCTGTTCCTCTTTATTTCCTTTCCACTTACTAAGCGCAATACATTATCTAATCCATCATTTGTCAACTTTTATTTGGTTTAGCTGTTAAATTCTTGTAGTTTGCTGAGTTCTTATGACTATCTTCAAACATACTGAATTCTGAATTAAGTAATGTATTTTAAATGTTTTTGATTACTTTGGGCAAAGTATTTAAAAGGATACACCCCCCCCAAATATCCATATAATAACATTTTGATAAAAATGTTAAAGGCACATTTTTAAAGGCAGATTTCACCTTCGTTGGCTCCTTTGCGTAATTGTTTGTAGTTACAAGACTGCTGTACAAGATCCAGTAGTGTCTTGGTGAGTTGAGCATCAGCAAGAGGATAAGCTTTTGGATTTACTTCTGCCTCCGTCTGTAGAAAAATATCAGAATTTGAGCTACAGAAAACAGCATTTCTTCCTCAACTGGCTATCTAACTATTTTAAGGAATATAACTGTATTTGTGCCAGGTGAATCTTCCATTATCCGAACTGTTGTATTTTCTAATTCCCTTTCATTAGCAATCTCCAAAAGTCATTTTGAAAAACTTTCCATTTTTTCACTATAACATATTCAAGAGCAGGTAGACAATGGCAAGGATTTTTCCCTAGACTTTCTGTTGAAATTGCAGCCTTATCTGAAATAGGATATCCTGAAAATAGTCACTCATGCAGGTCATCGCTAGATTTATTTTAGACTACTGGTATCACTCACTGAATACGGGATGCTCTTGAACAGTGGTTCTCAACCTTTTTTTGTGGTGACTCCGTTCATAAGGGCGCAGCGCGAATGCGCAGCGCGCACGCGTGCCGACGCCCCCATGCGCGGCGGCGCCCCCATGCGCGGCGGCGCCCCCATGCGCGGCGCACACATGTGCGGCGTCCGCATGCGCAGTGCGCATGCGCGCATGGCGCACATGCACGGGGCCACCAGCTGACCAAAAAAAGGCGGATCGCGTTGTTTGGCGACCCCCGTGAAATGGTCGTTCAACCCCAAATGGGGTCGCGACCCACAGGTTGAGAACCGCTGCTCTTGAAGATCTCCCCAAACTTCAGCTTGTCAGAATGATATTGATCAATGGTCAGTCAAGAGTGTCATGTTACACCTTAGTACAGAAACTGCACTTATTACTAAATGTTTCCAAATGCAATACAAGGTAGCAGTTATGATCCACGAAGTCCTACAGCTTTGGGCTTTAGGGATCACCTTTTCCCACAAATTCTTCTGATTCTATCAGAATCACTAGGGAGGACCTAGTAAAAGTCCTTGCCCCCCTTAGGAGAGGGCCCAGCAGCATTTTCCATCACACCTCATCTTGAGAAAGGGAAGACACCTTCCCCCCCCCATCTTCACTTTCTGAAAGCAAGTGAAAACACAGCTGTTTCAGATCTTTAAGGATTAATTGTACCAGAGGCACTTTATTTAATGTTTAATATACTACCTTTAACAAAAAAATTAAATCAAGCCTTAATTGGATTGCCATTTTAATATATTGACTTGCATTTATATTTAAGTTCTGCAAGCTCCCTAGAGTTTATTTCAAGCAGTAGACAAACCTGATAAATATGAATAAATACTACCAAAATGTACTAGCTCCCATTCTTGAGTACAGAGTTTGATCTAGCATCTACAGACAAACACACACACACACACACACACACACACACACAGCCATGAAGGAAACGGATTTATCTGAATCCTGCTATAAATACTTGAGTATTTTCAGAGAAAGCTGTTAGGAGAACAAAGTAGGTTATCCTATTATGCATTTCATATTCAATAGCACAATGATAAAAATAAAAAATCCATCGCAAAAGCACCGATACTTGTGGCATGAGAATTAATATTCCAACCTCAGCATAATAGTAAACACACTGGGATTATTCCAATGAGCAGGGTAATTAAAAAGTAACAGAGGAAGGTGCCGGGTGCTGCATGTAAGGAGTCTTGCTTAGCATGTGATTTCATTGGTGCTTGTATGGAAACGGAGGCTAAGCGTGCCGGGCTAAGCGTCCTCCGCGTGGTCTCCTGGGCTCGGGCTCTCCACGCTGCCCAAGTGCTATCAGTTTCGGCATTTTCACCCCCAACTAGCGCCTTTGCTTTCCGCAACGTCTGGATTTGGCCCACTCACCATTTCTGCTAAGTAGACGTTTCACCCGGAGATTCTGTTCTGGATCCCCTCGGCCCGAAAGCTTCACGGAGGAAAAATGTGAAATACGCCGATACATAAGATACACGCGCTCCTGGAAGTGACGTTGGGAAAGAGCGGCCGTCTGCAGGAAATAGGATGCTGATCTCAAAGATTTCTCAGCTCCCGCAAGTGCGACCTCTACCTTTGACTGATTGTTACAGAAAACTCGCGTAGAGAAGTGGCTTCGACCTAAAATATTGATCGTGTTCAGATTCCTTAACGGTGACGTTTACTGAACCTAATGGACCGTTTCCACGTTCACTCATTAGCAATTGTCATTTATACACAACTGTTAATTACATTTACAAGTACATGATTTGATTGATATAGCATCTAGTTTCAGCAACAATAAAAATATTATGTATTGTTTTTTTAATAGGTTAAAGATGACCCGCTTAGCAGTTCTTCCCTGCTGGGGAAGGCTGGACTTAAAAAGTCTATGGAGATTCTCAGTCTCCATTAGAGAATTGAAACGTCTTAAAAAAAAACAAAGTCCAGTGTCTCTTGAAAAACCACCTTTGAGGCTGGACTTAAACTGGGTGAATGGGGGCTTGAACGGCATTTCTGTAGCTTGAACTGAGAGATTATTCGCTGTATCAAATGAATTAAAACACTGCTAACAAATAATTGTCCAATCCGTGTCCAAATGTTATCTTGTATAGATATTAGAACAACTGTCTAGTGCTGAATGCTAGATCTAAATTCATTCATCAAAATTTTCTGTATGTGACAAACTGAGAAATTATCCATAACATAGTGTGATAGCAATTATATTGTTTTTTTAATCTCTCTGTTTTTAAGCAACTGGCAGAAATTAAGCAGGTACAATGTACTGAGGGTAACTCATTAAATACTTGAAACAATGAAAAAGCATATGTCTCTACCATCTGATTATACAAGTAGCATAATCTTTAGTTCTTTTGACAACATAGTTTTGTGCGTGGTTTATACAGTACATGAGTCCTGGAAAATGTGGTATTGTTGCCTAAGGATGTATTGGACCACCTGGAAATTGAAGTGCCACATACTTGGAAATTATCAAAGCAATGAAACCTGGCATGAGATTTTAATTTATAGCACATTTTTCTTCCCTCTACAAACAGTGCTCATTGTCTGAAACAAACAGGAATATTTGATAAAAATAATAGTCAAGTTATACAACTGTATATAACTTGTCATTAGAAAGCAGCACAAGGCATTTAGAGATGCTTGTTGAACAAGTGACACACAATGCATTTCTGAGTAAATATGCTTTAGAGTATGCTATATTAGGTAATCATTTAGTATTTATTTAATGCATATATTGAACAATAAAAACATCAACATATATTTCTTAAATTAAATCCTATCTTTTAATTATAGTCCTGTTGTGTCTTTGTACCATAAATACAAATATGCTCTGTTACCATTTTTTCTGCTATGGTCCCCATGATGTTACCTTCATCTTGTCCTGCCTAGTCTAACCCAGGTCAAAAGCATCCTCAATGTGTATTTAGGTTTTATTATCTCTCATCTTGAAATCAGGTATGACTGTTGTGACTTGAAACAGAAGCACTAGAAGGATTCACAATATGACAGCAAATTTCATAACGCATGCTGCATTTTTTTTACAGATTCAAGGATTGATGGATAATAGTATCATTTTGTACAGGGAGAAGACCCTTAACATCTAAGAAATCACCACAAACCAAATCAAACACCAGGCTAACCTACTAATGGAGAAACAGCCACCTTAATAAAGAGCTAGTGCTGAAAGCACGATTCCCCCCGTCCGCTTGCCCTTCGGGCACTGTCATCGGGATCACCATAGCAACTGATGGTGATTTTGCAACGCGCTTGCGTTAAACTATCCCGCCAAATTTGTACCCTCTTGTCTTCAGTTGCCACTGTGTATGGAAGAGCATGTGAGGCGGCGAGATGGCAGGCTTCGCCTCAGAGCCTTTAGTCTGCGAGCGGTTCCACTCGCGGCACGACCTTCACTGGCTGCTGGAGTTTTTGCCTTCGCCGCTGTGCTTGGCCTGCGCCATTGAGACGCTGAAGGAGGACCGGGTCTCGGTATGTGCGCCAGCGTACTGGCTTTGAGACTGAATCACATTCCCCATTTTCCTCTTCGTGTTCTCGCTCTTCATTGTTCCGCGTCAGTTCACAATTCTTCCTGTTCTAAGTTCAAAGAATCAGCTTCATAAAGAAGCAATGGGACGTGTGTGTGTGTGTGTGTGTGTGTGTGTGTGTGTGTGTTTGAATGGTCATTTTTTTTTAGTCGGACGTGTTTTTTTAGTTATGAAGTCCGTTAGAGAACAAATACATTGTCTTTGGAATAGCAACATTATAAACTAAAAAGAAAATGCTTACATAAAATCAGCATTTGTAACTGTTTACTTGCTCGCTCTACTAACTCTTGGCTATAAAATGTTTCTTTTTAAATGGGATGAGAGAGAGAACATTGTAATATTAACATAACCCTGACAGGTCCTGGCATATGGAAATTATTCTGCCTCCATGGGTTGTTGATTTCTGAGTTCTAGCTCAGGGAGAAATAGCAGGTAATGATAATATAGTTTTCTGTATGAGAAATAAAAAAGGCCAAATTATTCTCAAATATACCCAGATATATTTTACAGCACAGTCCTAATCATGTTTACTTAAGTACTGCTATTTTCCTTGGGATTTATTTCTTGCATTAAATGTGAAAATGTGTTATATTTTGCATTATATGTGATCCAGCTTTAGGTTTGTATGCTCTCTGTTCCTTAATAAACTTGCCTGAATCTGCTACTGTGTTTAATACAAATAGTAAACAAAATTTAATAAATAATAAACAGTTAATAAATAAATTGTTTATAAATAATGTTATTAGAGCAATTAATATATTATAGAAGGTTGCAAAAGATGATCATATGACCTCAGGAGACTGCAATTGTCATAAATATAAACCAGATGCCAAGTGTCTGAGTTTTGATCATGTGATCATGGGGATGCTGCTATAGTCATAAAAATGAAAATGGTCAAAAGTCACTATTTTCAGTGACAGAAATACACACACACACACACACACACATTCATGACATGAGGAAGGGAATTGTTTTACTGTATGTTCTTTTATATACTGGTTTATCAAACTGTACTACTGTAATTCTTGATTTAGTCTTTATTTTTTTTGAGTTTAATGTAAATTTAGTATTCAAGGAAATGGGTTCCTTATACACTCTTAGGTTAAGACTACTCGTTTTCAAATGTAACTTTATTTTTGCTTTTTATGACATTCATTGAGACTTTCCCCAGTTAAAACTATCATGGCACAAATTTGACTTGACAATATTTTTTTTCTGCCATGTCCCCATGACTTTGCCTTCATTTTAGCCTTAGGCCTTGTGAGAGAAGTTTAGGACATCCTTTATCAAATGGCCATCTAAAGTATATAAAATCTTTTCAATTGAAATTACTAGATTATACGATTGATTGTTATGATATGATGTGTTCCATACAAAATGGATAAGTAAGGCAGAAGATAGGGGGGAAATTCTGAAGTTTTCACTTCTTTGATCCTTTCAAAGGAAATTAACAGTTTTGGGCTGAAAAAGTATGAATACAGGCTTACAGGAGAATTAAGGTGTTCTTATGTTTCCTCTTAACAATTTTTGTAATTTTCCCTTGCTAACATTTAGCTAATACGCAAGAAGCATGTGGTATCTTGTCTCCGAGATGTTCTGACTCAGCATGCAACAAAAGTTATCCCCTTGTTCGTTCAGAATGAAAGAATATGTGCTTATTTTATAGCAACTTTGTTTGGTAAGAGAACATCAAACACATTCAACATGTTCTTCTGCAAGAATATTTTAATTTTTTTCAGCACAATTTATTTTGTGAATCAGAATGACTAAGATGGGTTTTTTGGCCAAAATAGACATATTAAATAGTTGATTTGATATTTGATAATTAGTTTTTTTTCTTCTTCAATGAAAAATACCACAACGAAAAGAATAAGAATAAAGGATGTGGCCTTTGAGGAGATTGTATTAATTAAGAGCTGTGGTGGCACAGTGGTTAAAATGTAGTATTGTAAGCTAATTCTACAACTGCCAGAGTTCGATTTCCACCGGCTCAAGGTTGACTCAGCCATGTGCCCTTCCCAGGTTGGTAAAATGAGGACTCATTGTTGGGAGCAATATGCTGACTCTGTAAACTGCTTAGAGAGGGCTATAAAACATTGTGAAGCAGTATATAAAATTAAGTGCTATTAATAATGCAGGCTTAATTTTTAGGAACATTATAAATATTTTAAATTTATGTTAAATCATTTGAATCCTTAGAATGAACTAAATATATCCTACATTTATATGTATTTACTTTTAGTAATCCACAATCAATATATTTACTTCTGTTGTGGTATTATTCAATATTTTGAACATACGAAGTGTGTTAACATTTGACTTAAAAAAGGATACCTCTCCCACATATTATAATTAGTAGGTTACAGTTCTATAAAAAACAATGCAAGATGTTTCCTGAATCTAGTGTTAAATCATATGTGATAATCTTTAGAATGTTGAAAAATGGTGAATTGGATCTAAGGATTCTCATATCTTCTGTTCAAGAACATCCAAGCTAACAGGCCTCTAATTTCCTTTATTCTTCATTCATCCCTTTCTAAACATTATATTAGGGTATTCAGCAAGACTTTGTTCTTTAGCAGGTTACTGAAAAATATATAAATGTAGGAAAGAAAGCTAATTGTAAATGTGCTGATTCAGAGAAAGTGTAACATAAAGTGAATAGTCTTGATTTATGGAATGTGAAGCCTGCTTGTTGAATGAGATAAAAGTGATATAAGATGGAAGTAATCATGCATGAAAATACATGGAATTCCTGATGAATGGTTGTTTAACACTGAGCAATGAGTAATAATAATAACAATATAATAATAATAATAAAAATAATAATAGTAGTAGTAGTGGTAGTAGTAGTAGTAGTAATAGTAGTAATAAAGTTGGAAGGGACCTTGGAGGTCATCAAGTCCAACCCCCTGCTCAGGCAGGAAACCCTGTACCATTTTGGACAAATGGCTGTGGTTCTTCAATGTGTTTATGGAGACAGAATATATAGCAACATGAAGATAACATGATAGTTGAGAATGTGAATTACTTACAGCAAAGATTAGATAAATTACATGATGCAATGACGAGAATGGATCTGAAAATTAAAGTACCAAAGAACAGAAAGAAAGTAATAAATGATTGTAAATGACAATTTACAATTTATAAGTTCCTAAAAAGTGAGATGTTGACAAGTTGTTTTTTTTTAAAAAAAGGCTATGTTTATTAGTGTATGGCTATGACAGAAGCTGAAGTGGTTTTCATGGATTAAAAGATACGGAGAGAGATAGTAAATTAGATTGATACGATGCAAATTAAATTTAGCTACCTTTCCCTTTGTGTGTGTGTGTGTGTGTGTGTAGTATATATATTGATTTACTATTTCTTGCTCCTTTTCTATATTCTGCATAAAGCTGCTTACCTGAAAACAATAGCATCACGATTATATATGTATGTTTCCTCATTAGTAAGTGCAGTGAAGATTGCAGATCATTATTTTTCCAAAAGATGATTCTCACTCTATATACTTCTATAGGGATCTTACAAATTGTAGAAGACAGCAGTATCCTGGATTTACTTATTGAAGGTACGGTATATATAAAATGGGGAGCTTGAATTACTTTATTGTCTGTGTGATGGTAGGAAGAGCAATTAATGTTTAGTGTTGTATGAGGAGATGCTATGCAAATGCCAGTAAATTTCTTTTGAGGTTTAGATTTGGATTATATTTTGTTTTTCAACACAACATTCAGCTTAAATTATATAAAGACATTTCTAAGGAGTATTCTCAATAAATCATGTTTTATGAAAGTATCTTATTTTGAAATTCCTCATTTGTAGAATAATTTATAATTTATAATACCTAGTACTATAGGTATTTAGCTTTCCAAAAATCTTCTCAGGCCTATTTGAGAATGCACTATTGGAATCATATTGTCAGTTTATAAAAGAATATTAATATATTTATCAAGGATCGTTGGCATGTGAGTATCTGGAGCATACAAGAATCCTGGAATATTGTTAATATAGAGTTTAAAAAGCATTGGGGCTAGAATACAACCCTGTCTAATGCTTTTATGGGTAGGTATACTTGGATGTCTGAAAATAGCCCAGTCTTGTTTTCTATAACATACATAGCCTAAAACACTGCTAGCTTTTCCTGAATGATATGTAAAAGGATACATACAAAATCTTTATCTACTGAAATGTGATTGTTACATTTATACATCAAGGAGGTCAGTTGTGAGCTTGCCATATTTCTTTTGAGGTCTGTAGAAAATTGAATAGAACTGGACCAAATCTAATATACAAGGAGAAACCAGCAAAACAAAAAATTGAGTTAAAAATGAGCAACATAATGTTGTGGGCTATGGAGAAAAACTTGCTAAAAAAAATCCTACACTGCATCCCTGTGGGAGACGCAATTGGGCAGTGGCTAATAAATTTGTATATAAGCCCCTATTCTTATTTCTGGTCATGTAACAGAGATTGGAATGTATGCAGATGCTCTGTTCTTCCTAGGGCACTGATGCACACAGATGTGAGGGAAGAATAGAAACAAAAACAGATTACAGAGATGCATTACATCCCCCCAAAATTGTCCCTCTCAGCCATTGCTGGTAAAGTGGTTAAGAATTCTGAAAGTCATGCTCTATATACAATCCCTATCATTATGTATATGAGATATTATTATTCACATTTACTTTAATATATATATAATTATTTTCTGGAAAAACTACAATAAAAATTGTTCAGTGTAAAATTGATCAAAACTGATTGTGGTATATGTGTCAAATATAGTGAATAAACTGAGTATTTTTTTTCTTGCTGTGAACAGTATTAGTACAGTTGGTAGTAGAGCTGAAATTGGAGAGGTATCTACATTATCTATTGGATGAATGTCAGAAAGAGGTTTGTATCTTCCATTTTGGAGTAATGTGATTTTCAGTAACTGAAGTAAGTTGAAAAATAAGTGATTTTTCTAGTTTATAAAAATATTGATTTTTATGAAGGATGAATGGAAGATCAATGACACCAATGGCATTGTGATAGTAACCTGTTTATTTATGTATTGAATTTATATGCATCCATCTCATGGTTTGAGCAAATCTGGGCGCTTACAATGTAATAAAACATACAGATATTAAAAATAATTATAAATACAAAAACAGATTAAAATTAAAAAAGATTAAGGATTAAAAGACCATAGATTTGGAGCAGGGAATTGGTGATGTCTTCTCTGTCACTGCACTGCACCAGCCATCTCCACCTACAGTTTCTCCTTCAGATCCCCACACCAACCAACATAGCCAGGTTTTGAAGCTCTTCCTGAAGACCAGAAGAGTGGGGCTGGATCTCTCCTCTCGCAGCAAGATGTTCCAATGCGTGGGGGTCGTGGCACAAAATTCCTTGGCTAATGGGGTCCACAGTAGGCCCCTTTTGCCAGAATAAATGGGGTAGGCCAATTTCATTGGGGCAGAACAGTTCCTCAGATATTCTGGACCCATGCCATACAGGGTTTTAAAGGTAATGACCAACACCTTGAATTGGATTGGGAAGCAGATTTGCAGTTCACATAAAATTTGTCACCCTAGGGGCCTCCAGAACTATCCCTATTGCTGCATTTATTTATGGATGGAAATATATATAAATGTCATTTATGTAGCTTGTAGCTGACACCACTTAGGAGTTTGTGTCTTCTGGAACCTGCTGCATCCCAGGATCACGTGACCACAAATTTGTAACTTTTTTTGTCATTTGCAAGCAGAACTTTCCTCAATTTGTCTTAAGAGGGATGATCTAGGGCAGGGGTCTCCAAACTTGGCAACTTGGGACTTCAACTCCCAGAATTGTCCAGCTAGCTTGCACAAATCTTAAAGTTGCCAAATTTGGAGACCCCTGGTTTAGGGTTAAATGAGTTTAAAAGCTTACTTAGGATTGTGGGAATGTATCTGTGAAATGCTTGTTGACTCAATATGTCTTTGTATTCTGATCAAAAGAATTGCATGGAGAATGATTTTGTGTGTATCAAGTAGCCCTTTAGAAGAATGGCAGCAAAGGAAAATAGTTGATTAAAGAGAAAGAAGCAAATTGCAATGATTTCCATACTGTAGCTAGTCTTCTAAATTGTTTGATTTGCTTCCCCCAACTCCAATAGTTATGCAAGATAGCAACAACAAGAAATAGTTTGCCTGTATTTATTCTTCTTGGAAAGTTGGCAGATGTTATTCCATTGTTTGCTGATACTTTAGTGATGGAACATAGTAAGTATTACAGGTGAATTTCAACTATACAGTGATTATATTATGAACTCAATGAATAATAAAAATATTTTTTTCTTGATATCCCACAGAATAATTTTAGCAGCAAAAAAGAGAATTAAAACAAATTTCAACCTCTGAAAAACTATTAGCAAGATAATTTGCTCTTGATAACTTGGTAATCAACTGGTGGTGAATGTCCCTGTAGAAGTGGGATAAATTAAAACATTGGCTGTGGTTTTTCTCATATCCATATGAAAGGGCAGAATTGGGTTTCATATCGGATTTTCCTATATTTCCCTTCCAGCTGTGGGAAGCATATTAAACTGAGCTAAAGATAAGGCTGTCCTAAATTGAGGAACTGTGATATGATATAAATAGGCTGGTTTAAATACTAACATTTGGTTATTTGCTGTTGCAATAAGAACTTTGCCTTAGTATTACTCTAGCTTGATCTGATTCTAAAGTTAAGACTGAATCACTGGAGAAACCATAGAGGCTCAGTTTCTTTTGGATCAATATTTCCCAAGAAGATTCATTGTCTGCCTGTAGATTCAGCTGTATTTCACACTGTCTGTATTATTAGTATAATATTTTCTAAGTTACTTTGTTGAAAGCAAAAGTTTTAGATTCTCATCTTGAAGATCTCCTATCCTTTGCCAAATAATTGTTGAAAGAGAACCAGGGTTCTTTCTTGAGATTAAAGATTTGCACAATGTGTGAAATCATGTGACTTTTCAGAACTTGGTTTCAATGATTATTTTTTTTCTGAACTTTTCTAACAATACTTCTGTTTTCTCATTACACCTGCTTTTCTACTTTCTTTAACATGTAACCTGATTGAGCATCTAGCTGCAGGCTTGATGTACCCCAGCGAGAGGATAAAAGCTGCTGTGTGTTATCTTTATGGCAAACTGTATACTGTCCCCAGTGCTGCAGAGCAGTTGTCTGTTCATTTCACAGATAAACTTAATAGCCTTGTTCTGACCACTTTGAAGAATGCTCAGACCATGGAACTGCAACTTAACTCTGTGGGTAAGAGTTAGAAGGTTACAAGAAGGATTTTTCATAATTGTTAAGGATAATTTTTATGTACAACAACAATCCTATTTTGGAGAATGCTGAATGTTTGGAAAAAATGGAAAATGTTTTTAAAATACAGCATAAATTGTCAATGTAAGTGTAAGGTTTTCCACTTAGCCTTACAATTGTTCCAGCATTACTCAGGAATTTAAAAGAGCCAAAGAAACTCCTGAGCCGAGGTTTCAGCAAGCAAACAACTTTTATTTTGATCAAAATAGAGTTGGGTGACCCCATCTCTCTTCATGGCTGGTAGAGAGATGAAGGCAACTACCAGGAAAGATGTCTTCCACCTTTTATACCGTTTCAGAATAAAGAGATCAGGTCTTGGTACCAGGCATAAGATAGCACAAAAATATAATTCCTAGATGATGACTCATACACAGCAACCCAGGCTCCATCCGTAACTTCTTTTCCCCCCTCCCCTTATCGTGCTCTTTTCATGTAAGCAATCACCTGTACCTATAGCATGAAACATTTGCTTTTATATAACTAATTTCCCAATATAAAGTACTTACAAAACTGCTTGCATATAAAAAAAGATATATAGGTGTGTGTGTGTGTGTGAGTGTGTGTATAATGGTTACAAAATATCACTACTAATATCAATATTACTAATATCAAACTTAAGCATAATAAAATTCCTTCATAAGGATTTTGTTTTTTTGAATATTGAGCACATATCAAGTATCATCTGAACTGGAGATAAGGAATTTTCCTTGAAAAAACTGGGCTAGTGTTACGCGCATCCAGATTAAGTTCAGGCATATGACAAAAAGCTACAATAACTTTCACAGAAAGCAGCTTGATTTTAATTTCCCAGATGAAAATATATTTTTAAATAACACTATTATGAAGCATTGTATTGTTAGCTGCAGAGAATAAATATTAAATTGACTAGCTAAGACAAGAGACTCTAGATCAGTGGTTCTCAACCTTTATTTTTTATTGAAAAGTTTTATACAAATTATTACAATACAATAACCCTCCCTCCCCCCCATCCCAACTCTCCCCCCCTCACTTCCCAGAGCTGATTACAGGGTTAAAAATAAGCAAACAAATTCTAACTAAGCTTATCCAACTATACCAATAACCAAATCCCTAAAATACTTTAACTCAGATACAAACAACTCCCAATTTAAACTATAAATTACTCAAAAACTAAATGATACTTTCTAATCCCATATTTATTCTGTACAAAATTTATCCATCTTCTCCACACCGAGATGTATTTTTCTCGTGAATGATCCTTCAAATAGGCAGAAATTTTGGCCATTTCTGCTAAATTAGCAACTTTAAACGACCATTCTTCTATGGTAAGCAAGTCTAAAACCGAATGAATCGGTTGTGATGAAGTAACAACCAAGTCATCAGCAAAAGCTCTCAACTTATAATCCTTCTTATTTATCATTATTCCCTTTATTGTAGTTGACTCACGAATTTTTATTAACACAACAAACGAGATAACGGACATCCCTGTCTTGTACCTTTTCCAATTTGAAAGGCCTCTGTTAGTCCTCCATTAATTATAATCTGAGCCGATTGTTGTTGATAAATGGGCTTGCAGAAATTTATCCCCAAAATTCATTTCCTCTATCACTCTTAACAAAAATTGCCGATTTAACTGATCAAAAGCTTTTTCAGCATCTAAAAAAATTAAAGCTGCAGGAATCTGGTTATTTTTATCCAAATATTCAGTTAAGTTAACAATTTGTCTAACATTATTTTTCATATATCTTCCAGTTATAAAACCAGATTGATTAGTATGAATCACTTGCTTCAATACAAACATTAATCTATTTGCCAATATTTTAGAAAAAAAATTATAATCTATATTCAAAAGAGATATAGATCTATAATTTTTAGGTTGAGTAAGATCTTGATCTTCTTTTGGAATCAACGATATAAAAGCCCTTTTCCAAGATGGAGGTACCTCTGCACCCAATAATATACTATTAAAAAGTTCCTTTAATGGTTCTATCATCTCTTCAGATAATGTTTTGTAATAAATTGCTGCCAATCCATCTGCACCAGGTGCTTTACCAACCTTTAATTGTTTAATTGCCATAATAATTTCCTCAGAAGTAATTAAGCCATTAATCTCATCTCGTTGAGCATTTGTAAGCTTAGGAAAATGAGCTTCTTGTAAATGGTTCTCAACCTTTTTAATGCCGCGACCCCCAACCGGTCGTAAGTCAAGGACTAAACCGGTCATAGGTCGAGGACTAAACCGGTCGTAAGTCGAGGACTTTCCCTGCCCGGGAGCGCAGCGCATGTGTGGTGCCGCCCCCTGCGCCGGCCGAGGCGTAGCTGGCAAGCAGCAGAGATGGAGCAGGCCGACCACCAGCTGGCCTAGCCCAAGGGAGGTAAGGCACCCGCCAGAAAAGGGGAAAAAATGGCGGACAGCCTTGCTTGGCGACCCCTGTGAAATGGTCGATCGACCCCAAATGGGGTAGCAACCCATAGGTTGAGAACCGCTGCTGTCTAGATGTCTGTTGATGGCCAATCTGAGTGCCAGGCTTCCAAGAATTCTCTAATATGTTTGTACTTGACTTGGTAGAATACTCAGTTTGCCAGTTGAAACTATGGCTAAATCTTAAGAAAAATCAGTCATCAATAGGCACATAAAGACAGTGCTTTTTTTCTTTAAAAAAAAAAGGTACCGGAAGTCACACATGTCATACAATCTGCCTTGCCTACCCTACAAGGTTCCATCCAAAAAAGGTGCCGGAACTCCATTCTGGGCGTTCTATGAGAAAAAAAGCCCTGCATAAAGATAAATAACATCTGCATACCATTCAAAAGAGACCAAAAAGTCAAAAAGGAAACAAAAAGAACAAAGCACCTCCTCACGAAGAATCAACATCAAGATGAGCAAAGATTAACATCACAGTTAACATTAGATCAATCAAGCAAACAAAACTCCCATCTATCAATTCAGACAAACAAACAGTTAATAATAGCTCAATAAAGGAATCACCAAGATCACTCCCACCAACACTGACAGGCGAAGCTACTAGTATATAAAATGAGTATATAAAATCCCACTCCCTACTAGCATTGTTGTTACCTAGTTTGTAATGAAACATCTGCAAAAAAACAACCAATCTCAGAAACAACCAAAGACCCAACAGTTCAACTTTGAGCTATAAATATTGTCTTATTTTGGTAGAACTTTATTACCCAGGTATGTTTTTAAAATGTTTTTTATTTTGTTCTAAAATGCACTGAATTATTTTGTTTGCTTTCTAAAACACAGTGTCTCAGTTTGGATTTGCTAAACCTACAGGCCAGATATGCTTGAAATATCATCAGCCAGATCTTTAATATTAATGTCAAATAGATTGCACACCCAGTTGTATTTTGTCACAAGATAAGATATAGTGAAGATATAGTTCAGTGACAAATTTTTAACATTAATATACATTTTTATCTCCAGAAGCATGTTTAAGGTCAAAGTAGAAATCTAGTTTTCTTCTATTTTCCTCTTCCACAATTTTAGGTTTTCTTTGAAAAGTATCAACTTCTGTGTTAGCTTAACCACTGCCTAGTCATGACCTGGCATTGAAGTATTCAACTTAATAAGTTCTGCAAATGTATCAGAAGTATAGTCTAGTTTCAATATCCATGAAAAACTTAACAATGGTGAATCCAAGAGATGATTTTCATACAAAGATGTTTTGATATCATTGTGTAATGCTGTACCATACATTGCTGTTTTTTTCTGAAGGCAATTACATGTCTTTAAAAACAAATGTGTTTATTTGAAGTCAATATCTGGACACATCTGACTAAAATGCTGTTATTAAGAGACCTCAGTTTTTTCAAATCACATCCTGAATTATCTTTTTCATCGCAATAACCAACTCATCTGATGCCTTCTTAGAAACAATGCAAGAAGGCACTAAAAAACTTTTATTAATAGATTAAATTCTTTTACTCTTATCACAAATACATACACCTAATATTGCTAGTACACCAGCAGTGCACATTAAAAAAAATATTGATTCCAAGTTAAATTTGTTTCATTGAAAAGCAAATCTGTTTTATTAAAATATATTTTGCTTTCTTTGTGGAAAAACATTCCTGGAAAAATATGAATGCTTCCATATTAATTAGTGTTAGTTTTATATCAGCAGCAATTGATGCAATTGCTTGGAGGAAAGAATGTAAAATCTGCAAATCAATCAAGGTCAGAGGTACTTATATGTAGGACCATCCTGTTGACCTGCCTCTTTCTTGAAAACACTATCCTACTTTCTGACTTGAGTTTGTAGCTCTTTATGTCTTCTGTCTTGTGGATTGGTTACTGGCTTTTGACAGATTCCTGAGAATTCCAGTGGCCCACGGCATTCAGATATAATAGCTGACAGGCCTTGCATTTTCTCCTTGGCCAGCACAACAGATTAAGTTTTGCAACATAGAGTTTTTTACAGCATAGAGGCTCTCTAGCTGTTCTGCTGCAAACATATTCCTACACTTTTACCCTTTGTCTTATATCTGTATGCTAAATGATTTACATCTAAGTTAATAAAATCTAAAAACTGATGCATCGTTCACTGCTGCTCATAGCAATAACCTGGAACAGGACAGCTTGCCTATTCATTTAAGATCAAACTCAATCCTTACTTTTCATTGAAACTATTTAGTATAGTCAAAACAGTTCATTTTGATTCATCATACTGTGTACCTCCATGCTTATCAACAGGGCCATGATAATTCATACTAAAACACACGGTGATCCATTTTTGGTTAAAACCTATAGGTTAAGAATCAATGGCATAAGTAAAGTAGCATAATGGTTAAAAATGTGAATTGTGAAAGAGAAATAGTTTTTTAAATCTCAATTCAGCTATGAATTTGCTGGGGTATCTCAAGCATATTATTTCAAAGGAAATAGTAATAGCCAGGGGCACAATTAGCAATCCTGTATTTGAGACCCAAGCGATTTGAAAGTGTGTAATAGCAAGTAGACGGATGTGTACCACTTGGGTTGGCACATTAATGGGGACATAAAAGGAACCCCCAACTGGGCTTTCCTTGGGCAACAGTCATGTCACTAGCTAATCCTTTCAACCCAGAAGTAATTTAGATGTTTCCGTCATGAACCCGAGTGAATAATAATAGTTCTTATCATATAATGATAATTATATGAATGTACAAATATATTATGGAATCTAATGTTGACATAGTTCAATATTGTACACTTTCCTATTGTCCATTTTCTTTCTTCTCTTCCGCAGGTTTATTAAAGCAACTGCTGAAATATGATAATTTTGTTTTGGTTATTATGAGTTTTACAGGAAAAGGAGCAAATTCTGCAAGTCCTGAGTTATTTGAAGGAGACAGTCTATTACCTTTAATTCTCAAGAAGGTAACTTTATAAAAATGTACTTAACACTAATATAAGTTGATGAAAGCAACATAAATTTGTCAATATTATAAATGTAATTGTCAAGATTAATAACAAATCTATTTTTGTTCATTGATTTTATATCACTTTTAGGCTACTTCATTCCTGTTAGAAACAATTAAAATCACAGTTAAAACAAATAACTAATACAATAAAATTCCAACTGAAGAAAAGTTTGTATCATTGCACCTTTGTTCATCTTGTGCCAAAAACACAATGGAATAATGTTTATCAAAAGCTAGGAGCACTAAAATGCCTTTCCAGTGGAGGGGAAAGAGTTTCATAAAGTGGGAAGTATTACTGAGAAGGCCTAATGCCTTGTCCACATTCCATATATCTCAAAATGAGGAGGGAGTATCAGTTGGATGGGCAGATTATTTTATGATAGGGTACTACCTAATGTATACAACTTTAAAGGTGATAACAGCATCTTAAGCTGGACTTTTTTTAAAGGAAATCAAGGAACTGCTTATGACTGGCAATTGTACAGAGATCTTGCTGGAACAACCTCATCTGACTCCTTGGCCATCCCTGTATACCAGACCAATGAGAGAAGAGATATAATTGCCTGCCAAACCTTCTGGAAACTTGGGTCCATTGGTATTAGGGATTGGTGGTTCTAATTCATCCAGTGCTGCATGTCCTCAGTTTAACGAGGAAGTGATCTGACCAGAACAAATTGACAAATCCTCCATCTTCACAACACATCTCATTTTTTCAAAAATAAAGATCAAATCAAATGGGTGTCCTACCATGTGAATTGAGGTTGCAGTCATAATAAAGGTCACGAAGTCATACATTCCCCTTTCCAAGGCATTAAGATTAATTTCTGAAGACTTACAACTTCTGGAATCTAAACACCAGCCCCAGATGAGATTAAGGAACTTCTGGAGGGTCACTACTGGGCAACTGGGTGATCAGTACACTAGCAGCAGCCTAAGCTTGATAAAGTATCTCAGTGTTACATAAGAATATTTGCAATACTTCATTTCCAAAACAATGCTCTGCATCACCATGAGAGTCTTAAGCACAATCACAGCAACTCCTCTTCCCTAATATTGATGTAGCAGCTGATGCAAGACCAGATATCCAACTAAATCAACTTCAGGTGGGGCTACATCCACATTTTATCCAGCCAAGTTTTAATAATACACAGTTGGCCACTTTATTCATACATTTGATTTAGCATTTTCTAACAGCAACTCGATGCCAAGACACCCAATAATTTAAACACCGGAAACTAGGACATGACTATCTCAGATGAGATCTAATACAATAAAAGGCAGCCCACTTTCTGAAATAATCCACCCAGTGTTCTACTTCGGTCTGCTTTTATTTAGGTTTCTATACTTTATATAGGAATAATTAAATTAATATTTTGTGCTGGAAAAGAAATTAATAGCTTCTGTATTATGTTTACCTGTAGTGTGTCTATTAACTTTAAATATAATGAGAAGAGTGATAGAAATTTTGTTTTCATATTGTATGTAGTATTTTTTAACGCAGGGAATTATGTCAATGCACTTCCTGTAATTAGCTTGTTTATAAGTTTAGTGAACTTTTAATAATATTGCATTGTTCAGCCTTGAAATAAAATTACCATAAACTCCAAACATTTTTTTTAAATAGTTAAATATTGTTCCTATGCAATAAATGTATTTCCTAATGAACTCATGGTAATTAGTATAAAAATGATCCTCTAATACAAATTCTGATGTTTTCTGCAGTTGCTATTGTCAAGAGATGAGATATTACAGATAGCAAGTACACAGTGTTTGGCTGCTGTATTGGTGCATTCCCCAACTAAATATGCTCCTGCTTTTATCTATGCAGATATTCCAGGTAACAAGACATTCTATTTGACTGATGTTCTGGAATGCCATGGTATTTGATTTCAAAGCTATATTTCAAAGAACGTTTGCTGCATCACTATTAATGAATGAAATCTTAAGGATAGTATAAAGGTTAATATCTAATTTCAGATACCTGCAGATTGGCTATAATGTTGAGCTCATAGTGGACTGTACAATAAAAATGTTTAAGGTTATGGCAGTTGTGAAAAAACAAATTCCATGCAAGGGATCATTTAAAAAGAGATGAAATATAAATCTGACAACACTGTAATGCTATTAGAAAAATATATGGTGTGTCAACATTTGAAATATACACAGGTAGTCCTTGACTTATGACCTTAATTGAGCCTAAAGTTTCTGTTGCTAAGTGAGATATTTGTTAAGTGAGTTTTTCCCCATTTATGATCTTTCTTGCCACAGTTGTCAAGTGAATTATTGGAGTTGTTAAATTAGTAATATGGTTGTTAAATAAATTTGGCTTCCTTGTTGACTTTGCTTGTCAGAAGGGCGCAAATGGTATGATGTACTCTGCCTTGTTGGCCAATCCAATCTCTTAGTTTTATTGGTTCATTTGATAATATTTTTTTTTTGCTTGCAGAATTTCTATTTGAGTGTCTCTTCTGCATGAGTGAAAGTCTCATCTGGTCAGTTTATTGCTGCCTATTGCTCCTTACTGAGGAACAGCTTTTCTTTTCCAAATGCCACACTGTTTATGGTAAATAATCACTCTTCATATAGGATAAAACTGCTGTTATGTTAGGCAGTATTTTCTATGCATATAAACTATCTTCACCAATCTTTTAATATCTTCTTTATCCTAGGCATAGAACCTCTTGTAAAGAGCTTGAAAGAAACTTTGCATCTTAATAATATAGAATTGCAAAAACAAGGACTTCTACTTTTTACTGAAATTTTGAAAAAGTAAGAGATATCAATTTCCATCTGGTTTTAGTTTGGAAAATTAGAGCAGAGGAAGCAGCGTTCATCAAAGTTATATCTGAAGGATAAATATTTCAGGGGAAAATATGTATATATAATCATGATTTAATATTATAGTGTTTCTGCCAGTTTTCTATGAATCTGAAATCTAAAAAACTGTTTTCCCTTATTTTTTAAATAATTTATATAATATTTTAGGGGGGATGATGGGGAATCTTGCATATTGTATGAAATTCTTCTAGCTTTTTATTTGTCAATATATAGAATGTTTATATTTTGTAGTTACAAATTTATTTTTTCAATGGGTTTCCGTGAAGAACCTTAATATTGGTATATTTAGTATATATACATAGGTTTTATGGGTAGATTACTAATTTTTAATTTAATATAATCACTGTTTAGAGTCCTTCAAGACTGAAGTGGTTTATACATTTCATAAATAAACCATAAAATCTAAGTAATTGTGTATAATAATTTTAGATTGGGCATTTGTATATTTCAGTTTGAAATAGCTTGAGTCCAAATGGGCAGTTCTTAAAAAAGAGTTACAATCCATATTGAAAGTGTTTTGAGTTTGGAGAATTTCTGGTTCTGTTGAAATAGCCTGCGTTGAACTTGAATTTGAAAATACCATATTGTACTTTATGAAAATGTTAGGGTGTTAGCTTTTAATTTCTGTTCTGCTGAAGTTCAAAGTGATATATACTGTTATATAAATTTTTCTGTTGGGTAAAAATTTTGAATATTTTATTTAATTTCAGGCAACCAGAAGAAATTAAATTATTTACAAATATTGCTACATTTAAAGATGCTGTTAGTGTTCTAATGGAAGCTGTGAAATGCCCTGTTATTGAAGTAGCATCTGAAGCGGTGAAAGCTGTGACTGCAATTTTGAGGTAAATGAAAAGTATTTAATTTAATTATTTAATTTAATTTAATTTATTACCTGGAACATATAAATAGTTCCCTTACCACTGCATCTTTTATAACTTTCTGCCAATTTGTCCCTTACTGGTAAAATTCTTTAAGCATTAGTTTATTAGTATCTGGATATTCTATAACATGCATGCCAAAATGTTCATTTGGATAAGAGAAATGATTGGTGTGATTTTAGTAGAAAACAGGTAAGTAAATATCCTCTCTCTATTCATAATTGACTTGTTCTTTTATCACGATAGTCACATTGACTCTCATTTATACTATTATCTTTCCTTAACATTTTCCTGTTTTTCTCAGCACAGAAAGGATCACGTGAGCTTTCCACCTATACAATATGGGCAACTACAGAAATTGATTGAAACTATATTAATGCGATGTAATGATCTCCCACTGGCACCTTTTAATAAGAGGCTAATGGTTAGTCCCTCACAGCTCTTTTTTTGTTCTGATTTAAGATCAGTAATGTGTAATATATATGATAAATACAAACTGTTATTTTTCTTTTAATCTAACAGAACATTTGCTGAAAGTGCTCCTATCCCCCTATATTGAAGATTGAGTCCTCCTTTCTTTTAAAGACAATTATTTGCCTCTGTTAAATGTACTTTGGACCATATTTGCACACTATTATTTTAATTAAAGTAATTATTAATCTAAATATTGGGCTCTGGCAGCATAAAATATTCTTACTGATTTTTCCTCTTTCAATATCACAGGATCATCAAGGGGGGAGATGTAAGAACAGAGCAATTTCACAACAGGCACAATTCTTGCAGAGTGCCTTAGAAAGTTTCAGAAATGCTTGTAGGTAAGAAAGGATGTTGCTTAACTTTATTGATGCTAGAAGTGTTTAGAAAAATCCATTGGAAACAGATATACTAAATATACAAATATAACATTTAATATACAATTCATATTTATATGAATTTATAGCAGAAAAATACTGAGCTCAAGTTTATATCTGAACATGACCCTCAGTCAAATTTGTTCTTTGATATATGCATGTGGTTTTGTTAGCAACAGTGACTTCTGGGATTTTTGTTTAGATCTTCCCAATCCTCTTTATAGCTGTGGTACTCCCTGGAGTCTATCATCCAAGTACTAACTTCTGAAAATTGGCTAGGTACTGCTTTGATTGAGATGGGTAAGAGAATTACCACAAGAGTTACTTTGTGGCAAGATGAGAGGTCAATAAATTTAATAAAATCAATCAATTAATAAAATGATTTAAGGGGTTTCAGTTAGAATTCCTATTTTATGCACATACAGTATATTTAGTTCAGGGGTTCCCAACCCCCGGTCCGTGGACCGGTACCGGTCCGTGGCATGCCAGCAACCGGTCCACACAAACAAAGAAAGCCCCATCTGTGGGATACCGGTAGCACACAAAACGATGCACCCTCCGGTCCGCAAAAAAACTTTTCTCCACGGAACTGGTCCCTGGTACTCAAAAGGTTGGGGACCTCTGATTTAGTTGATATATCAAGAAGTTGTTTAAAAAAAATGAACAACCTGATAATATGATTGGATTTATTTGTGTTGTTAAGTAATACCAAGAAATGAAGCTTATTTTATTTAGCTATCCTTAATCTTGCCAGGTATGAATGAAGTCTTATTCATTTATTTGTCCTGCTATGTTTGTACCCTGCCTTTCTTCCTGGAAGTCCAGCTTAGTTCATATTATGCTGACATATACTGACATATACCAATATTCTGGATTAACAGTTTAAATTCTGTCCACATCTTCAAAATAGAAAAAGGGTCATACCTCCTGATTTCTGTTGCAGAGAAAGTGAATAGAGCTATGTCTATGTATAGTTCTAAGTCTTAGCAAAGTTAGTGTTTGCATGAAAAAGTAATTTTATGAGTAAAATTCTATTGACATTTCAGCGGAATATATCTAATTGGATCTGACCTTGTCTCATACTATATAATTAAATATTTTAAAGTGGTAAGTTGATTAATATATGACAATGCAGTTAACTTTTTCATTCCCAAAAATGAAACAGGCACACACATACACAAAAACCAAATCCTGTGTTCCAGTTACATTAGAATCAGGTTCTTTAGGATTAAGCAGAGCTAGATTTCAGCATACTGAAGATTAGAAAGCTACATCATAATTTCTTCATAGTCTGAAGGGGCCCCTCAAAATTTCAGAATTTTTAGAATGTGTTACAGTTTCATTATAATTTTATACATGAAAGTGTTAATGAATTAAGTCTCCTATATTGCTCTTATGAATCTCATTAATTGATTAATATTTAAGTTATTTGTTGCTGCATGCATTCACACCTGTTCATAGAAGATCTTTCCTCACCCTATCTTGTGTTCTTATTCATCTTTCTCTATTACCCCTGCCCAATAAAGCCTTTATGGTTTTCCGTAACTTAGGATCTCACCATGTCTAAATATGATACTGGGTTAAGAGAAAATATAGAAACATTATGTAGTATAGGTTGTATCTAATAGGTTTTATAACTTTTTAGTTTAGCTGTGCAATACCAAAAGGATCCTCTGGCTCAGAAGAACACTTTTACAGCTCCAAATTCAGACAATATTGATATATTGAAAAGATTTTCGGAATTTCTTCTAAGGATATCTGATTCTCTTTGCATTCCCATGGTCATGGTAATTATTTTCGCTATGTCCTTAGCATCAAACATCAAATAAGTCATATAAATGTACAGGAAAGCAAAAGAAAGAAAGAAAAAGAAAATAGTTGTATCTATAGATCATAGACAAGAAATTGTAGCAAAGTTTAGTCAACAGAGGCAAAGTTGCAATGTCCTCTGCTTCTGATTTTTATTAAATTAATAACAATGAGGCGCCTTTACAAGTTAACTTTATTATACAATATTTGACATCTCAAGTGTTATTAACAAAATAAGTTATTTTAGGAAAAGAGTTTTTAACTACAATATATTATATTATGCAGCATAGAGTTACAGGTCTGCTAGGTCCATACTGATTTGCATTTCTGAATTGCATTTCATTTACTTTTTATAATAGGGAGAATATGTACTGTATATATTTTCTTGCAGAAATATTCTGAAAGGGCTGTCCGCCCAGGTATCATGGAAGTCTTCATCTCAACACTTAGCATTCTGTTCAATGTTATGCCAGATATGCATAAGAGATTATCCATTAAGATGGGTAAGGACAGCTAGAGGAAACTACTTTTGGACGTATGATTAAAATATGTATTTTTATTGCTGAACTTTAATGATGCCAGAAATGCAATCAAAATCCTAAATAAATATGTTCTAATAATATGATTTAGTAGGTAAACTGCTTTAAAAAAATTGGTGGCACCTATGGCTGCCAAGCTTTGTTTTTCTGCTGTAACTACTAGCAGAACCTCAAGTGACTTTTTACTTAGTTTGGAGAATATAGCATTTCTTGTTCCTGAGTGTTATGTTTGTTACCACAATGAACTTAGAAAATATTAAGGAAGACAACACCAATATATAGGTAGGCTTTATTGATAGCTTGCAAGTTACATTAGGAGTAAATAGTTTCCAACACATGCATAGCCTCCTCATTTTACCACTCCTTATATTCTCCCACAAGTAATACATTATTTTACAACACTTAAGAGTGAGCACATGTTTTGCTTACCAGCTATCCATTTTCAAATGTGTTGCAGAGGTTCATAGACAAGTCATGGTAATTTACTTGGGCACACCATTTATTTTTTATTATTTAGTAAATATTTTCCTATCATTTATTACATAAATTATTGCATTTGTTCTAAGACACTTTTTACATGTACATTTTTAGAAAAAATAAAACTTTGCTTACCAAAATATTAGGAAAATGGTTTTGAAATGATGACAAGAGCAATACTTTATTGATCATGAAAAGATGTGCCAAGAAGTAAGACAATAATAACCACAATACATTTACTTTAATTCAAACATTTTACATGAGTAGAATTATCTTTCTCTTTAGCATCTTCTTCTTTCATCCAACTAAACCTGGAATTGAAAGCCAAATTCTGCACTGGACAAAGGTATTACAATTGACATTAAAATTATGTCATGCTTTGTTTTATTCAAACATTATTTTTACTTAGATAGATCTATCTCCATAAATTCCTAGGGATTTTGTTATTTTGCATCCACATTTAAATAACTTAAAGAAATGTTTATAATTTTTTAAAGCAGCTGGTTAATTTTGAATGTTTTAAAGATGCCAAAACTTTATAAGTTAATACAATTATGTATTTCAAAATGTAATTCTTCCTACCTTTATAGAAAACCATATGACTAAACTTAGACGGATGCTTTGATCATGGGTGTTCTGACAAATTTTCATTTTGCATGATTTCTTTTTCTTTAAAGTAATGCTGCATTGAATCAAGCTTGTTCTAGTTTTCTTCATAGCATGTGCCTCAGTCTTTATTTGTCCTGTGAGAAAATGGTGGATTTCCCAAAACAAAGTAAGTTTGATAAAAGAACTGCTTGTGAAGTTTCTTTGAACTGCAGCACACAATTAAAGTCTGAAAATAAAGATTGTGGCAGAAATTGGAAAAATATGCCCAATCTGTAGAGATTGATATGAACTTATGGGTTCTGTAAGTAATAAATTTAAAATATAGAGTTTTCTGTTTATGAACTAGGCCCTTCAATGTCTAAATTATATGAATTTGCCATGCTCATTATAAGGGCTTGTGGCATCATATGATTATCTAGCAACATTAACTAAGAAGAAAAAGAGAAAACTGTTCTCTTTTGCAGGGTAAAACAATAATATGACCATTTTTACCAAAATTATATTTGGATCAGTATTCTAAGCCAGAAATTATGTTTATTTTCTGTCCAGGCTTTTCTGACATTTTTGGTTGTTAATGTTTTTTCCTCATAGAGCAAGAAATATCTGAACTCCTGTGGAAGACTCTTCCCCAGTTAAACTTCAGTCCAGTGGAAAGTCTCAGACTCTTATCTGAAACCTCAGATCCCTTATGTTTAAATGAAACACTTCGTAATCAGCAATATAGCCTTCTGTTTCTTTTCTACCTTGCTTTTAGTCATGAAGACAGGTAGGTGATATGGCATGAATAGGAAAAGCAGTCAATAAGCAAGATGAATCAGCTTAAGCATTTTTAAATCTTTTTTTTTCCAGAATTGTTCCAGAAGCAGAACTATTCTCAGCTATATCAAGTTTTCTTCTATCAGTTGAGGACCAGAGAGATTGTCCACCTGCATATATTGTTAAAGCTATTTTGTATCTTCTGGCAATTTGTCAGGACAAAAGTAAAGCTTTGGACTTGGTAAATACCCGCTTAATCATTATATACTGGCTTAATGATATACAGGAGCAGTTTTTAAAATTTAACATATCACATTGAAGGTCTTTTTTTATTAAAGGAATTGTCCAGCAATTAAGAAACAGTATTTTGTTGTTGCAAGCAGCAACTTAGTAATCTATCCTTCTCTGAAAAAGGTTTTGGGAGTATAAGGGTATTCTCCTTTGAACTGGCTTAATATCTGGGATCTTAATGGAAATATCCATGATGTTTTTATGGAAATTGTATGAAACAGATGTTATTGTCTTCTGTGATGTTTTTCCAACCTTCCAGTCTAGTCTATAGCAATGGCATTTCCTGGTGGCCTTCCGTCAAAGTACTTATCATACTTAGCTTTTCGAGATCAACCACGGTCATCTAGTTAATCTTGCAATCATTATATTTAGATTTATTTAACTAAGGTTTAATGAATAAATGTTTTATATTTTGCACAGTAATTCAGTGATCATACAATAAAGATCAAACTCCCCCAAAAAGAATTTGAATAGTGAGATAGTGCAGGACAACATAATTAGATGTTGTGTTCAAATAGCATGTATTGGGAATGGCTAGGCATGCTAAAAAAATACTCAAATATCTTAACCCCCCCCCCAAAGAATGACAGTAACCCTTTGCAAAAGAATACTGACATGAAAAAGAGAGAAATAATTATTTCCACACTGACTACTTTTAAATTATTCAAAAATAATTGCCCTTCTATCTTCCCTTCTAGTTTTTTTCTCATTGTAAGAAAAAAATATAGAAGTGATAGAAAGACACGATGGGAATATGGAAGTTGGTATTACCTGAACCTTTCTTTCATGAAGAGTTTCTTGAATGAGGCAGAATAGTTCCACAATAAAATACTTGTTGGAAAAATCTAGAATTTATTATCACTTCTGATAATCTTGCATACACCATCTGAAAATACTCAAGTGTAGATATATATGTGTACAATATCAAACCACTTTCAGCAGCAAATACGGTAGTATGTTGTTTCATGTTATTGAAGCTACTAAAGATGGTTTCATATTATTTAGTTTTGATATCTAAAAGAAGCCTTTAGAAGCTAAGTACTATAATGAGAATGATTTGAATCTATTATGTTACTATTTTTTAATTCAACAAGGAATTTCAAATATGATTGCCCCAAACTTTTATATTGACTTTTTTTTAATTCCCCTCTCCCTCCATTTTCCATATCCAGGCATGCCTTTCTGCTATAAGGAAAATCCTGGATGTTATATCTGATTTCAGTCTAGTGTATGTTCATCATCCTCTGCTGCTTAAGTTCTTTTTACAATATCCTGATCTTATGGGAAGATTTGGTTACAGCATCCTTCAACTCTGGTTTTCCTGTGAAGATTTCTCCCAAACTGAATATGAAGATGTTGCCACAAGAGGGTCTGGTGGCTTTTCTGACTCTTCGAACAACTTTAATAGTTTGATTTGCATGCTAAAAGCCAATCCCAGTGCTATACTTGTATTACTGGTAAGTGATTTTACAAAATGAACCAAATCATAATCTGAAAATATTTAAAGTACATTATAGATATGTTTCCAGGATATAAAAAAAGTATAATTTATATTATGCATAAAGCCACTATTCTCTGTTAACTATTTTTTGTAAAAATTGAAAAACAGAATAAGAAAGACTTAAAATGAGGGAAATATTTTCAATGTTTCTTATTTTGTTACATTTAACAATAGTATTTTCTATTTTTCCCAGCATTTTGGTTTTGGTTTCTTATTAAATGTTCATATTAATATCTGTAGCGCAAATGTAAATAATGTTATCCACATAAATGAAGTCTGAGTTGTTTTCCCACTCAGGATCTAGTCTGCTTTGGAACCAATGAAGTGGCTCAAAAAGTCTTAATTTCACTGAAAATTTTCTTAAGAATAGCTGAGGATATCCGTGTCTGTGACCTTCTTCGAAGCCAGTTTCTACAGATTTTGCAACAACTTTTAGTAGAAAATAATTCTAGTATTTCACAAGGTGAATAAACAGATAAGTAATTAATTAGCAACTACTCTAGGGAAATTTGTTAGTAAAATGCTATTGGATGTATTGATTTATGGAATTATGTATAGATATGTACTTGAGCAAGATGATGTTTTTAGTGTGCAGCTGACTTTTGTAGTTAGCAATGCATTTCTACATTCATGAATTTCGTTTTCAGCACACATAGAAGAAACAGGCTAGTGATTCTTCCCTTCTGCTTAGGAGAGGAATGGTCTAGCACAGCTTGATTATCACTGAGACAGCTGTCATTACACTGATATAACCTACCTCATTGGGTTGTTGTGGAGGAAAATAAGAGGGCAAAATGTTATATATACTGCTTTGAGCTTCTGAATAAAAAGCTGGGACATAAATCAATAAATCTGGGATCCTATAATAAATAGTACAGCTATATAATATACTGCATAGGCTGCCATTTCAGATATAAAATGAGGCAATACTTTGCATTAATGCAATACAGATTTGATTGCTTTTGAATAGAAAACTGAAATATGTAAAATTTAAGGAAACCTACAAAATTGCTGTTTTTTGCGTCGAATGATATCAAATCTAAATAGAAATGAGAAGATAGATGTATGCCCATTTATAAAAATAATGCTTAATTCAGCTAAATCTACTTTGTAGCTTTTATTTAGCTTTCTGGGTCAATACCTTGTAACAAACGGGCTTAATGGAGATCATAATCTAGTTGAATTCTGTCCTCAAATGGCTATACACTTATACTAAATTAATTTGAGTGAAAAAAAGCTCACCACCATGTGAAAGTTTGGTTCACTATGAATATCTTGTACAACTTGGAGTTTCTTTCAAAAATGCCATTAAAATACAGGTAGTCCTCAACTTTCAACAGTTTCTTTAGTGATCGTTAGAAGTTACAATGGCACTAAAAAAAGTGACATGACCATTTTTCACACTGATGACTGTTGCAGCATCTCCATGGTCACATTATCAAAATTCAGACAACTAACTCATATTTATGATGGTTGCAGTGTCCCGGAGTCATGTGATTACTTTTTGCAACCTTTTGACAAGCAAAGTCAATGGGGAAGCCAGATTCACTTAACAGTCATGTTGCTAACTGAACAACTGCAGTGATTCACTTAACTGTAGCAAGAAAGATTGTAAAATCTCACTTAAAAATGTCTTGTTTAGCAACAGAAATTTTGGGCTCAATTGTAGTTGTAAGTCAAGAACTACCTGCATGCTTTCCTGCATTTTCCAACTATTGCTTCATGGTCTTTTGTTTTAGTAAGCCAGAATGTGCCACTTTTGTTAAATCTCCTTTTTCTGGTTCAGCTGAGATATGCAACAGAACGAGAGTTGGATAATACAGATTTCAGACTGCTTCGCTTAGGTGAGTGTCTAAATTTGTTTTGGATGTTTGGATTAGGGATAACAAGAATGTAGGATTTGGAAGCCAAAGTAAATCCTTCCTTCCTTCCTTCCTTCCTTCCTTCCTTCCTTCCTTCCTTCCTTCCTTCCTTCCTTCCTTCCTTCCTTCCTTCCTTCCTCCCTCCCTCTCCAATAGATTTAATGACATTTGCAATTACACCTTTTAAGAAATTAAATACATATTACATTGGGCATCTTCAGGTGCAGAAAGCATATAGAAATTATATTTCTTCTGTAACAGTGTTACCAACTCTATTCCTCTTTTTTCTAAATTTTGTAATCATATTATCAGAGTTTCATCACGATTGCAGCTTGAGAATGATTGGTTTTCTTTTTTTTCTTTGCATCAATTAAGAGAAATGATGTTTTATGAATAAATAACCGTCACATCATTATTTCAGAGTAAACTACCTTATACAAAGCATAGAAAAAGAATAAGAAACAATAAAGAAATTAAGTCATGGAATAAGAAAAAATGTATAATTTATAATAATAATATATAATTAAATCTATTTACATCAACATTTACCATATCTCATTACAGTTTTCTATTCTTGCACAGCATCTTTGCCTTTTTTCCCTTTAAATTCTTCGTCTATCTTTTTTCAGGATCTGATTTAGTCCATCTGGCTGCTATTCCTTTGCTCTTCCCCTTCTTTTCTTGACTATTCATGCTAACACATTTGCACAGATAACTAACTATAGGTAGTCCTTCACTTACAAACACTCATTCAACAATCTTTCAGTGGCACTGAAAAACTGATTCACAGCCTATCCTTGCCGAAATTGTGATGCTTGGCAACTGGCATGTATTTGCAACAGTTGCAGTATCCAATGGTCGCCATTTGCAGCCTTCCCAACCAGTTTCCAACAAGCCAAGTCAATGGAGGAGGTTGGATTCGCTTAACAACCACATGATTCACTTAACAACTGCAGGGATTTGCTTTACATCCATGGAAAAAAAAGATCATAAAATCAGCCATTACTTACTTAACAATTGCCATATTTAGTAATAGAAATACTGGCCTCATTTGTGATTGCATGTCGATTATCTGTAACTGCAGATACAGATAAAAAATCTGACTTTTTATTGGAAAGTTGAAAGGGGTTGTGAAATTTCTGTCATTTTGAGTGATATACTAGGCTTTGTATGTCATGTTGACAACCATACCCCAAAGCCACAACTTCCGTTGTGCCAATTTTGGGAGAGAGTGGAATTTTTTTATTGTATCACTTAAAACTTTTTCTAAGGGTCTAACCTATTCTGGGTGACATTTACTGATTGTAAATAGAGTGTTCACACTTCTTGAATCCCCAACTTTATATAATTTATAAATGCAGTTATATAATAAGGGAAATTCCTCAGATCAAAGAGGAAAATGAGGATCTTTTTTTCTTTTATAGTGATTCAAATTTATTTTCCAATAGTGGCAGTGTTTCTGGAATGCATTTTCCCTTTGAGATCTGATTGGCTAGTTTAGCTTATATTCTGGGCAAGAGAGATGCACCTGCATACTCTAAAATAGAAATGATGAAAATTGTGCTTTCTGAAATAAGTGTTTAGTCAACAAGAACAAGTGACAACTTTTTGCTTTAGCTTGTGTCAGGCTTCTGTTTGTTTAGCTTCAAAGCAGAGCTCCTTGGACCAGATTGTCAATATTCCTCTGTAATGTTTTTCTGAGGTAACTACAGCAGTCTAAACTGAATGATAGTGAAAAATGGCCACAAAGATGCTAATTAGTAAGTACAGCTGTGACTATATTCACTATGGGATTTTTCTTCTGTGTTTTTTGAAGCAAATGGTCTTGTTTGTGACTATGACGACACTTAAACTTATCTGATTGGTAGTCTGAGTTGGTGTAGCTATCCCCAAAGATTTCACATACTAAAATCTGTAAAAGATTATTGTTATACTGAGCACAGTATTTCTGTTATGCAGTTATCAATTTGTGTGGGAAATGTAGACCAACAGACTCTGAAATTCTTCAGCCATCCCTGAACTTTCTTTATTGGAGCCTTCAGCAGACAATTCCTTCCAGCCAACAAATAGGTAAAAAGTAAAACAATTGCTTTGTTGATAGAATGAAAACTTTTCCCCAATAAGGACTTAGGGTCACAAGTTATTTTCAGGATGGATATTTCAAAGGTGCTTTTCTTCAAAAGGCAGCTAGACTGTTTTTTATTTGAGGAAAAAGAAGATGTTTCGCTTCTTATCCAGTGAATCTTCATGGATGAAAAGTGAAACATCTTCTTCCTCAAATAAAAAACAACCCAGCTCCCTTTTGAAAAAAGCACCTTTGAGACAACCATGACCTGCATGACTGAGAATCTCCATAGACTTTCAGGATGGATGTTAGGAAAAAATCCTCAAACTCAAGTATGGGCAAACATTCAATTGTAGAAATGATGTAATTTCACCATTTGGATGCAATGAATTCTTGAGTTTCACTGAAAATATTTGTTTGAAGATATGGAATATGTGATTAGACTTCCTGATTTTATCATGATTTCTTTAATGCATGATTATCCAAATGCCATTATGTAACAGCTATCATTTAATTTTCTAAAGATAGGCTGGTAAGGATGAATCTATGAGTCTAAATGTCTTTCATGAAACTTTGAATGATAGTTTAGCATTATATCCCAACAGAATCAGGCATTATTTCAGGATTTAAACAACAAAGATCTGTCTCTGTACATAAGAAAAGTAGTGAGGTGGATGTCTTACTATTAATGTTCCTCTGCCTATTATTTTCTCTTTTTTTTAGTTTTGCTTTTATAGTTCTAAACACTTTTAAAAAATTATTATATAATAGTTTTATATAATGACTTCTATATTTTTACTGGATTGTTGTATGCTGCATAGAGTTGCTTTCTTGAGATGGGCAGCTAGATAGCAGATAGACAGACAGATGTGTTGTATACAGCAAAGACCCTGTCTAGTTGTAGTTTTCTTCTTTATAAATAATGCTTCCATAAAATTGTATATGAACATTGTCTATGGGGTCACGATGGATCGGACACGACTTCGCAATTAACAACAACAAAAAAAATGTATATATTTGTATATTGTTGATGAGATTCAGATTACCAACCATTGTATGTTTTCAGTTCAGTGAGTTGGAGTAGAAGTCTAGCTTTGATATTAAAACAGTATGCAAAGTTTCCTCATCCATAGCAACTCTTATAGTAGAAACTAGTAACCTGTGCACTTGAGCCAATTATTGAGCCAGAGGTATTTGACTCTATTGTGTACTAGAACAAGGACATAGTTAAATCTTTTTTTAAAAATCTGTTATGGAATGGATAAAATAAAATACATTCAGAGACTTTTTTCTTGCTGTTAAAGATATGTATCAATTATAGAACTGTTTGAAAATTGGATTGCTATTTATTATTTCTATGCAAATATCTATTGGTAGTGACAGCTGTCTTACTGGAAATAATATATGTGTTTTTAAAAGTATGCATTATTACTTGTTTTATAATCATCTGTGGAAACTCTTTCCATACCACCCAAAAGTATTTTAAAAACTAGTGTTCTCTTTTTGTGCATAATATCCAGAGACAAAAATATACAATTTACTGAGATTTGTTAGGATTTTTGAAATAGATCAAGAGCCTTAAACCCGTGGTATTTTGTTCCTTTTGATTTCAGTACTAATTTGTAATTGTATCTGGTTGCTACTGACTTAAGTTATAATTGTTACATGTATAGCTTGTTGAATCTTTTCTTCTTTTACAGTGGTAGTATTGTTACTTTCCAATAAATCTTTGATAGAGCTCCTTGAGAAAGTTCTCCACTGTACCTGGATGGCAACATCTTTCTCTGAACCTGTCTTCTCCTCATCCATTGAATCACTTATTTGTTCTTCATGGCTTTTGATTGCTTCACTCTTGATTCAACAAAATATTTACAATACAGAGGTTAGAAACACTGATAAATCTGTGTAAAGCCAGTTAATTTTTCTTTATAAACACTCAATTCACTAATAAGGGCATTAATTAACTAAATTAAGCATTATTAACTTGATGTAGATAATATGTGGAAAAAATACGTAACATTGGGTGTAATATTTTATGGACCGGCTGTGCAGCTTATTAATGTACTGTATGTGTGAAGACTGTATCTGTACCTGACAATTGGAAGAATGCCATTACTGTATCCTTATAAAGAGAAAAAGATTGCAAGAGTATATGTGAATTCATTTGTTTAATGTTCCTGGGAAGTTGACAGCATTCTGATTGAAAATGTACAAGATATAACAATAAATGAAACCAGAGAAATGCAGTGTGGCTTTATGCCTGGTAGGATGTATGCACACTTAACTTAGCCCTTCAGCAGATAATTGAGAAATATATGAAAAGTTTAATGAATGTAATAAGGTGAATAAGCTTCAGCTGTAAAATATTTTTCAGGATTCAGAAATACTGAATACAGTAAGATCATTATATAATAGAAGTATATAAAGCTTAAGAATAAATGTAATATTTAGTCTTTAGTTCAACAGAAGTAAGACTTTAGTAAGACAGAAATGTGAAGCTCTTTTGGTTGTTGTATAGTGTATTGTGGGATAAATGTAAGGTTGCAAATTATAGAATCAGAAAACACAGAGCAAGTAAATGAATGTGTGTATCTTAGCAGAATGTTTAGTAACTAGATGGGAAAATGGATGACAACACTGTTAAATGTTCAAATGTGTTTTTTGTGCAGAATGAATGCCGATAGAAGTGAAAATTGTTATATATAAAAATATAATTATATATTTTAATATATATGATATATATATAAATATATTGTATTGTATACTATACAGTGCTGCCTGTTTTGTTAATATGGAAATGAGAATTTGATATATCAGGAAAAGCATAAAAATTAAATGCTGTAAGAATGAGTTATTTAAAAAATATTGTTAAAAAAAGAAGAATGGATGAATAATGTGCATTGACTGTAGTGATAACCATAAACAATATAAGCTGAGATGATTTGGTCATATAGAGAAGTTCTTTTTTGAGTAGGAAGATACTGAACAGAGAAAACGTATCTCCTTTTGTGCATCTGTTCTTCTCAGCCAATTAATTTGATTCTTTTCTGAAAGGTTCATCACATGATCTCCTTAGATGTGGACAAGGTCTTCAATGCAGTTGCATACAGAAAGAAGAGTATATTATTCTTTGGTAGGTAACATCACAAAAAATAAATATGTGAATACAAAGTAGTGTAGCTCCTAAGGATTTTCTTAACAATAAAAAATAGAAGAACTTGGGAGTTCTCCAATAATATTACACGTATAATATTATTAATACTACTAATAATAATTTAATAATTAATAATGCCCAATATTTATCAATATCATAGTTTCCCATCCTCTTTCATACCTCATATGGATTTAATGCAATTTCCTCATTATGTTCCACTTATCACATGAATTTATTATACTTTATTTTCATTGGTAGGATGAATTTTCTAATGTGCATATATTCAATACCTAAAAATCCAACAGGAAGAATTAAAACTTGAACAAGAGAGAACATAAATTCAACTCCCTGCTGCTAGCTATTGTTTTGAACTGAAAATCCTTATGTCTAATCAAAAATATACTATACTAAAATTCTGGTTTTCTCAATTTTTGTGGCAGGTAAACAGATAAAAATTAAGCAAGAAATCTCTTCTTTAGACAAATTGTCCATACTGTTCTTATCACCATGACTAGAATTTCTGCAATGTTTTAGTTGAATTTTCCTTATTTACTGATCACTTTGAAACCTAATAGCAAATCATTTTTTCATATTTAGCCATATGCACACACATAACAGATTACAACAAACACACATAAAGATACATATAGTTGTTCAAGAGCTAGAGATTTTAATTATGCTGGTTGATGACCACAATAAAATAAGTTACTACCTTTTAAAACTGAAAACTAGGAATTTGGGCTAGTTGGTGGCTTTCCAATAAGGAGACTACATACTGCACTGTCCAAGTACACAGATGCTTATGTATAGTCTAGGATCTCTGAAGTGTATGAGGGAGAGACATATTTTATACTAATAGATGGTTTTATATCCAGTTAGCATCCTTCAGTTTTTGAGAGCCTTCTTTAAGCAGAACCTCTGTTCATCCTTTGTGAAGTTTACTGTCCAGTCCACAGATGAACAGGAAAAGGAACTGCCACAGTCAAAAGAGAATATTTCCTTGTTTCCACTGGCTATGTGGCATGTACTGTCCTTGGTTGCTCGATTACAAAACCTACTTGTCCAGGTAAATTTTACTGTCAATATGGAATTGCAATATTAATTGTAGGACTCAGCAAAGCTGATTTATTTCAAATGAATGGAAAAGTATAAAGAGAATACAGTCAAGTACACTTTTTCTCACTTTTGAACTATCTAATGATGTGAAAACTACTACTAGTAGTAATACTAGTACTAGTAGCAGTACCAAAGACAGTTATTCATAAAGGTATAGATTTATTCTCAATGTTGTAAAGCCACTGTCTATTGCATCTACCCCCTATCTGTGAGTAGAAATTTGGAACATTCTGCAGGATCCGTAGGTACATGAATTTCCTCCAGTCCCTTGACTAAGCCAACATTAATTCTAGCTGCCAATGGGAAAACACTAAAAGCATCACTTCTCCACTTCCTTGGTATTCCTTTGCTATGTTTTCTTTTCTGCGGCAAGGGAAAACAGTTTTTAAAAGATTACTGTGCAATGATATGGTAACGTCATCCCTGATAACAGCCAAAAAGCAACAGATTGTCACATGCTATTGCTTTATGTTCATGAAGGACGAGGAATACCAGGAGCTGGGATGAGAAGTAAATTCCCCTCTTCTGTTAAATAGAAAATTGATTGGCATGGTGCTACAAAAGAAGCACAGCAAAACTGTTTTTGCTGTATTTCCTTTGGAGTAGGAGCAGACTTAATATATGTCTAAAATTGTCTCTCCATATTAGACAATTCATGGTACTGGGGAGATGAGGCAAATTCTTTTGCTTGTAAAAGACTTCCTAAATGCTAGAGCATTTTCAAATATTTTATATCCTATGAGTCTCAAGACACCTTAAGATCATGAATTATCTTTTTATTCACTTGTTATAATTTCAGGTACGTATTTCTTTTAGATGAATTTGATAATAAACAGTATTTGTTTTTTTTATGTTTACAGAAGGACTTTTTGCTATCACAAGCTGTTATTGGGTGTCTTGAGATTTTGTTGGAATATCTGCATCTGAAAAATCAGAGCACCGGTACAGCTTTCAATATCTTTCTCTGTGTATTCTTTATTAGTAAAAAATGCTTTCAATTGAAATTATTTTGCTTTGCCTAGATGACTTGCAATCATTGGCACCTCATCACTAAAGCAGATATAAACCTAATGGTATCAAATATTTTGTTACTAAAATAGAGATTTACAGTACTTTAGATATTTAATAGTTGCCAAGAAAATAATATGAAAAAGCTTTATATCAATTCAGTTATGGATGGGTGATGCTATGAAGATGATATAAGTCTCTAATGCAGAAATGAATGCATACTATCCTAATTCCCATACTGTTCATGGTATCTCAAGTTTACTGGGCTGTTAGTCTTTTGGGAAACGGACTGGTTACAGAAGGTTTTCATGGAAAATATAAAATCATAGATAAGGACAGCTTACTGAAGTCTTTAATTTCCGGTGAGATAAAAGCAGAATTAGCTCAACTGAACCATGTTTTATATTTTATACATGGCAGAAAATGATATATTAATAATCTATTTTCATTACTGAATAATATAGCAACTCTCCTAGATTTTATATTATCTGAATGGATCATTTCTTCTACTATTATATTTTTGTTTTGAATGAATTACAGGTAGTCCTTGACTTATGACCACAATTGGGACCAGAATTTCCATTGCTAAGCAAGGCAGTTGTTAAGTGAGTCATGTTGAATTTTACACCTTTTTTTACCATGGTTGTTAAGTAAATCACAATTGTTAAATGAATCGTGCAGTCATTAAGTGAATCTGGCTTCCCCCATCAACAGAGCTTGTAAGAAGACAGGAAGGTCACAAATAGAGGTCAGCTGACCCTGGGTCACTGCACCCTTCATAAATAGATACCAATTGTCAAGCACCCAAATTTTGAATATGTGACCATGAAGATGTAAGTGGAAGGACCAATCATAAATCATTTTTTTCAGTGCTGTTGTAACTTTGATGGTAACTAAATGATTGATTTTAAGTCAAGGACTACCTGTAGACTGTTTATAATGTGGGCAGCATATAGAGTACTTTTTGAGAGAAACTAATTTTGACTTCTGTTGTTTTTCCTCTATTATTATTTTAAAAATCTTGTTTGATGGGATAAAAAAAGGAAAGAATGAATAATATATTTATTTTGAGATTATTTTCTTAGATTTCTTTCTAACCTAATTGTGGTAATTTTTTCCACTTCTAGCATGTCATATTGCCTCACACCCATGGAATAAATTTCTGCTGATCACACTTTTAGGTGGTAATGAGAATTCCTTTCTTAACTCAGAAATTCTTAGACTCGTTAGTTTGGTGAGTATAATGGCTGTTAACTGTTAATTTCTATTGTGTTATTACATTGCATTATGACTATTTTAACTGAATTGTTTCATTCAGTTATCACTGGCAAAATATGAGTGAAGACACCATTTATAACAGTGATGACTGGATTATGCTGTAAACTTGGGAAAGCCTTAAATATGTAGATGTTTATATCATTTTTGTTAAGATAAGCTTCAGTCAAAATCTGACAGCCATGGATGATTTTCAGTTAAAAAAACCCCAAAGATTAAAACTATTTGGGAAATCTGTTCATTCATATTCATCCGTTTCAGCTGTTTAGTTGTTTGATAGTTAAAAAAAAAACATTCTTAGGGTTCAGGAACATCCTAATTTCCCTGGCATGAGGATAACCATTACAGTAACCATTTATTTAGCATAGGAATATACATTATCTCATCTCGCCATGAGCCTTCATGTAGGCAATCTACATTTGTCTTTTCTTGTTGTGTGTGAAAAGTTATGTTTCCTGACTTCCACAGACACAAGCAGTGCTATATAGTCTGTCTGCTGCACTTCATTTTTTGTAGGTAAATGACTCCACTACAATTGGCTACTTTGTACAGTAGCAGGAATGGCCCCTCTGCTTCTGCCACTGGTTGCTGCTGTACATTACCATTTTGTCTGATTTACGGGAATGCCTGCTGTCTTTTGAAGAGGCCTTCCCAAAGTGAATTAGTGAAAAGGTTAAGGTGAAAGGCTGGACTTTTTCTTTTTTAATAGGCTTATGGTAAACTAGTGAAAGGCGTATTTTTAAAAAAGCAAGATTTTTTTAAAAAGAGTTCTGCTAATTTCTCCTAGTAGCTGAAGTGACAGTAAGGAAGATTCAATTGTTTTTCCTCGAGCAATCCAATGGTGGATGCAATGGATGGAAGGTGTCAAATATCAGAGAAAACAGCATATGAGAACTTGTATAAAAGAACTTTCAATAAAAATATGTCATCAAAAAGACATGAGTGGGAGGGATAAAGAAGGAAGGAAACCAGCAATCAATGGCTATAATTATTAACACTCATGAATACCAAAACTGAAGTACAGACTGAAATCTAGAAAGCAACTTCTTAAACCAGCTTCATTTATTGGGGGAGACAAACAGTGTAAAGCTGCCTTGTGTCCTTTGACTGATAAATCTTCCTCTATCTGTTTGTTAGTCTTACTGCATAATTCTATATACATCTACTTAGAATACCATATATTCCAAAACTTCAGATGTAAACACTTCTGTGTTTGATAATTGTACAATCATAAAGTTTAGAAATTCTGAAATATTGCAAACTTATCATTAAATGGAAAAATATTTGGCTCATTAATCTAGCAATTTGCTACTTCTGAGGGAAGATTTATCCAAACTTTTAAAATTTGATTATTACTAACATCCATTTTTAAGTATTGTTTAAAAATTGGTTTCAATAAAGCTTGCGGCAGTTAATGGTTGTATTTTTGCTGGATAATAATAATTTAGATCCACTAAAACTAAAATACAACTTTTCCAAGTTTATGAAATATCAGGACATCAGGACTATTTCCGAAATTGAAATTAGCCATATTCTTGAAGAAGCAGCCCATACCAACTTGCTAGAACTTTCTAATGACACAGTCAGTGCTCTTCGCTTGTTTCTTCTTCAGGTAAGAATTCTAGAGATGGAATGTAACTTAAAGTGAAGTTAAACAACTGGCTGTGCTTTCTGCTTCTGCATTTTCTTGTTGTCAGATTGGTTTCTGTAAGGGCTAACTGTTAAAGGACTTACTTCACTTTAAATATACAGTAGTCTGGTCTGCTTATCTGAACCTATTTCTTTTGTCTTTTACTTTCAATAAAAGAATTACTGTTTATGTTTTTCATAGTAATATTGCTGTAAATATGTTTTTGCATTTATTTTATATATTTAATATCTAATTTGTATTCTAGGCTGTTGAGGGAAGAATTAATAGTTATTTATCAATCCTCATAAGTTATCTTAAAAACATACTTGCATGGGAATTTTGAAATGAACCACTTAATTCTTTTTTTAAATAATATTTTATTAATTTTAGATTTAAAAAGCAGTGTGATGGCTGGGTTAATCAATAGTTCAATAACATACAAAAATCTTTAGTACAAATCTCAAGTTACAACATCAAATATTTCCTTTCTTTTCCTCGTAATATCTACTATCTCATATTTAAGCTAATACTGTTCTTATTATATCAACTAAGTAAAAACATCATTATTACATTTATCAATAAATGTTTAGCTTATACATATCTTCATTACTTTTACATTCAATCTTTATAGACAATCAATGTCCTGTTATTGATTTTTTCCCAATTTTTAGTTTTCCATCAATATTCAAATTTAGCATTTGATATTTATAATTTCCAGGCTTTAGGTAACCAAAGTTTCCCTTATCTCAATTCATAACAGAATCTAATATTCAAAATACACATCTTATCCATTTAAATATAGTCTTGTTCTATTTCCTAAAAGTTATCTGTTTCCCACCATATTAAATCATCTAATTAATAATAAATCAAAACCACTATATATATTGTCTGGGTTAATCAATCAAACATATTCATAATATTTTTTTGTTTTCAGTCTAATTTTTAAATATTAAACAAATAAAATCCTTATTTTCAACTAGTTTCCAAATATTTTAAATTTAATGACCAAAATTCCCCTTATCTCAACTTCTCCCTTTAACCCTTTAATTGGTAATATGAAATTTCTCTAATAAATGAAAACCCCAATTTTCTTCAGCCTTATTCTGGCTTTCTTCCTTTGCCAACTAGCCTTCCATATCAATGCTTTTATATCAACAAATAGATCTCCCTCTATTATTATATATTTGAAATAAGAGAGACCATTTAGTTACCATTTTTTTTGGAAGGGCTAGCCCATTTGTATTCATTAAATCATCTCCCTAGTATTCCAGTTCCCCATGATTGTCCTGATACGTTTATCTTTCATTCAATCTATTCTTCTTCCTCAAATTTCTTCTGATTTATATAGAAAATCTTTTCCATTTTCAGTGTTGTCACTCCCTTTTCTGGATTTTCCATTAACTGTATTTGTTGGTCAATTGAGTCCTCTGTCTTAGTATTTGATTGTTCCATTTCTTCTGTTATCTTCTGCATTATTAGTTCTTTGGTTGTAGTCAAAATTTGGGTTTGTGTATCTAAGCTTCTTCTTTTATATTGGGTCTTATTTTGTCACAAACTGAAAAAATGGTTTCATGTATTACTTTCAACATGGAAAGGATCTTTTCCTGGTCTTCATCCGTATTCTCTTAATAATGTGTTAAGTTGAGGACTTTAAAATCAGATGTTAAAAATAATTTTATAACTAGGTATGGGACCTCTATTTCATTTGTTTATAGGTAGTCTTTATAGTAGAAGTTGTTTGTCAAGTAAGATTTTATAGTCCAAGGTACTTCATCATCTCATATAATAACCAATGTTCCTCAAATAAAGAGATAGGAAGGCAATTCCCCACATATAACTCTGAAAGTCAGTAAAGGTTTAAATTCATAGTTCAAGCAGGCCAGTTATGCCGCTCAAAAGTTCTCTTTACAGCTGAGTTTCTCATAGGTGGTATTCAAGGTCGAAAGAGATTTCTCTGAAGTCTGGGTTTCAAGCCAAGTCTCTTTTAGGCAACAACAAGTCGTAATACCAAACTTCGCCATAAGATGTCACCAATGCCATTTAAAACCTTTTAAGTCCCCCATTTTTATAATAGTTTTTCAAAATTTATTTTTTTTCTTTTTAGATAAAAATCAGCATATCCGGTAGAAATAGGAATAAGAAAACTTTTAAGAAAACTTTTTAGTCCCTAAATTTCAAAAGTATATACAGCCAATTAGATTAAAGTTGTTTTTATAATTGCCTGGGTAGTCAGTCACCGCTCTTCTTAGAGGAAGGGGCAGGGATTTCCTTCCTTCTCTCCTCACAGGGGGAAAAATACTTAGGACAGCTTTTGCAGAAAGATATTTAGAGTCTTAAAGAGAAGATCAGATCTCACTCAGTTTCATCCATGTTGCTTTAAACGTGCTTGATAGTAATTTTGAGTTCAGCTGTTAGCAGCTTAGTGATGAGCCATATTGCTATGGCCAGTCTTTCCCCCACCGGTTTGGAGAGCTGCCCCGGATCAAGCGGAAAGGCTGCCGCCCTCCCGCGATCAAGCAGGGATCCTCTCCTTGGTCATTGCCCCTACAAGGCGACTTTCGACCCTTTCCAGGGTCCTCCAGTGGGATGAAATCGAATGCTGAAGACAGAGTTCATCTACATACGTCTGTGATGACCCAGGGCACAGCACAGAGGCAATGCTGTCAACTGGCAATTCAAACAGTTTTTTTATTGCTCCCAATTTTCCCCAAATGCTCCCACATTTGCTGGCAAGCCTCCAACAAAAGATCACACACACACACATCCTTTCAGCTGACTCTGGTTGAAAGTAGGTTCAAATACAGGCTGATTAGCATAAGAAAGTACTCAAGGCCATAGAGATAACAAGGAAGAAAACATAAATTTCACGAGTCCGTTTAAATCCAAGCTTGCCTGAGCAGTTTCCAAAAAAGAGAATCCAAAATACAGTCTGATAGTCAAAGTTTCCAGGTTTCCAAACAGAAGGCATAGAATAAGAGCAACAATACACAACATTCCAATGAATCAGCATTTGTTCCTGACAAATGACCCACCCCACAGCAGCTCCTTAAATCTCAATCCCCAGGTGTGCCTTGTGGAGTGGGGCGGGATGCTCTCCTCCCAAGTAATTGAGCCTGCCTGCGTTATTCCCTCCTTCTCTCCACTCTCTGTGCTCTAGGATCAGGTGGGGTTGGGCATTGCTCATCCCCTGAACTCTGTTTCCCCTGTTCCAATCCTGAAGGGCCCTGGCCTGCCTCAGCCTGCTCTTCCCCAGTCCTCTGAAGCCACAGACACCTCTCCCTCAGCCTCCATAGGGTCCTGTTCCAGCTCCATTTCCTCCTCAGATTCAGGGTCAGACGGAGGCATGACAACGTCCACAGGTGCCAATGGTAAACCGGAAGTCCTGAACCACTTAGTTCTGAGTGCACGTTCCATGAAGTTATGTTTTCTTGCTTCCAATATCAGTACAGAAAATGAAAAAAGTAGAATTGTTTTAAGATTATTTCAGGAACAAAAATATGTAGAATAGACATTGAGTTCATTTAAATACATGTGCTATTCTAGATCTAGTAATACAATAAACATGGACACTATTGCATGCTCCCTTTAATCTTAGTTTTATATACTTCTGATATCATCATCAAAATTTGCTACATTTCTGATTCTGATGCAAACATAGTTGGAGAACCTCCCACCCATAAACAAGCATCAATAGATCCATCAAGGCATAGTATATCTTATTTTGGAGATTATGCATACAGGTATTAGAGTGAATACAGTCTGTTTTGTAGTTGAGTATGAAGCCTTGCAGTTTTATGCCTAATCTACAAAGAAGAGAAATTTCTGATTTCAAAAGAAGGAAAACACATTGAGTCTTTTTATGCATAGGCAAGTTACATGGACGCTCACTATATGGCCAGACCTTGGACTGTTTTTGCAATTATAGGCATTGTAGAAGGAAAGCCACGTTAGTCTATAGTTGCAAAAAAATCAGGAATTGGGTAGCAACTTTTCTGACACAAATTTTGTTAAAAGATACAGGGGGTTGGACTAGATGACCTCCAAGGTCTCTTCCAACTTCATTATTATTATTATTATTATTATTATTATTATTATGATGATGATGATAATGATGATGATGATGAAGATGGATCATCGCACAGTCAGCCAGATGTTCAGACTGGATTTGGCATTTTGTCTACCTATCGAGTCCTTACCCAGGACCTGGGATAGGCAGGTGTAGATGTTTGATGGTATTACAGGTATTGTCGCAGGATGGAAGCAGTTCCTAGTAAGGACACCTTTTGCAATTGACTATTATTATTATTATTATTATTATTATTATTATTATTATTATTATTATTATTCACTTTGTGAATTGAAACTCACTTCATTAGGTGCATCAGGTGCAGTCCACAAAAGCTTATTATGCCTTTCAGTAACATTTGCTAGTTGGAAAAAGCCCTTCAAGACTTCCTGATTTATTGTAATTGTAGTAATTGGAGGAAATTAAACACTGAAATTCTGTAATTTCTCTTCTTTTTTATGTTAGCTTCAAAAAATAAAGTATCAAGTGGATTCAAGTAAAAAAGCTGTGATCCAAACATTGTTGGAGAACCTCCCACCCATAAACAGGCATCAATGGTCCCATCAAGGCATAGTGTATCTTTTTTTGGAGGATATGTATAGAGGTATTAGTGTGAAGTACAGTCTGTTTTGTACTTGAATGTGAAGCCTTGCAGTTTTGTGACTAATCTATCAAGAAGAGAAACAGTTTTATTATCTTGAAAAAAATTGTGATTTTGACCTCTTTATCATTTGAAGATGTGATGTAAAATGTCAGCATTAGATATAAATGAATATATGGGTAGTCCTCAACTTACGAACAGAATTGAGCCCAAAATTTTTGTTGTTAAGCAAGACAGTTAAGTGAATTTTGCTCCGTTTTATAACTTTTCTTGCCACAATTGAATCACTGTGAATCACTGAAGTTAGTAACCCCGTTGTTAAGTGAATCTGGCTTCCCCATTGATTTTGCTTGTCAAGGTCACAGAAGGTGATCACATGACCTGGGACACTGCAGTTGTCATAAATATGAGCCAGTTGCCAAATGGCTGAATTTTTATTAAGTGACTGTGAGGATGCTGCAACAGTTATAAGTATGAAAAATGATCATAGGTCACTTTTTCAGTACCATTGTAACTTTGAACAATCACTAAATGAACTATTGTAAGTTGAGGATTACCTGTACTTAATGCACGATGTTGGATGCAAGATAGTATTTTGGTTATCTATATGCACAGAGTAGTAAATCCAATTTTAATTTTCTCCGTTGAAAACTGCCTTTGCTTTTAGTGCTAAGTTGACAGAAAAATTAGAAAATAAGAAAAATGAAAATCAGTTTTCGATTTGTCATGCCTGTCCTTTACTATTTCCATTGTAACTATGTACATTTTATGAAGAACAAGGAAAGCTGTAAATTCTAAAGTTTATAATAATACTTATGTCCTAAATTCATACTATTAATTTGGGAAAATATTATTTAAAAAAAATAAAAGTGATAGTCTGTGATACTTCAATATACCATTAACATTCATTGAAGATAGATTATAATCAAACCAGGGATCACTTTAATAGTTAATAATAATTCTTTTAACAGTGCTTTTAAGCATTTGTATAAGAATTCCCTTTTGGGGGCCAAAAGGGAAAACTTGCTTGAAAGAAGAAATAGGGGGTTTCTGATCAGATAATAGATATTAATTCTTAACAATGATGATGTTAAAATGACAAAACGTGTGTCATAGAATTTATTTTGTCATTTTCCCTCACTTCTCCATGCTGCAGGTGCCTGCGGGGGAGATGCAGTCTGAGACTCCTTATTTAAACTTTTAACATTTACTCAAGTAATTCTGAGTAAACTTGTAGTTTAAAAGGACAGAACTTAGGCACCAAAGTAGATTTAGAAATTGACAAGGGTTCTAGACTACTTGATAAAAAAATGCATATATTTTGTCAGTGATATAGAATTCTTCCAACTTTGTTGTTCTTAATTCAATTTTGACTTCAGATATCTTGGGAACGTGGCAATATCTACCTCACATATTATAGACTGAAATGAGAAAAGAAAAATTAATGAACATAGTATTATAAACTGAGAAATCAGCTTGCATTTAAATTTTCTTAGCAGTTATAGACATACAGAAAAAATAATGCAAGTTATTTCTTTTTCCTGCAGAAAGATTTAGAAATTTCCTAGATGTTGAAATATAAATTCATAAATAAAAAACTTTAAAATCTGTTTACCGTTGTTCTGGAAATGGCGTAAGTAAAATTATGCACTTCAAGGGTATTTTCTATGCTGTGAAGAATTTGGAAGTAGTACATTCTTGATTATTCTCTTAAGTCAGGGGTGTCAAACTCAATTTCACTGAGGGCCGCATCAGCATTGCGGTTGCCCTTGGGGGGCTGGGTGGGTGTGGCCAGGGTGAGTGTGGCCTATTGGGTGGACGTGGATGGAGTGGGTGTGGCCAGTTCTACATCATTGGCATCAAGGGTGCCTGTGGGGGCCTGGGCAGGAGTGGGACAGATCTGAGGGTCTTTGGCAGAAGGGGGTGGGACCGGGACAAGTGCCAAGATGGCCACCACAAAATTGTACATTGGCTCTCGGCCGGCCTGGGACAGGGCCAAGGCAGCGGGGGCCATTCCCTCACTGTTTCCAGGATGGCTTCGCGGACTACATGAAACCACTTCGTGGGCCGCATCCGGCCCCCGGGCCTTGTGTTTGACATATCTGTCTTAAGTGCTTGATCTCTGTAAACAAAGTGTTTTATAGATTTCATAAGTGATTTTTTTTTATTAATATAGAAGTACTGTGTTTTTTATAGCTAAGCAATCACTTGTAGTTCAAAGACTTTAACAAGAAAAGGAGTTTATAAAAGTAATAAACTGAAAACAAGGAGTAAGAGTAATATCTTATCCATATAAGGCAGAGGTGTCAAATTGCTGGCCCGTGGGCTGTTTGCATCATGCGGAGGCTGCACCCACCCCAGCACTGGCAATGCGAAAAAAAAGTCACGATGTGTTGCAACAGATCATGTGACACGGCAAATTTGACACCCGTGATATACGGTATTAACATTTTAAGAGAGAAAGAGGGTAAAGTTATTAGCTGGAAGGGCAACTAAAGTCTGTGAGGGGAAAAAAGATCAATACTAGGTCTAGCCTATCTAGCGTACCACTACTTCAGGAAGTCTGCTCCTAAAGTTTGTGTGTCTATTAAAGTATTAGCACATTTTCAAGATGTGATGGAAACTTGAAAAAACAGGTTTCTTAATGAGCAGCAGTGTGGTACTCTGCTTGCATGTCAAAAATTGCCAAATAATTTTCAGAACATTTACAGAGTTTCTGGTACTACATGGTCATGGCAGTTTTCTTGGCAATACAGACATGTTTTTTAATTGCCTTCCAGCTTTTTTTTAAAAATCCCAGCCTAACCTATAATGCAGGGATTTCACAGGATCTCTAAATTATTGACCTGATCTGTTCCTGCTTAATAGTTTTTGAATTAAGTCCAAGTTGTCTAAGATGCTTATTTGCCTTTAATCACTTTCATTCTCATCAGAATCTGCAACAAACTATGATTGTCTAAATGATGATGCACAAATGATAGTGTTAGGATAGAAACTGTCTTTATATACTTTTGTCTTATAGGCTAATGCAAGTATATAAGCTGCAGTTTGCATCTTGATGCATTTTTTGGCACTTGTCCCCTAATTCTCAACTTCCTGGCTGCAGTAACATGAAAAAAATAACCTGAACCAACGAATAATTTTATCCTTAACTCTAGCTCAATGATTAGTATTTAAACTGATTGTAATTAAATCTTTAGTTCTCCTTTTTTAACAATTATAATTTTTTCATACAAGATAAATGCTGATTACTATTTGCCATTTCTGCAGATCAAATGCTCAATCTCTAAGACTGAAAAAAAAATATGGATATAATGGGCTGAGTCATCTGTATGATGTCTAGTCTGCTAGTTTTGAAAGTTGCTCAGCCAATCTTCACAATCCAAGATTCAATGGATGCGTTTGTGAAATGGTAAATAATTACCATTTTATTACTGAGAAAATATGATTAGGCTGGCATAATAGCTGCCATTTAGGTACAGAGAATAACTGCACTTTATAACATCTCTATAAATAAGGTGCAATCTCATAATATTTTTCTGCATACAAATGCCAAACCTAAATATTTGATCATGAGGGTCCTAAAGATTTGCTCTTCCTGCAATAGAGCTGTGGAATTCAAATCATTAGAAGTAACAGAGAGCATCGTTACCAAGAATATTAATTTTTACTGAAACAATATTAGACACCAAACATGTTTTCATTAATATTTCTATTCCTCCTTCCTCAATTATCAACTCTTCACACGTTCCTGATTCACTTCCGTAATTCAGAAAAGGGCTTTACAACTGTAAGTCAAAAATCTGCAATTTCAACGAACCAATGACTATATAATAAACAAAAAAGAAAGGAACCGACAAAATTACAGTCGGAACTACAATGCAGGGGACTTTGGGAAGCCGGTCGAGGAAGTGACGTATTAGTGTAGGGTATGTGGTTTGCTAACAGTAGGACCAGTCAGCCGAAAAAAGGTACTGGGAAAAGGAAGCGATGTTGCAGCGTGACAGTCTCGTTGGAGTAAAATCCTGCTGTGGCGAATGGTTGATTGAGGCAGCTGGTAAGCATTTTTGTTAGGCGTCTAGTAGTGATTGGTTGGATAACAAGCATTTATCCCGGTCTGACGTGGGAAAAATATTCAGGGTATATTGCTGTTGAACTGCAGATTTTGAGAGATGATCTTGAACTGCAGGGCAAGCGGGAAAATACATAGTTTACCCAGTGCCGATTCTCCGCTACTCAAATGCTATAGAGAAGGTTGCATGCAGGAAAGGATACTGCTAGGGAAGAGAGGCCCAAATGAGGTATTAATATTGTGAAGCCTAATGAATCTCTTAGGAGCGGCAAGTAGAAGACAGAAGGTCCCCCTCTCTTCTCTGTGGTGATAGGTCTCTCTTCTCTCATTTTAGTAGATGGTTAAGCAGTTTCGAAGCACATGTGCCAAAATCCCGATTCTTTTATATTCCTTTCCGTTTTTAATCGAGGACCTCGACTCCCGTAATTCAATCGGCATGTTTTAGACTCGCCACACCACTCGCGGGAAAAGAGCAAGCCAATTAAATTGCCTGAAGTGGGACTTTGAAAAGCGAAGATTCCGCCGCGTTAATAAAACTACTTTCGAGCCCAGCTTGACTACTGATGGCTTCGCAGACAAGTCAGTGTAGCGATTTTGGCAACAAGCTCGATAAAAGTTTATTTTTTGTTATATGAATATATTTTGTAAAGCAATATTATAAATAAATAAGCTATCTACATATTTAACTCTGTTCATCTAAAATGCTTGATTGCCTGGTAGAAAAAACTTTAAGTAATTACTTCCAAGTACACTTTTTATATTCAGTTGGGTAGCCTCCTCTTAAATCTCTAAAATAATTCTCAGGCAACTACTGGCATTCAGGTTAATTTGTTTTATCACTTAGAGTTTAGCTTCAGCATGGGCTTTTTACCTCCACACTGAAATAACAATCTTTAGAAGTAATAGAGTGGCTATTATATTAACTTCCGTCACGAGGACCTGTAAGTGCACTATTGAATCCATAGCTTTCCCCTCTTTCTGAAGCTATAGCCCTATCATTGAAAAAATTTAACTTTTCTACCTCATGAGAAACTACATTGAGTTTTGTGCAGTGACTGATTCTTATTCCTTTATCCAAGACTAAATTAAAGATCAGGTGTATTGGAGAAGCAGATTCAGAAAAGATAGATTGTGTTGATATTGTATATCTGAAATGTCTTATATCCACCACAGATTAAAAATGTTGGGTTATCAGTCATTCATGCTATTACTGTAAATTCTTTTGTCTTGGATAATTTACTGAAACTCAAATCTGCACAGCTTTTGAAAGGAAGCTTTTATCTATATAAATATAAAAAATGATTCATAAAAGTGACTTATGACCATTTTTCACACTTACCACTGTTGCAGCATCCCCATGGTCACCTGATTGAAATTCAGACTCTTGGCAGCTGGCTCATATTTATGATGGTTGCTGTGTCCTGGGGTTATGTGATCATCTTTTGGGACCTTCTGACAGAGTCAATGGGGAAGCCAGATTCACTTAACAACTGTATTACTAACATATTACTGCAATGATTTACTTAACAACTGTGGCAAGAAAGATTGTACATGCAAAATTCATGTAATTATCTTCCTTAGAAATAGAAATTTTGGGCTCACTTGTCATAACTCAAGGACTGCCTGTATCAGTTGTCCATGTGTTCTGATCCTATGATCATTTTGTGTGTGTCCATTTCTGCAGCTTTTCAAGTTTGATTATATCTTTTTTCAGAAGGGCAGTCAGAATGGTTTCATATATAGCAAGAAAAAGATCTGATACCATGAGCCTGTTTTACAAGGTTGATCCCATGGAAAAGCAATTCTAGTATGGGTGTTCAGGTTTGAGGACCTAGGTAAAAGTATGACTATTATATAGTAGTGGGGCTTCTGGTTAAAAAAATAAATCAAGACCTGATTATCATTTGTTGGTGTGTTTCTGGCAAGATTTCATTTTGCATCACTTTGATTCATCAGAATGTTCAGCATATGAAACAACAAACATGAGATACTATATAGTATATCTCTGTAACTTGTATCCTTTATTGTGTTAAGAAGCACAGCATTTGCAGTGTAAGTAATTTCTATTAGTTATATTCTAGATCTAGATGATATTTACTTGTGCTTTTTTCATTTTCATTCAGAAATTTATTGAATGCACATTTCCTTCTCAACAGATTTCTTTGCTTATATAGTCTCTCCTTGTTTTTCCACAGTTTATGACTAAATTGAGTCAGTTACAGCATGTTTAAGGATTATCCTTTAAAGCTATTTGACGGTATATTTGAAATTATAGTACAATACTATATAATGATTCAATGTTTAAAGATGCACAAAGTTAAAGTTGTGTTAAGGTTTAGTTTAAAACTATCCAGGTTGCTGTTTCACTTTTCAGTAAAATGAAAAATACAGTTTTGCTAATATGATTATTGTGTTCTCTGACCATTGGGTATTCAGGAGAATATTTATAGCTCAGAGTTAAAATGAGGAATCCTTGATGCTCTCTGAGCTTGGTTGTTTTCTTGCAGATGTTTCATCACCCCAAACTAGGTAACATCATCAGTACTAGCACCTAGTTTGGGTAATGAAATGTCTGTAAGAAGACAACAAAGCTCAGAGAACATTGACTCCTTATTCAGGAATGATTGAAGACCTTTCTGTTTCTTTGCAATTTCTTTGGATAGATCATGTCCACCATATGATAATGTTCTTTTTAAGGATTTTTGGCATTTTGCTTTTTTCCAGTTTTGTGAATGCAAGCAGAGCATCCTGCATCCAGCAGCTGTTTCCAAGATAGCAGATTGGTTAATGTTTTCTCTAGAAATAGATGCCATGGACAATAATAATGTGGGAAGAATGGTATTGTGAAGTATCAGGATTTCTATTCCAGAATTTACTAATAAATTCTGGTTTCTCATTTATGAGTTGCCCAAAATATTTTTATTGTTTTTTACTCTCAATCTAGTATCCTTAGCAAGCTTTCTCTTTTTCAGTGCCTTGGAAAGTAAGATATATCTTAGCACATTGTGATTTTTCTTATTTATGTTTTCTGGAATTATACTTAATTGGTTTCAGTTCATATTTTATTTTAAGGATTTTCTAAACAGATTGATTTATTACTTTCCAGTACTCTTCTGAGGTTTTTTAAATATAACCATCACATGTGCTATCTATTGAAGAGATACTGAATGCCTTAAGTATGTATTGACTAATGCCCTTTACCAGAGATATGTATATAGCACTGTAGATACTAAAATCACAGCAGGAATAAACAAACACAGTTCCTGCTTTACTGTAGTGAACTCATAGACTGAATATCCTGAATCCATTTTAGTAACTTGAATTGATTTTGGATATATATTGCCAAATTAAACATGAGTGACATTCAGATTGTCTCTGAGGCAGGTAAAGAAATGATTGGAGAGGAGTTTATGGCTAAAATTTGGAACATATTTATTTATTTATTTTGATCCCAGCTTTATTGTCCTTATAAATAACTCAATATGGTAAATATATCTAATGCTCCTTTCTCCTCCTACTTTTCCCACTACGACAACAAACCTGTGAGGTGAGTTGGACTGAGAGAAAGTGACTGGTCCAAAGTCACCCAGCTGGGTTTTATGTCTAAAGCAGAACTAGAATTCACAGTCTCCTGATTTCTAGCCTGGTGCCTTAATGCTAGACCAAACTGTCTCTTGTTCCTGATGTACTACTATTCACAGATATAATTATAATGAGACCTAACTGGATTGACACTATGTAACCATTGTCTGTTATGGTGTATGCTTTTATATGTTTTTAATTTGAATTATGTAACATTGTTATTTCTCTGTCACTATCTTTTTTCCTCCAATATAGGTTTTTAAGAATGGATTATTTTGTGGCTTGCACATTTCTCTTTACACTCGTATTACCAAGAGGTATGACTACTGACACAGAGAAGAAAACCTCAGATTCAGGATTGGAAATCTGTATCCTTCTTTCAGTTTTGGGTCTTGGATTTGAAATTGGCCACCCCTGTATTTTATAGATTGACTAGGAGCAAGATGGAACTTCCTACTAAATTGGGACAATCTTGAGGCATCATGTTGGAATCCCTCTGGATTCATTAGAGACTCTTTTAAAGGGCCCGCAGTGTTGCAGAATTCCAGGGTTGCTATAATGTGCAGTTTGACAAAGAATGATCTGGCTGTAACAAAAGAAAACATTAATGTCTTCCATACTCATATCCTACCCAATGTGTTCCAAAATGAAGACCAAATCAAGTATGTGCTCATCCATGTATTTTGGAGCCACAATTATTTCTGACAATCCCATGGTTGCCATAGAATCCATCAACACTGAAAAACCTGTCCCATCCCCCAGTCATGGAGGTTGAAGTCATGCCAAATTGAAAGTCTCGGGAACTCCAATACCAACCTGAGATGAGTTTCGGGTGCTCATGCAGGCCCCTTCTGAGCAGCTAGGTAATCAGCACTTTAGCCCATTTCAACATGCAAGCATTCACAACCAATCATTTCTAGAGCAATGCTACTTGTCACTTCAAAACCAACTTTGGTTTTGATGTTGTGACTGTAGTAGGATTGGAAATCATCTGGAAAATTTCCAACGTACCCATTTTTGTACAGTCCGGTCTCAATAATATATATCGGGTTCATGTGTTTGTCTCCTATCTTATCATAGATGAGTGCAGTCTTATTCTGCATAGTCTGGTATTTACCAATAAGACCTAAAGACAGAGGCACCTGAAAATTCAATCACCTGAATTTGGGTGACTAGTATATTTCAAGTTGGATTTGTAGATTTCTGTTAGGATAGGTACTTAGATACTGTAGTTAAAATAAACAGCTACTTGGGGAAATGTTTATCTTTGAAGAAATATAATTAAAGGCAAAAAAATAGATTGGGGGATTATGCTATGTATTGTTATGTTGATGAGATCATAGAACAAAATATGGGACTTCTGTATGGTATGCTTGACCAAGTCACAGATAAGAAATTGTTTGAAGTAAAGCGCAAAGACCAAATGAATGCACTGAAGAACCTGATTGAACTCAATGATGTCAACCAGCAGTACAAGATTATAGACATCATGCTCAAGGGTCTTTTCAAAGTAAGCCTTGCTTAACTGAGCCTTAATTTTTTTTTATTATAGCATATTTCTTGAATACTCCTAAAGCAGGATTAGGAAAATAATGGAAAGTATAGTCCCCATGTCATTAGCTAATTGGACTGTGAGCTAATTCAACAGAGGGAGGAAGCACATTCACCATCCCACAAAGTAAATTGTTGAAAAAATTAGCAGCGGCCATTCTCAGCAGTTCTCGTTTATGATCTGGCAGCCAAGTGTTTGGGAAGAGAAGATGGTATCCTCGACCTATGACCACAATTTAGCCCAACATTTCTGTTGCTAAGCAGGACAGTTAAATGACTTTTGCCCCAGTTTATGACTTTTCTTGCCATAGATGTTAAGTGAATCACTGCATTTGTTAAATTAGTAACATGGTTGTTAAGAGAATCTGGCTTTCCCGTTGACTTTGCCTTTCAGAAGGTCAAAAAAGGTGATCATATGACCTCAAGACATTGCAACAGTCATAAATATATACAAGTTGCCAAGCAGCCAAATTTTGATCACATGACCATGGAGATGCTGCAACGGTTGTAAATGTAAAAAAGGGTCATAAGTCACTTCTTTCAATGCCGTTGTAACTTCAGATGTTCACCAAATGATGGTTGTAATTTCTTAGGCATAGGTTGGAGTTTACAGTAGTTACCTGTAAATGTTTTTATCAGCTACTTTTTCATGGGTTTTATCTTCATGGCAAAGGTTAATACAGGAGGACATTTTCAACAGCTATTTCAACAATATATCTTGACTACATTCACTTAATTCTTTCCTATGCCCTAATATGGAGCATCAAGACCTATTTCTTAGTATAAAAATATAGCATCTTGATATGTTTTGGATAATGATTTTTTTGGTCGTGGTTGAAGAACTTTAGTCTTAATCTGACAAAATGTATGTGGTACCTGTACTTCAGATACTAGGGCAGCCTCTAACCTGATGCCCTTCAGATATCTTATAATACAGATTCCATATTTCCTTCCCAGAGTATATTGAATTTGGGTTAGCTGGGTATTTTATTATTCTGCAAATTGTAATATTATTCTGCCATGGCACCTTTTCTAAATTCTCTAGCCCAGGGGTATCAAACTGATGGCCCGTTGGTTGGACACATCATCGGGAAACCATGCCCACCCCATTGCTGGCAATGGCAAAAAAGCTCTAATACGTTGCGCGATGTCACGTGACGTCACGAGTTTGACATGTCTGCTCTAGCCTGTTAAATTTACACCAGCTAGGTATCTTCATCCAATAGATTAGAAGAAAAGATTGGGCAAGGAGGATTTTAGGAGGGATTTGTTGGCACACATGTCCTTGTTGGGGCAGAATTGGCATAAATTGACATGAATTTCTGTTACAATGTGCAGGTTCTTGAAGATTCACGAGCAGTACTCATAGCAGCAGATGTTTCACCAGATGGGCCATTTTCTCATGATGAGAAGATCAAGGATGGTACAAACATTTTGCTTTCTAATCACAGTTTCTTTGTCCATTATCTTTTATCCATTAAATGTACAGCTTTGAGTTGTTAAGCAATACAGTTCTGACATACTGGCTACTCTTTCTTAGTCACTTCTGTTTTTGTGCATTGTTATTTATAATCATCATAAGATCATCATAAGTTGTGAATAGAGCCACATGCATTATGTATGAAACTTGAAACAGATCAGAATCTTGCTATTTTATTTTAGTATTTGAAGGGAAAATAATATTTTGAGGGATGACATGATTGATACTTTGATTATGGATTTCCTCAATTAAATATCCATTTAATTCCAGGTGTAGATATCAATAAATAGGTATCTAGGTATTCATATAGAAATGTCTACATTAAAGAAGTTAACTTATGTTCTAAGGTAGAGATCAGTGCTCTTTTTTAAGCACTTAGGTAACATTTAAATTTCCAAATGCTGCACTTCATTAGTCTGGATTAATGATATGCCTTATTTTTATGCTTAATCACTAATATAGATGAGAATTTTTACTCTTCTGTCTTCCCTTTCTTTCCCTTGATAAACATAGATTAGGAAAAATGTTTTATTTTAATTAATACTTAATGCAAAGCAATGGTTCAAGTGTGTTGAATAATTAGATTGTTCCCAAAAACCTGGAATTGGTCTGAGTTTTTCCTTGTAACTCTTTTTTCTTAGCCTATTCTCATGTGGTGGAGAATACTGCTTTTTTTGGGGATGTAGTCCTACGTTTTCCCAAAATAGTGCATCACTACTTTGATCGCAATTCCAATTGGAACAACCTTATTCGCTGGGGGATCAGCTTCTGCAACCAGACAGGCGTATTTGATCAAGGTCCCCACTCACAAGTATTAGGATTGGTAAGATAGTATGCCTGCTTGGCACTTCCTCTCAGTTTGTTTAAACATTTAGAATTGGGTAGTAATTCATACAAATTGGGTTAAAGTTTGAGGAAAAATATATTTGCTTGAAATGTTTAAGAATGTACAAATAGAAAAAAATGTGGAGGAACCTCATGAATCTGCACATAGTTAAGTGTTAATGTTAGATATATTCTAATATGAATGATTGTAAGTTCTTAACAAATATTTTAAATAGTCTTTTATATGCTGTGTTCGTCTGTTCACTGCTCAGAGTTTCTTCTGATAGATGGGCAGCTATGTAAGTTTGTTTAATAATAAATAAGTGAATGTATAGGCATTTTACATATTTTACTTAGATCAAACTTCCCCAACGTTTCCAGCTTTGCAGACAGGTGAGGGAGAGGAGATGGTTCCACGTGAGCAGCTTGCAAGTGCATGTGTGCACATGCAGCTCCATTTGTATGAGCGGCGTGCATGCATGCCTCTGGCTCACACAGATGGAGCACACAAGCATATACTCACCTGCTGCTTGCACAAGTGAGGATGCTCGCCAGCCATTTCTGTGGCCTGGTTGCAATCCCCTCACAGCACACTAGTGAGCTGTGGCCCACAGGTTGGGGACCCCTGACTTAGATGACTGCTTTACTCAAAAGTTGCATACTTATTACCACAGATAATTTGCATTTTGTAGTATATACATAGACATATAGAAATGTACTGATGCCATCTTAATAGCATATCTGCATGCTCTTATAGCCGTTATTTTGGTCTTTGAATTTAGCACATGTGTACTTTCTAAGTTGGGAAGTGGAAAAAGCGGTCACGACAAAGACTACAACCAACAACTTTGGTATTGTTATGCAAAAAAATTTCTTGGATATGTGTATAAAAATCACCAGGAATTAAGCTTAATTAGAAGGAGACTGTTTTTTCCTCTTCACATTGTAATACACAATGTCTATTTAAAATCTTTATAATTTGCATAGCTGAGTTATGGTGGTTATAGAATTAATAGGTCAGCTCAGACATTCCATTCAAAAGTTGGTATCATGCAGGATGCTTTATTTTACTGCTTTGAGAGAATTTGCCTTTAAAATACCAAATGAGAAAAGTAGGAGATGTATTTTTATTTAATAATTAATTTAACTTTTATGAAGTCAAATGACTTTTATGGATTTGCCTATGGTGACCCTGGGGGGATTAAAATCACATAAAAACAAGTGCAAAAACATTGCTGGATTCTGAAGCAGATGATTTCTTCAAGGGCACATAGGAGCCAGGACTAAGAGGTTGACAAGAAGGAGGGATAATAATATACAATAGATTAGAATTATTTTAATATATTTTCTTCCACAGATGGCTCAAGAGCTAGGAATTAGTGAGAGATCTCCAGATTACCAGAATCCCTTTAAAGCAGACAATTCTGAAGTAAGAGTCCACCTTATCTATTATTCCTCTCTCTTTTCTCTCTGATTATTCACAATTTTCTTATGAAGGAAAGAATGGAGCACCACTTGCTTGATGGCAGTAGTACCCAATGATTAGGTGATAATTCCTAATCATTAAATGTCATAATGACTTTTTTCTTGATCGCTTTAAATCAGAAACTTTCTCTGTAGTGATCCTATAAAAAGGCCAATCAAATGCATGTTTGCTTATATTATCTATAGGTAATATATTAAGTAGCATAGATGATTGACCCCATACAGGTTCTGCTTCAGATATTAGTTTGTCACAAAAGTTGGCAATAATGGTATGGTCACCTTGGAAACACATCTAGAGCTGGTCAGTTTAGCACATGGGAATATATGGATTTCCCTTCAATATTGTTTTAAGCCACTTACTCATTTACTGCAGAGATATGCAGGATGGCTTTCTCATGCTGTCCCTTTCGGCATCCATTATGTGGAAGGGGATACTATGACCTTGGAACTGGGAATTCTAATTAATCTTGTGGATTTGCTTTTCCTTTCTTATATAGGGTTCCAAATGTTTGGGGCAAAAGTACAGGGAGCCTGGTCTTCTGATTAGTAACTAGCTATTATCTCCTGAAGATCACTGAAAAGTCAAAGAGAAAAAGCTGGTGCCCCTAAAAGGAAGAGAGTTAGCAACCAAAAGTGTTATCCATATTTTTGATGCCAGAATCCCTAAACTCATTGTGTTTACTTTTTAGTTTTTCCCTGGTGCTAACACATTCCAGAAGGCTCTTCGAGAGGAAGAGAAGCGAAGAAAGAAAGAGGAGAAACGAAAGGAAATTCGCAAGGGGCCTCGCATCTCACGCTCACAATCTGAGTTGTAATTCTAATGTCATTTGCCCTATCACTGAAACTTTGGGAGTTAAAGCAACTGAAGAGGAATGCCCCTTTGTGACCTCAGGAAAATGACAAGCTGTTGAAAGGGCAGGGCTTAGAAGTGATGTTCTTTCAACAGGACATTGGCATCTATTAAATATCTAGATAGAGACCACGAGGTTTCAGTGCATATTTCCTTATGGGAAGAAAGACTTTTCCAAATATCTGGAAGGTATAGAATATGTCAGGGACTGTTCTTCATGTGTATTTTTTATCTCTCGTGGCTTTGCCAGTTTGTAATGCTTTTAGGAAAATGGGGCAAGAAGAGAGGGAATTCTGTGGTATATGCCATGTCTGCCATTTATGACATGTAATACTATGTATCATTATGCAATCAGAAAAGTAATATATTATTGCTGCAAACTGCTGCTGATTTTGTTCCTGGGCAGCAAACAATTTCTTCGAGAAAGTTTTAAATTCTGTTAGAGATGCACAAACTTGGAAATATTAGAGATAAAGTACTCTTTGAACACTTATTCTTTAAATTGTATGAAATGTGACTGGGAGCTGGGATACATCAAAATATATGGTTCCTTAAAATGTCATAATAATAATTCAGAGCCCCTGTAGTAATATCAAGTTTTATCTGGTTGTCAGGCTTTTTTCATTTCTTAAGGCTGTTAAAGTATTTTCTCCTAAAAGGGAAGAAAAGCTTTTGGTTGAGAAGACAGTCAATAAGGGTGTGCTCCACAAAATAATACCTTTACTCAAACAAGAGAATAAAGTACCAAGGTAAAGTGAATTTGTGTGATAATTTCATAATGCAGTATTACTACCACTACTTGAATGAAAATTATTGAAAAGCTTACAGAGTTCCAGTGTCAGTTTTAGTTACTACCTTGTGGTTTGCCAACACTACTTTTGAATTTCATTTGTAGTACTGTAGGTGTAGATCTAGTTGTAAACCATGTACATTTACCTTTATTGTTTGATAATCAACTTGATCTTGATTATTATAAGATACCTATTTGGCCTTAGGTATAAAAAAGCAAAGGCTAACCGTATGGATTTTGTTCTTTTTTGTTTGTTTATGCCACAAAAAATGACTAGCAGTAAGTTTAACATATGGGCAGTGAAATTCTGGAAGCATATTTTTGCTACCCCTACTGCCTGATTGTTTCACAGGAAGAAGTCGCCTTTTTTCTCAACGTTTTCAAGTGTTCTATTGTAAACCATCCAGAGAGTGCTATAAAACACTATGGGTTTGTATATAAGTCTAAGTGCTATTGCTATTGTTATTCTATGAAGGCTTTCATTTGAAGCAGAGTTCAGATTTCACCTTAACAATTAATTTTACACTAGAAATCAGCTGGTTTTGGGTCAAAATATGATTAGCATTTTTCCCCAATCTTCAGTTCTTCATTGGTGAGTTAAACCAGGGCTTTTCATCCTTTTCACCCATTGTACCACTTTTAGGATATGGCAATATCCGAATGCCACCAGTCGCCTAGCAAGGTGTCAAAAACTTGATGACCCAAAAAAAAGGAAAAAATTGATAAAGTACAGGTAGTCCTCGACTTACAACAGTTTGCTTAGTGACTGTTCGAAGTTACAATGGCACTGAAAAAAGTGCCCCCCAAACCACAACCGAGCAAGACACCTGCCTGCCTGCCCGGCGGCACTCTTCCTCCTGTCCGAGGTTGTTGTGAGCATTTCTGTTGAGGATTGGCAGTGGGGGTGGGGTGGGGGGTGTTTAGTTTTTATTCTCCCCGTCTGCTGGGTGGTTGCAGCAGGTTTTGGTCACTTCACATGACCCTGGGACACTGTGACCGTCATAAATATGAATCAGTTGCCAAGAATCAGAATGTAAATCACAAGACCCTGGAGATGCTGCAACATTCCAGCTGATCGGCACTTCTTCTGGGCTCAGCAGAAGCTCCAGGATCAGCACCGAGCTCCAGCTGGAGCTCGGTGCTGATCCAGGCGCTTCCACTGAGCCCTGACAGCTCTGCAGCTCCAGCCATCTCTTGCTCAGGCTTGTGCAATGCTGCCACCAGTTCAGCTCATTTCCCTCCTCCGCTATCACTTTTCTAGGATGGTCGCATACCACATGCCAGGTGCCAATGTACCACAGGTGGTGCCCGTACCACTGGTTGAAAAGCCCTGAGTTAAACTATGGATTTGCACATAGCCACACACAATCAAGCTGTGTGCATTTGGCATGGAACATTTACAGCATTTTGCAGAATGGGTAGTTTTTGCTAAGGTTTGAGGTTGAGTGAAACTAGGAGATCTCTCTATAGATTAAGAGAACTGGAATATTGTAAACCCCACACTTCTGTTGGCATTGCCTAAAAGGTGGTTTGCTCTTGGCAGGGGAGTATTTTGTGCAGAAGGAGAGTTTCAGGGGATACTGCATTTTGAGAAGGCTGTAAATTTATTTTTAAACAGAAAACCAGCTATGCTTGGTTTGGGGAAGGATATGTATTTAAATTGGAAATTAACTTTGCTGTTCTTGAATAAAACTGAAGTTTTAAAAAAACACTTCAACATGTTGTTCTTGTGAGCTATTTCAGTATGTCACAGGAAGAGGAGAGGGATTTATCATTTTTAGGGTGGATAGTTTTATTAAAAGGCTGTTTTAATATTATCTTAGCTGATGAGGTAACATTTTTTAATCAATTACATCTAAGTTTATAAAAGTTTTTTCTAATTGTCTTTGCAGTTGAAAACTGTTACAGTCAGTAGCTGTGCTAATCATTTTTAATTTAGAAGCCTAAGAGTATACTTTCATCCACGTTTGCAAATTGTGGTTGAATCTAAGGCATTGGCAAACTAATATCGAGGGGGCCGTTCTTCAGATAGTTAGGTACTAAGTCATGTAGAACTTTAAAAGTATGAGTATGTTTCTTAAATCAAACTTAGAATAGCAAGTGCAGCTCTTTCAGAATGAGCATAATGTGATTTCACATGGCTATATCAGTTAAAGTCCATGTAGATATACAAAACGCTAGATGGAGCTTGTGGACCTACTTCAACAGTAGCTCAACATATATCACATCATAGTAGTCCAAATGTAATCAGACAATTTCTTGCCAAGGAATAATAAATCTAATACCAGAAGCTGATGCCCAGGTTGCTCACTATTGTTCTATAATATAAGAGGCACTTGTGCTGCATGAACCAAGATTTTGAAATTTTATTATTAGGGGATATAGGCATCCTTTACAATCTCAATGGTTACAGCTATGAATTATGTGTTTATTTTTTAAAAATGACCTCAAATTGAGGATTGAATTAAAATAATTAGTTTTGATAGTTTTTCTTTACTGTTTATCTTCAACGACACTTGGACATGTTGCTTCAACAATATAAATTACCTGATTATCTTGAGAGCTGTTCTTTGTTGCTAAAATTTCAGTATACAACAACTGAAAGTATGATTTTTCAGTTTTTCCCATCCCCTAAATAATAGAATTATGAGAATTTTCTGCCCAATTTCTGGAAGGACAAAATCATATTTCTTTTATTTAATTTTTGTGTTGTTTTTTGGTATTTCACAAAAATATAAAATTGGATCCAATTATTTAGGCCATGTAATCTAACCCCATATTCAGTGCAAAGATCCAAATTAAAGCACCTTCAACAAATGGCTGTGATTAAATACATCCAGTGAAGAGCCAATGGTCAATGGATGGTTAATATCGGACCAGGACCAGGGATATCCAGGTTAAAGTTCATCTTAATTCATGATACATTTTTCTTCCGTGGATTTATCCAACCCCTTTTTAAAGTCATTCAGGTTAATGGCCATCACTACATTCTGTGGAAATGAATTGTACAGATTGGGAAATCTAGATATAGCACATTATTAAACTACACCATTAATCACAGAGTATCCCAAACATTATACAATTTTCTCACAGGAACTTGTTTAAGGCCTTGAATTATATACAAGATACAAGCTCAAACATAACTGATGAATAAAATGAGAAAAAAGTAATATATTTTGGTGGTAATTTGAGAAATATGAACTGTATGGTATTTCAAAATAATTATATTAAGACATGAAATAAAGTTAAAAAAGATATGCTAAGATGGGAAAAAATTACAGTTTTGATAGTTGGGGAGAATCTGATTACCTAGAATGTTATTTTTGTCTCAAACATTGCCTGTTTTGACAATTAAGGCACTGTTAAAAATAGCAGAAAGATATATCTATGTTTATGTGGGAGGGTAAAAAAAACATGAGTTAAGTACAAGGTATTACAAGTTGCTAAAGAAAGAGGAGATTTGAAATTATATTTTGCAGCTTGTTTATAGTGTAGATGGAAGATTGGGTGATGCTGAGAAATAGAAGACTATTGAAGTTAGAAACACATGATTTGAGGCTTGGGTGGCATGATGATTTATGGTTTGATAAAGTTAATGTCAATTTTAAAAGTCATTTTGCCATATTAAGAATTGCATCCTCATCCTCATCCTCACTGATAATATGGAATAGCTATAAATCCAGGTTGCCTCTGAAAATACCTCGGTGGCTCTCACCATAAGAAGCATATTATATAAGAGAAATGAAAACTAAATATAAATGGTTAACTTATAGTGACATATTAAAATTTTCTCAGGGAGATTTAAAAATAGTATCAATACCAGATTTCACATAAGAAGGATATACATGGGATGGCTTTGTTATCTACAATTATTAGATTTAAAGTAGATAAAAGGACTATTGGGTTTTGAACATTGCAAGACTGAATTGGAAACATAATTATGTACAAAGAACTGACATTTTTGCTAATGCATATAAACTTATTAAAATGTGAAACAGGAAAAAAGAATGTGCAATAAAATGGCGTAAAAACTTTGGCTATAACAGTGGGAGGATATATGTGTGAAAGAATTGAAATTCACATTGTTATAATCTTAAAGATACCTTAAGATAATTTTTATAAAATGAAATATTGTTGATACTTGTCTCTTGAAAAATTGTCTCAAATGTATAAAGATATTCAAATTTATACTGGAAATATAACCAATAAGAAGAGATTTTTTTATCATGCTTGGTGGACATGTAAAAGAGCTGAAAAATTGGATTCAAATGCATAATTAATTCAGAAGATTTTAAAGATTTTAAATTAGTCAGATTTATAAAGCTGACTAATTGACTAAAAGTTAGAAAAATCCCTTGGAATTTTGTTTTTATATAATAACACCAGCAAGACTTTTATATGTTTAATGGCAGAAAGATCTGATATTACTCACAATGGAAGAGTGGATGGTAAAGATGATGGAGCTTGCTGAAATGTCAAAACTGACAGATTTAATTAGAGAAAAGATACTGATTAATTTTAATGCTGATTAGAAACCCCCCCTTGGGCTTTTTGTGTGAAACAAAAATGCAATTATGATAAATATTTGATGATTAGAAAAAAATAGATGATAGAAAAATTAATGTTATGTTGCAATCTTAGAGTAAGCGGTCAATTTAAATTTATACGTATAATTATTGTAAAATAAAATCAAGTCATTTCTTCCCTCTTTGTTTTATATCTGCATTTTGGGATTTATTTTCTCTTTCTTTACTTTATTTGTTTTTTGTTTTCTAGTTATGAGGTCCTGTTGTCTTTGTTTTAAAAAATTATGAAATTATCATTAAAAAAAAGATTCCATTTTTTGTTTCTCTCCATTAAGAAAACTGCTCATTTACTCTTAGTATTCTCTTTCGCATTTGTTTTTTGTAGCAATTCATAAAAATACAGGTTGTCTTAACTCATGCTATGAGCCTTTGATGGGATACATCAAATGCTATAATATCCTTTTTTAATCTTTTTGTTTTTTCAGAGCTACTGTAAATATGCCCAGTTCCTTCAATTCCCCTTCATAGGACTTAATTTTTAGTCCCCTAGTCATTTTCATCAATCTTTTCTACACTTGTTTTAGTTTCTTGAAATCCTTCCACTGGGGTACCAAAAGATGGGATTTGAACAAAAAAAAGTACATTGAATGATTATCTGTTATTTTTTTATAAACAACTTAACAGTGGCAAACATATCCAACACACTGCTGTCCATTTAAATCCATCCTGATAGGATACAGTTGTAGGCAATAAAACTCATAAAGCAATATGTGGAGCTTTCACAAATTTTCAGTCAATGAGAAGATCTATTTCCTTAATCTATAGCTTTAGTTACTCATGCACATTGCTGTTCAATAGCATAAAGTCCTGGAATCAAGTGGAGTAAATGTTATGTCCGCATCAGAAATGCCCAATGGTATTTTTAATGGGAAAAGATGGAGCATTAACTCACTTTTGTCCTATGATTTTTATTTTTATATTAAGGGCACATAAGTGGTATTTAATGACTAGATTTTATTATGGCAAAGGTTCTTTTAGTTCCATGATCCAGTATTCTAAGATGGAAGGTGCATTATCCTGGATAAAAGTAAAATCTTCAGAGTTCAATTCCATGTCACTTTTTTTTTTTTTTGAAGAATACATACCCACAATCACTTCCCAGTCTTTTCCCTTCTACCCTGGTATTGCTTGGTATTGCTCTCTCTGTACTCTTAAGAAGTCCAAAGTTAGTAGGAGGAATATTTTAAGTTCATCTGCTGGAAAGGTTTTACTCTTGCATATAATAATAATAATAATAATAATAATAATAATAATAATAATAATAATAATAATAATAATAATAATAATAGTAATAATAAAGTTGGAAGGGCGCTTGGAGGTCATCTAGTCCAACCCCTTGCTCAGGCAGGAAACCCTATACCAACTTTATCAAATACCTTACTGAAGTCCAAGTAAATTATATCCATAGCATTCCTCTGGTCCACTAATTTTGTCACTTGGTCAAAGAATGCAATAAGATTTGTCTAGCTCTAGCTGTTTCTGTTTTTGAGAAACCCATGTTGGCCTTTAATAATGACTTTGTTTGCCTCTAGGTGTTCGCTGATTCTTGTTTGATTATCTTTTCCAGAATCTTCCCAGGTATTGAGGTCAGGCTGATAGGTCTGCAATTTCCTGGGTCCATTTTTCCCCCCTTTTTTGTAGATGGGAACTACATCAGCTCTTTTCCAGTCCTCTGGTAGTTCCCCTGTGTTCCAGGATCTTTGAAAAATATAGTTCAGTGGTTCTGAGATCACATCTGCCAGTTCCTTGAGAACCTTGGGGTGTAATCCATCTGGTCCTGAAGATTTGAACTCGTCTAGGCTGGACAGGTGCTCACTTACCATTTTCTTGCCTATCTTAACTTGTGTTTCTATTCTGTTTTTTATGGCACTATTTCTGATAGGTTGGTCTGTTTTTTCTCTTTGTGTAAAGACAGATGCAAAAAACGAGTTAAATAGTTCTGCTTTCTCCCTGTTGCTTGTCACCTTCTTGCCACTTTCACCCACTAATGGACCAATGATTTCCTTCACTTTTTTCTTGTTTTTTACATGTTGAAAGATGCTTTTTTGTTTTTTTTGACTTTGGTCACAAGCCTTAGTTCATTTTGAGCCTTAGCTTTCCTCACCTCATGTTTGCAGGCTCGGACTAGTTGCTGATATTCTGCTTTAGTTATGTGCCCCTCTTTCCACTTTTTATACTTGTCCTTTTTATCTTTCAATTTATCAGAGAGTTCTTTATGCAGCCATGTTTGTTTCTTTTGAGAGCTGTTATTTTTCTTCTTTGTTGGTATTGTGCTAGACTGGGTTTTTATTATCTCACTTTTCAAAATTTCCCAAGCTTCTTGAGTTGTTTTCCCCTTGAGGATTCTCATCCATGGAATCCTTCCCAAGCTCTCTCTAAGTTTATTGAAATTAGCTCTCTTAAAGTCCAAGACTCTAGTTTGATTGTGTTCTATTGCTTGTGCTTCCATAATGTTGAATTCCAATATTGCATGATCACTCCCCCTCCCAAGGTTCCCGTGGCTTCAATACCTTCTATCATTTTGTCTTTGTTAGTGAGAATTAGATCCAAAATGGCTAATCCCCTAGTTCCCTTCTCTACTTTTGAGAAACAAAGTTACAGTATCTGCAAGGTTTGTCAGGAACCTGTTTGATCTTCCACTTGGTGCAGAGTTTGTCTCCCAGCTGATGTCAGGATAATTAAAGTCCCCCCATTACTATTGTCATGTGCTTCCTACATACCTTAGTTAGCTGACTAGCAAAAAGTTCATCTATTTCCCCTGTTTGGTTGGGTGGCCTATAGTATACACCTATAGCAATGTCATTTTTTCCCTCTTTTTATATTGACCCAAGTGCATTCAAGACAGTTTTCATCATTGCTGTGCTCTTTTTCTGTAGAGATGTAGTTATTTCTTATATAGAGAGCAACTCCACCTCCTCTTTTATTTGGTCTGCTTCTTTTAAATAATTTAAATCCGTCTAGCTGAGTGTTCCATTTGTGGGACCGTGTCTCCATAATGGCAACAATAACATTTACCTGAATTTCTAGTTCACCCTGTTTATTGTTCATACTCTGTGCATTGGTGTATAGACATTTGAGTCCTTTATGACTGACCCTGTTTTTACTTTCTACATAACCTGTGTGATGCCTGAGTTTCCCTATTTTCTTACCACCTGTTTGGTTAGTACACTTTGTGTGGCACTCACTATTAAAAGCTTGATTTTGCTTGATAGCAAGATTGATATTCTTGTCCACACAAACATCTATGTTATATGCACTGCTAACCCTGTGATTTTTTTGATTGCTGGGGACAGGGATGTTCTGTATCAATTAACTCACTGTCCCCATTGTTTAATTTAAATAGTCCACCAGTGTAAGACGCTAAGAAAAAGACGTAGGCATGTCTTGAGCAGAGGTTTGAAGCTGCAGGACACAGCTTGACAAACTCTGAGTTTATTGCTTCTTATATACTTGTTACATACACCAGCTTAACTATTAGTTTCTTCATTGGAAAATGTCTTCATGTAAGCAACTATTTTCTAGTAACACATTACTTGGTCAAAGACCAGGTAAGAACAAATACAGGGAGGTGAAAGCAGAAGGAACTAACAAAGACGGAAAGAGATAGGAGAAGGAACTAAGCATATTATCTGTTTAGGTAGGTGAGGCATTAAGTCAAAAGTGGATGACCTTCTGGCTGCTTCATTAGGACAAAGGGTATCAAAAGGTTATGAGGTTTGGGGGGGGAAAAGCATGGCAGTTTGCTGCGTGTGCATTTTCCCCCACATCTCACTCTTCTCTATTTTAGTGAGGACAATATTCTAATCTGGAGTAGTTAGTGGGTCTTAGTCAGGGGACATATAACTTTGCATTTGTTTATACAAAACATAACTTGTTTCTGAGGTAAGTTAATGGTAGTTTAGTGTAGAAAATTGAAAGTAGAGAAAAAAAGACATTGAATAACCATATATGTGCATAATTAAAGGATACCTCTTGAAAGGAGGTACAATTTAAAATTCTTTGACTGACATGTATACAATAAAGTTTTTTAGGCGAAGTAGTACAGTCGACAATTTTGGCACAAGTAAGATTTGTAGGAATAATTAGGAGGGGAGGCTAAAACATGCCTCCCCTAATTAAAAAGGAGGGGAACATTTATGGTTACTTCCAATTTATCCCAGCAACTTCAAAAGACATTGCGGAAAGACTAAAAGGAATATTGAAGGTGTGAAGGGTGAGGGAAAAGTAGCAGCCTCCTCTCCTCACCTCTGACAAAGGGGAATTGAATAGAGCCAGATTAAAAGGGGAAAAAGGGAAGAAAAAAATTGCTTTCAGTTCTTTGAATTTTCTTTTCTTTTTCTTCCGTGGCTTTAGTTGTTATCAGATAAACTAGCCAACCCGAGGTTTACAAAGTTTTTCAATGTTGTCTTTTTAAAGATTATTTATACTTCTACACATCAACACAAAGCACTACCAGACATTGTCTGACAGGCTAAACTTAACAGCTACTTTAAGTTTCAAAACATCCCAATTGTTGAAAACACATTGCAGAGGAGTACATTTTGATTTAATTTGTTTCTTTAAATTCCTCTGACGATTCCCCATATATATTTTTTCTACTTCAAGATTGTTCCTCTAATATTTTCCTTATGGGGGGTGTATGATGGCCGTAAAGAGGCAAAAGAATTAGCCTCTTCAGAAGGAGCTGAAAATCCAATTAAAGATGCTTTCGGAGGCACAGTTTTTACTTGATCCTAATCAGGTGTGGGGCTTGTAGTTAATTGCTGCCCTGCTGAAGCATCTGAGCCAAATTTTTCCACTGCTTGATGCCATTGATGTAATACCTGTACTGGAGCCTGAGATTCAAGATGTAAAGTATGCCCTATCTTTTACCAATCTCATAACCTAAGCGTCCAGTGCTTAGGATATCAAGGGGAATGTATCCCTACCTCATCCACCAGCTTCCTTATGTCTGCTTCAGGTGCTTTCACGCCTGATTTGTGTAACAGGAATCTGAGTTCCTGTACATGTTTCTGCTGGTGCTGAGATAGATTGCAACCATTACTTACCACTGAGGGGTCCCATAGGATGAAAGTCCACTTAGAGGTCTATTCCAGACACTGGTAAGTATGTTGGCTGTTGCTCCCTCGGAAGGGGGGCTGTCCCAGTTGCTCCATGGGGGGCTGTCCCTGTTCAGGTGCCAGATGTAAGATATTCTTGTCCACACACACATCTATGTTATATGCACTGCTAACCCTGTGATTTTTTGATTGCTGGGGATAGGGATGTTCTGTATCAATTAACTCACTGTCCCCATTGTTTAATTTAAATAGTCCACCAGTGTAAGACGCTAAGAAAAAGACGCAGGCATGTCTTGAGCAGAGGTTTGAAGCTGCAGGACACAGCTTGACAAACTCTGAGTTTATTGCTTCTTATATACTTGTTACATACACCAGCTTAACTATTAGTTTCTTCATTGGAAAATGTCTTCATGTAAGCAACTATTTTCTAGTAACACATTACTTGGTCAAAGACCAGGTAAGAACAAATACAGGGAGATGAAAGCAGAAGGAACTAACAAAGACGGGAAGAGATAGGAGAAGGAACTAAGCATATTGTCTGTTTAGGTAAGTGAGGCATTAAGTCAAAAGTGGATGACCTTCTGGCTGCTTCATTAGGACAAAGGGTATCAAAAGGTTATGAGGTTTGTGGGGGGGGGAAAGCACGGCAGTTTGCTGCGTGTGCATTTTTCCCCACACTCCAGAAAATCTATGAGTTTATTGCCAAGTAACTCAGTCCCTTTCTTTGATGGATGCAAACTGTCTTTTTTGTACATTGTTTCATTGGACCAGCTACAGACATTGTGACAATTCAGCATGAATCCCTGCCTAGCTAGACAGAATGGTCTTCAAACATGAGTTTTTATACCCTTTCATGGTTTCCAAAATTGTAATTTCTGATTGGTGAGTTTAAATTTGTCTTTTCTGATTTGTTGGTCAGTGTCTATTATTGGGTTAATTTCCTTCTCAATTCTGTCTAAAAGGTGTTAATTTTTGTTCCAGGAGGGATCCAGTGTTAATTATTTTATTGCTGTGTACCTTTTGGTGTTTCTATTCTAATTCTGTCAATCCTAATTGCTGTTAGCCAGTTCTGCTTATAGCCTTATAGCCAGTGTGTGTTAAGTGTTTATTTAGCCTCAGGCTGCCACTGAGTCAGACTATATTGGGTTCTTCCTATATTTGCCAAGGTATTTTCTCTTTGGAGTGAGGAGGGGGTGTCCTGCCTGCTGGGTTCCTGCCCCAAACTCTGGAAATCATTCCACAATGTGTTGTAAATAGGCTTGTGTTCTAAATGGGTTTTATCTGTCTGTCCTTTTCCTGAAACATGACCAGAATTTTTAAGTTGCAAGTCCTTGTCTTTAACATGTTGCAAATATTCAAGTTCAGAAGTGAAACTTTTTATGTATGTTCTCTTACCAGAATCCAGCTTTCTTTTGTCTTCATCTGGGATGTCCTCATTTTGTTTGCCTATCTGTTTGTTTAACAACTGCAGTATTAATGCCTTTTCAAACTCTGCCTGCAAGCTAACCCCCCTCACCCTAATGTACATCTCCTTTTCTTATCCTTTGTTCTCCATACCTTTTGTCTTTCTCTCCTGGGAGAATCCACCCAGAAGGGGGGGGGTAGGGGACCTTGTTCTCATGTCTTTCAGCCCTGGACAGATGACCCCCCCCCAATCTTTGGAAGCAGAGCACACTGACCCAGATGCTGCCTCCATCCATTTGAACTCTGGAATTGGGTTCAGCCATCCACTAAAAAGCCACCATGCAACCTGAGTGGAACATCTTCTCAAGTCCTACCATTCCCCCAGATGCCTGTGAAAGCAGAAGGAAGGAGTCCTGGAGCCATTGGTCCCCATGTGAAGCCTCAGAAGAAAATTAGGAAGACTATGGGGGAGGGTGGAAACTCATTGTAAAGTTTTTCTTTCTTACCCCATTTGTATTGTAACGTCAGTTGAATGTATTTATGGAGTGATGGCATTTGGGAATAGTTGGCCCAGCAAGTACTTAACACCTTGGACTTCTGTCTGGTGGGAGGGAAAATTTATCCAGAATGTTTGTATTGCCTGTTTGTATTAGTAGCTGCATACATACAGACACACACATCATTCAGAATCACACTGAGTCTCTTCCACCTACCTTCAGTAAAGTTCCCCAGACTGATTTTTGTTATATTGCACCAAAGCTTTGCATGCACAACTTCCTGAAAATTCCAAGGGGGAGGGGACCAGGCTCCCTCAGGTGATTTGCAATTCATATGCCCTGACTGAGGAAGTAGCAGAAAAGAGATCTCCAAACCTAATCCCTGAATATGTTGCACTGGTGGACTCAGATTGGGAGTCTTAGGGCTATGTGCAATTTAAGAAAATTTAATAGCCTGGCTTGCATACTGGCTAACCTCAATTGGACATTACAAACCTGGATGCACTGAACTAAGAGGTAAGGCAGGAAACAACCATTGAAAATGGGAAGCCAGTGGTTATGTACTGAGGCAAACCATGGCTGTGAAGAATTTTGGGAGGAATGTGCAAACCTGACTGGAAGCTAAAAGTGACATCCAACATTTGAAAATTATTGGCACAGAATATTGGACACTATAAATTTATTTTCCACTTAACCAATTTTTTTGCCCTGACTTTTAGAATTTTATGGGTTGGAAGGTCCCCTTTTGGGATCTTTTTCTGCTTGCCTCCATTAGTGTCTTCTTCTTTTTTTTTTGGGCTTAACAGTTTTAAAGCTTCTTTACCAAGTCTGCCTGACTACATCAATTTTAATCTTGTGCCAGTAAGTGTGTCATTCTAACACTTAAGGCACAAAGGGGGATATTGAGGGAAGTCAGCTCCCCAGAGAAGGAAATATTAAAAGGGCAGAAAAATATATTTCCTCAAAAGGATTTTAAAAGCAGAAACTAACCCTGCCCCCAAGTCTCTCTGTCCCAAGCAGAAGCCATCTCTGTACAAATGCAGATGTAAACCATTAGAAAGGCCCCAGCTAGGAGATAAAGAAGACAAAGACACCAGGGAAGCAAAATATATAATAGAAATTAATGCACCACAAACAGGAATACCAGAAAGGCACACCCAGACTCAGGTCAGAATACATGACACAGGAAATACAAAGCCTGAAACAGGAACAGGAAACTACTTCAAACAAAAGGCTCGAGAGGGGTATAAAAACCTACTACCCACATGTGCTCAGTCCTTTTTTCTTTCCTCTTTCCTGCCAGATCCATCTTTCTGTCTGGCTCTTCAATAAACTGCAACTTTCTTTCTAAAGCAGTCGCCATGTTCTTTATTTATCCCCTTCTTGGATGAACCAGGATGGAGACTTTTCTTTCCACAGTGGCCTCCTATCAAGTATTGCTAAATCCCATTCTACTTAGCTTCCAAGCCCAGACAGATTTGATCAGATTTAACATATGCATATTGAGACAAAATGTGTAACAAAACTTTAAGGCCAAATAGAGATTGTTCATACAATTTTGAAAAAACAATTTCCTAAACAAATAAGAGGATCCCAGACACTATCTGAAAGTTTCTAGGGAAGTGACTATGTTTGTCTTTTGCAAAACCAGAGCCTTAGGATCACCTAGAGATTAACACACTTCCTATTGCATAACCTTTGGTGGTTAAAGCGGACTGTAATCCAACAAAGCGTTCCAATAATTTGATTTTAAAGATAATTCAGGTACTACAGGATTTTGTCCTTTCTGAAAGAGATACGTAGATTTCACTGTTAAATAGACAAAACTCTTTTCCCATAAAGGGCTCCCATCTTTCTTAATATCAAACTTCATCTTCATGGCAGTCTTAACAAAGTTAAGAAAGAAAGGCACTTCTAGTTTTTCAGTTTTGCCATTTTTTCTCTAAGAAAATCTACAATGTTCTCTTTTTCTTGCGTCCGTTTCTACTGTATCCAAAACAAGTCGTGGCTGTGGAAGTGAAATCAATAACGCCCTCCCGTTTTCAATTTCAACTATAATATTTCATAAACTTCCCGCCTTCTCATACATATTCAAAGTGGGAGGGCGGTCCAGCAAGGAGAAAGATGCCTCGCATCCGAATGAAAGCTGCTGATCGCTGACGCGCCATCACACCACGAGCCGCTCTGTCCGCTGATTGGACAGTGGAGACCTGGTCTCATGGACAACCAGCCGCGCGCGGCGGTGGTTCCTCGCAGGTGGATGGGTGGAGTTCACAGAAGTTAGAGCAAGATGGCGTCGATTGAGGAACTGAACCCGGAGAACCCGAGCTGAAGCAGCAATCCCCGTCTGGGGAAGGGTTAATGCGGGGGTGGGGGTATCGCCGCTCCCTCTGACGAGGTGACTCGCCTTCTTAAGAGGTGACTCGCTGTAGTTGAGTCGGGTGTGCCTCGCCAGCAATGGAAAACGGCGAGCTGAGCAGCATGGAGACTATGGAGACCCTGACGGAGCTCGGCGACGAGCTCACACTGGGCGATATCGATGGTGAGTGCACACGAGGCGGGCGCTCGGCTGTGCCCACTATCGCCCCCCTCAGATATAGCAACCGCGGAGGAAAGGGAAGGCGCTGCTCGGTGCGGATCTGCGGACCCGGCCCAGAGGGGCGAAGTGCCGCTAAGTGTATTTGCCTATCGGCCACCGATGCACAACTATCCCGATTTAAATGGCTGGGGATTCCCAGAGCAGCCTCACACATGAATTGTCAGGTGTTTCCCAGTGCGTGTAGCATGAAACGCTGTAGTTAAGTTTTCTGTCTACCCCAATACTTATCCAAATTCAGATGCCTATCATTTAGGATAGGAAATTTGAGAGTTATTTTTTAGATTAAATTTAAGGTATGCTTGCGATACAACGCTATGCATCCTTGCTTCAGAATAAATATATTGTTTGAGCAAGGGTGTGTATTTGTATATATAGGATTGCAGGGCAACGCAGTGTATCTTTATTTGGAAGTAAGTTCCCTCAAATTTAGTTGGCTTTATTGTTTAACATTCATGCCTAGGACCTTCTTAGACCTATTCCAGTTTTAGGCATCTCAAAATGGGCTTAGAAGACAGAAATAATATCTAGAATTGCAGGTTTTATCAGAAGCCCTTGTGCATTCCCTTAAATATTAGTGGAGTAGTTTATTTCAGTTATATTTCTTGGCATGTGATATTGACAGTTATGAAATATGGAATGCATTCATCCAGTGACAAAGAACAGTAAAAGGTTTATATGTGAACCTGTATGATTTGTGAGTGCTTGGGACTAGAAGATTTTATAAAAATTTATTTAAGAACATCTATATGGCCGTCCAACACACTCTCAGTGACTCCTGGCAGCTTACAAAGATTAAAAACCCAATATATAAAAGCAACAATCCCCCACCCCCCTAGTGACAACCATCAATCAATCAATCAATCAAATAAGCCACTTGGTCTATCTGTATCAAAATGATACAGAGATAATTTGGGGGGAAATTTGTCATTTTGGCAGTCAAAATTATGAAATGTACAAGATTTTTGGGCATGACCTGAATGAACAATTATTTTAATCTGATATTTAAATGTAATATAATAAGTGTGGTTCTCTAAACCATAGTTTAGAGAAGACCTGGACCACATGCAATGAGTCAAATCTGCCAATTTGCATTATGACATCATACAAATGAGCTTGGTTGTTTTCATTACCCAACTAGGTAACATTTTCAGTGCAAGAAGGGAATGGGGTTTGATCTCTGTTTATACTGAGTGTCTTGCCCGGTCAGTATTGTAGGAGTGGTTAATGAAATGTCTGCAAGAAAATAACCAAGCTCAGAGAGCACCAAGGACTCCACAGTTCAACACTAAGCTACAAATATTCTTTTCTGTTGGTAACAAATGACATATTTTGTATTGTTGGAATGATGATACCATAAGATAAATGATGCATTATGCAAATTACTCATGATGGTCTTTCTGTTTAATGGATATTGGTGAACAGTGACATCCTCTCTCCTAATTAGTCTGTTAAAAATGGTTAGCTATCTGTTATATTAAATATAATAATTTGATGGCAACTTTTAGACACACTCAGAAAGGTAGGCCAAAATTTTCAGAGGTTGCATATAATCACGAAGTCTCAGATTTAAATAGGAAAAAGTACAGTATGTACCAAAATTGCTTGGATATAAGGAACATATAAAAACTAATACTTCAGGCAGGCAAAGAAATCTCTGATTAAGATTACTAATATTAACATTAATATAGTTATCCTCTCTTGCATTTATATGTTGCTTCTGTATTCCTAATTTTTATAGCTTATTTTTTTCAGTGACATTTGAATTAATCTAAATTTAAAATCCTAAGGTACAATTTGGGCAATTAATGTCATGTCTTTTTTGCCTAACCTTTAAAAAAGGTGGTACAGTTTATTTTCTCTGCCCAGTTTTAGCATGAATCAAAATATTATTTCTTAATGTTAACATTTGAATTTTCTTTTGCTAAAAAACCAAATTTGTGCTTGCAGTGACTTGACTTGCCTTTACACATTTATGATTCCCCCTTTTTTTATTCATATATCTTCATGTATTTTATATGTGAATGGGGAATATATTCTGTTTGCTAACAAAAAACAAGTTTGTATTTGAAATGTAGCTTTCAGATTCAAAGCACTTAATCAAATAACTGAAAAGGAGTAGAAAATAAAAATATTTTTAAAAAACAAGTTCTGTGTTAGATGTGTTTGTTTTATAAATTGCTGAGACTGAAAAATTTTACTTAGTGCCAGCAAGTCTATATATGAGGTCCTTGGGTTACATCCACTTGTTCAGTGACTGTTCAGAGTTACAATGATGCAGTACAAACTTGAAGTTGTGGCCATTACAGTGCCCAGAGGTCATGTGATTGTGGTTCAGTGTCTTGGCAACTGGCTCACAGTTACGATGGTTGCAGCATTCCATGGTCATGTGATTGTCATTTGTGACTTTCCTTGATTGGTTCCCACAAACAAAGTCAATGGGAAGCCAAAAGGAGGTTACAAGTCACTCCTGCTCCTACTGCTTTTTCTTCCAGAAGCCCTGAGATAGCATGGGGATGCTCCGCAGCACCTGTCCATGGAACCCCACCATTGGCTGCACTCTAGCACCAACTCACAAAATTTGCTAGCACTTTCTAGCAATGTATTTTCTCCTTGCTCAGATTTCTATTAGTGTTCTGTCCTTGACATGGACAATATGATTGGTGTGCATAGTCTATAGCAGTGTTTTTCAAGTTTGGCAAGTTCAGGATGTGTGGACTTCAGCTCCTAGAATTCCTCAAGACACTAACTGGGGAATTCTAGGGAATTCTGGAATGACTTGAGAATTCTCAGAGTTGAAGTCTATACATCTTAAAGTTGCCAAGTTTAAAAAACACTGCTCTAAAATATAGTGCTTCCTGTGTAATTCTGTTTCAACATTATTTATTAATTCAATGGTTCTGTAAGCTTTTTGGTGGTGGGCTCTTATCATTTGGAGATCCACAGAACTTGTAACAATATTGTTACAAAGTATTGGCTGAAAGAGTGCAAATTATTGCACTTGAAATATTTTCATTTTTTTAAAAAAATGAATTTATAAACAATAGCTGATAAATTACTAGAAAAATGTCACAATTGATACACTTTGTACAATATAGACCAGGGCTTTTCAACTGGTGGTACACATACCACTAGGGGTACGTTGGCACCTGGCAGGTGGTACGCATATGACGGGTTGAACAGCACTGTAAAAAAATGTAAAAAAAAGTGTAAAAGTGGATGAGTTGAAGCGGCAGCAGTGCCGCACAGGCTTGTGGGAAAGTCAGCTGGAACTGCACGTTGCCTGGGTCCTATTGAGAGCCCAGGATCAAAGCGCGCAGCTCCAGCTGATTCGGGGCGGCCTTGGGGGCAGCAGGCAGCCTCACACATTCTTCGGGTGGAGATTCAGCTGGAAGCTGTGCCACACGTTGCTTGGGTCCTGCTGAGAGCCCAGGATCAGCGCACGCAGCTCCAGCTGATTGGAGGTGGCAGGTGGCCTCACCCAGTGTTCAGGCAGAGATTCAGCTGGAGCTGCATGAGGCATTGCCTGCCTAAGTCCTGCGGAGAGCCCAGGATCAGCGTGTGCAGCTCCAGCTGATTGGGAGTGGTAGGCAGCCTTGAGCAGTCTTCTGGCAGAGATTCAGCTGGAGCTGCGAGAGGCATTGCCTGGGTCCTGCTGAAGGGGAGAGAAGAGATGATATTAAAGGGGGTAGGGGAAGAGATGATATTAAAGGGTGTGAGGGAAGAGATGATATTAAAGAGGATGAGAGAAGAGATGATATTAAAGGGGGTGAGAGAAAACTACCTGTACTTTATCACTTTTTTCCGTGTTTTTGTTTTGGTCATTAAGTTTTTGACACCTTGCTAGGCGACTGGTGGTACTTGAATATTGCCATATTCTAAAAGTGGTACAATCGGTGAAAAGGTTGAAAAGCCCTGCTATAGACGTGTCAGTTTCCATTCACTTAGGAATTATTGTAAAATACAATCTGACCAGGGCTGCCTAATTTTTCAAAATATGTCATTAATTTCACTATGAAAAAGAATAGATTGAGGGGAAGAGTCTTTAGACTTCTAATTTAGGAGGTGCTCCTCGTCTTGAACTGCATTGTTTGTTGTTTTTCTGAAGAACACCTTTTCTCATTTATTATTTTTTGTATTAAGCAGCATTATCAGAGGTGAAAAATCATCCAGAACAAATAATTTTTAGCATAAATACAGAATAGGCTCCTTTTTTTCCTAGAACAGAGGTGGGCTTGTTTAAATAAGAAGCATACTTATTTAAACATGTAATTATTATTTTGTTTACATTTTTAAAAGCAAGAGAAACTGTTTTTGCATGCCAAGTTAGAATGCTTACATAAATTTAAAAACAATTTAATTAGGTTGCCAAACCTGGACTGCAAAAATTCTGATGACTGCTAGATATTAGCAAGAAAATCAACTCTTTCCCACTGTCTAATATTTGTTTAGGCTTCTTGCAGCTCAGATCTGGTAGCCCTAAAATGAATACAACTTTCTTTTTATCAATCAAATCATGTTAATTTCAGGTGGGTAAATTGGCAATGGACTTAAGATTTTTATTTTAACAGTAATGGTAAACTTGTTGGATGTTTTTGAAGTAAATTGAGAGGTTTCCAAACTCTGCAGCTTATATTTCCATTAGGTAGATAAAGGAATCTCTTTTAATGGGAAACTATTGTTTTTGAAATGTTAAAAGTCTTTAAAGGCTTCTCTTAACCCAGTCAAATGTGGAAAAAATCCTTGGATTCTAAGAATTAGATGAGTGTTTCTCAGCCTCAGCAACTTTAAGATGTATGGATCTCAACACCCAGAATTCTCTAGCCAGCCATGCTGGAATAGTCCAGAATCCAGAATTTTCCTCTTTAGCTTTCAAAGATGTGGGATTAAAAACGGAGAGATATGATGCTTTTATGGAATTAGATATGTCTTCTAAGTTGAGCTTTGTCAAGGGAGAAAAAATTTTGTATTCATTTGGTCCATTTTTTTTTTGCTTAGTAAGTTTCTTTTAAATATTATATATCATTTAATTGAATCTAATACACTTCAATCCTTTTTCCTGGAAATAATTCATATTGATTTAAATTGACAAAGACTGCAGAATAACAAATGAGCAGAAAAAATGCACATGGTTGAGTATTTGTGCCCTAAACATTTCCTAGATACTATTACAGAATTTTAAGCTTTGTTACTTAATGATTCTTTAGTTAGATGATTTATTTTCTAAGCTTATTGCATAAAAAATTAGTAGGTAAGTTTTTAGTGCTTGTGATTAGTAGAATTAGCGACTTGGGATCCCTTATTTATTTATTTAGAGCAATTATATGGCTGCTGAACTTGAACAATACAACTCTGGCAGCATACAGTAAACAAAAAATATAAAAATAAAATAAACTATACCAACTAAAAACAAAAACTATTAATTGATAATTAGGGACTCAAATTTATTATATACCTCTAGATGGGAATTCCAAACATTCGGGTTTAAATGTCTAAGGCAGGGGTAGGCAACCTTGGCTCTTTTATGACTTGTGGACTTCAACTCCCAGAATTTCTGAGTCATCCATGCTGAGGGGAAAGAGGTTTCAAAGCTTTTCTGGAGGAAAATTTAAACTAAACAGCGGGGACAGTGAATTAATTGATACAGAACAACCCTGTCCCTGGCAATCTAAAAATTATAGGGCTATCAATGCATGTAACATAGAGGTGTGTGTGGACAAGAATACCAACCTTGCTGTCAAGCAAAAACAAGCCTCTAATAGCGAGTGCCACAAAAAGTGCGCTAACCAAATGGGTGGTAAGACAATAGGGGAACTCAGTCACCACTCAGGTTATGTAGAAAGTAAACACAGGGCCAGTCATAAAGGACTCACCAATGCACAGAGTATGAACAGCAGTATGAACTAGAAATTCAGGTTAATGAGGGCAGATATGATATTGTTGCCATTATGGAAACATGGTAGGATGAAACCCACACATGGAACACACAGCTAGAGGGATTTAAATTATTTAAAAGAAACAGACCAAATAAAAGAGGAGGTGGAGTTGCTCTCTATATAAGAAATAACTACATCTCTACAGAAATAGAGCACAACGATGATAAAAACTGTCTTGAATGCATTTGGGTCAATATAAAAGGGGGAAAAGTGACATTGCAATAGGTGTATACTACAGGCCACCCAACCAAACAGAGGAAATAGATGAACTTTTTGCTAGTCAGCTAACTAAGGTATGTAGGAAGCACATCACAATAGTAACGGGGGGACTTTAACTACCATGACATCAACTGGGAGACAAACTCTGCACCAAGTGGAAGATCAAACAGGTTCCTGGCAAACCTAGCAGACAACTTTGTCTCCCAAAAAGTAGAGAAGGGAACTAGGGGATTAGCCATTTTGGATCTAATTCTCACTAACAGAGATGAAATGATAAAAGGTGTTGAAGCCATAGGAACCCTGGGAGGAAGTGATCATGCAATACTGGAATTGAACATTATGGAAGCACAAGCAATAGAACACAGTGAAACTAGAGTCTTAGACTTCAAGAGAACTAATTTCAATAAACTTAGAGAGGGCTTGGGAAGGATTCCATGGATGAGAATCCTCAAGGGGAAAATAACTCAAGAAGCTTGGGAAATTTTTAAAAATGAGATAATAAAAGCTCAATCTAGCACAATAGCAACAAAGAGGAAAAATAACAGCTCACAAAAGAAACCAGCATGGCTGCATAAAGAGCTCTCTGACAAATTGAAAGATAAAAAGGACAAGTATAAAAAGTGGAAAGAGGGGCACATAACTAAGGTAGAATATCAGCAAATAGCCCGAGCCTCCAAAGATGAAGTGAGGAAAGCCAAGGCTCAAAATGAACTAAGGCTTGCGACCAAAGTTAAAGATAACAAAAAAAGCTTCTTTCAACATGTAAAAAACAAGAAAAAAGTGAAGGAAATCATTGGTCCATTAGTGGGTGAAAGTGGCAAGAAGGTGACAAGCAACAGGGAGAAAGCAGAACTATTTAACTCGTTTTTTGCATCTGTCTTTACACAAAGAGAAAAAACAGACCAACCTATCAGAAATAGTGCCATAAAAAACAGAATAGAAACACAAGTTAAGATAGGCAAGAAAATGGTAAGTGAGCACCTGTCCAGCCTAGACGAGTTCAAATCTTCAGGACCAGATGGATTACACCCCAAGGTTCTCAAGGAACTGGCAGATGTGATCTCAGAACCACTGAACTATATTTTTCAAAGATCCTGGAGCACAGGGGAACTACCAGAGGATTGGAAAAGAGCTGATGTAGTTCCCATCTACAAAAAAGGAAAAAAAATGGACCCAGGAAATTACAGACCTATCAGCCTGACCTCAATACCTGGGAAGATCCTGGAAAAGATAATCAAACAACGAATCACCGAACACCTAGAGGCAAACAAAGTCATTACTAAAAGCCAACATGGGTTTGTCAAAAATAGATCATGCCAGACAAATCTTATTGCATTCTTTGACCAAGTGACAAAATTAGTGGATCAGAGGAATGCTGTGGACATAATTTACTTGGACTTCAGTAAGGCATTTGATAAAGTAGATCACAACCTACTACTTGACAAGATAGAATAATGTGGGGTAGACAGCATCACCACCAGATGGATCCGTAGCTAGCTGACTGGCCGTACTCAGCGTGTGGTCCTCAATGGAACTGCATCTACATGGAGAAGTTTAACTGCTAAACTGAAAGTGGTAACATTTTTTACATCTGTTTAATAATAAGCTATCATATTTTAAATAATTTGAATTTTCCAGAAATGCAGTTCACAAATAACTGGGATAATTTAATTGGGATGAGACAAAATTATAGATAATTGTGACAAAAGTTGGTTTTCTAAAGTATGGTTACAAATAGTTCATATCCTAATCTAAAAAAAAATGATATATGAACCTACATATACCATTTAGGCATTCAATGATAAGGCCATAAACAGAATTTTATACCTAGTCATTTGAGGAAAGTGCATCTCTATCCTAGATTCTTAGATTAACTAAGATTCACCATTTTTAATCAGAAACAATAAGCAAAGGTCATTCAGGAGCTTGGACCGCAGCACTCATAATCTTTGTTGATTAATTGTTTTCAAACTTAATATTATCTAAAAAAATGCATGCCTTTGCTATATATTTTTTCATTTCAAGATTGATAAATTTTGAAAAGTAATCATGGTTTCCATTTTTGTGTTTTTTTTTATAGAAATGCTACAATTTGTCAGCAATCAGGTTGGAGATTTTCCAGATTTATTTTCTGAACAGTTATATGGCACATTCCAAAGCAGCAATGCATGTAATGGAGACAGAATATCAGATACTTCACAGAAAGCCTACAGCCAGGGACAGTTACAGTCCTCTTCTCCTAGTACAGCTTCTCCACCACAACTTCAGTCTGTGCAAGTGAAGACCTCTCAGTCAACAGGCACAATTCCTGCTCCACAGCGGGCTGCACCCCCTCTTCAACCTCGCCCCCAAGTTCAGCCCCCACTTCAGCAACAGACAGTGATGATTACTCCAACTTTCAGCTCCTCTCCCCAGACCCGGTTCATTCAGCAACCTGTAATATACCAAAATGCAGCCACAAGTTTTCAAGGTAACTCCCATGGTCTTCAAAACAATAAAAAACACAGTTTTATAGAGCACTAAATCCTTACCTTCATCTTTACAGATGAGTTAGGAATATCTGGAATACAACACTATTTAGCACCATATCCATGTTGCCAATAAGAGACAAGAATATGAAAATTAGTGCAAAGTGTGTACAGGTAGTCCTTGACTTATGATCGGTTATCCATTCCAACAATGGATTTGCTTAACAATTGCAATGATTCACTTAATTAGTTAAGGTAATAGATAATAAATTCAGGCATGGTCACATAATGACCCACTTATTGACAACCATAATTCCAGGTTCAGTGATGATCTTAGATCAAGGACTGCCTGTAATCTTAATACTTTTGCAATAAGAGTTTGCTATTTGGTTGAAATATATATTCTATTTTCAGAGTTGTTTACAGGAAATACAATGAAACAACACAATCAATAAAATATATAATGTTTAAAATATAAACTTGTACAGTTATAAAAACTCATGCTGGTAGACAAGTATGTAATTAAAAATCAAGAATTATATCACTGGTTAAGGCAGTACTGTCCTAATGTAATGTTAAAATATTAAAACTGAATATAAGATATTTTTCGTGGATTTTGCTCATTTTTAGTTGTTAGATTATAATAACTACAGCAATTGCCTATATGTTTTTGTTGAAGCACAGCCTATCACCAAGGATCAGAGACTACAGTTCTTATTGTGGAAGTCATAATTTCCCTTGAGCATTTTCAGACTTTTCTTATCTTCTTTCTAGTGCTGCAACCTCAGGTTCAAAGCTTGGTGACTTCTTCCCAGGTTCAACCAGTTGCCATTCAACAGCAGGTCCAGACCATGCAAGGTCAGAGAGTACTGACGCAGAGTACCAGTGGCACCATCCAGACACTAACACCAGCGACTGTCCAGGCAGTAGCTGCCCCTCAGGTTCAGCAGGTTCCAGTGAGTTCTTTTAGTGTCTTGAGGGAGGGAAGGGAGTAATATATATTGGTATTCTGTTCCAAGGCAAGAAATAACTTCACTGACATAATATTTGGCTTTTAAGTAATGAAATCCCTAAAGTTCATAGGTCATTGATGCTAAACATAAGAAAATAGAAAGGAATTACAGTACTAGTATTGGAAAAAAATTAGTAAAGAAATTTTGGAAAGAATGATAATGCTATTATTATAATAATTTCAGCACCCGGGGATTTGGTATTTCAGCAGCAGATAGGGTGAGCATTACAAAGAATATATTCCTTACTTAACTTCTAAAAGCTTTTATTAGGTGGAGATTAAACTCTTTAAAGCCAATTTTATTAATTAAGAGAAATGATTGGATTGATTGAATGTCACAGTGAAAGTTAGCTGTAACTTATATGAGGTTAGTAGCTGTATAATCTGGGCCTCTGGTATATGTAGAAAGAAGCTTTGGAGAGAAGTTATATTGAAACAGTAGTTATGGCTGTTTCTTGCATAGTGGGACTTTGTAATGTAACAGAGGGACTAGTAATAACAACTTTCCATTTCTGTGTTTGTTTTCATTAAATGTTTACTGTCTTGCCTCCTTCCAGGTCCTGGTCCAGCCACAGATAATCAAGACAGATTCTCTTGTCTTAACTACATTGAAAACTGATGGCAGTCCTGTTATGGCTACTGTTCAGAATCCAGCCCTGACAGCCATACAGACAACAGCTCTGCAGGTATCATAGGGCTCCACACGTTATCTCTCGAATGGTTGCTTTCTTCCTTTTATTTATAAGGTTCTTTCCCATCAAGATTTTTAAAACTGCATATGAGCATTATAGTACATATGGTATAGTATTTTCTGGGGGAAAATTGGTATATTGAGCTTGGAATGAAAAAGGATATCTATATATGTGTATCCATTGTGCGCATAAACTTTTTTTCAATGTAATTCCTCAGACTATATATTTAAATAGTGGGAGGAGGGAATTATAAGGGCTGACAGTTAAAACTATTGAAAGGTCTCTTCTTGCTAACCACTTTTTTTTTTACTTCTCTTATTTGTGTCCTCTTTATGTGTTCAAGTTTTTTTGTGTAGCCACAGTACTATTGTCTTTTGGTCTTCCAGTTTTTTCCACAGTGAAATTATTTGCAATAGTGCTTTTAATATATTTTTAAGACCTTCCCTCTATCTTAGATTTCTTTTTCTCTGCCAATAATATTAAATTCTCCTACCATATAATCTTGTTTATTGTCACTCTGAATTTATTAAAATATGTTTTTGTGGAGTCCACGATATGTAGCTTATTACTCTTAAAGAAATCTATTGTTACGCATTTGTTTTACTCCAGTGGTCCTGATGATGATGATGATGATGATGATGATAATAATAATAATAATAATAGATACACAGCTGGAATAGTGGACTGGACTCAAGCAGAACTAAAAGCAATGGATAGGAAGATCAGAAAAATAATGATAATGAATCATGCCCTTCATCCACGCAGTGACATTGACAGACTTTATCTACCAAGGCAAATAGGTGGGTGTGGAAGGCTGCAAGTACGTCAGATGGTTGAAGAATTAAAAATGGCTTTGGAAGAATATCTGAAGGACAGTGATGAAGATGCCCTGAAATTAGTATATCAGGAGGGCTTACTGATTACTGGAGAGACCAAACTGGCCTACAAGAAAGACCAAATGAAGAACAGAATCGAGGCACGGGAAGACAAAGCACTACACGGCCAGTACATTAAAAAAATAGCTGGGAAAGCAGATAATAACAAGACCTGGCAATGGCTAAGAGCAGGAAAATTGAAGAAAGAGACCGAGGGACTAATTCTGGCTGCACAAGACCAAGCCTTAAGGACAAATGCATATAAAGTCAAAATTGTCAAAATGCAAGAGACAGCAAGTGCCGCCTATGCAAAGAAGCTGAAGAAACAGTGGACCACCTGGTAAGCTGCTGCAAGAAGATCGCAAAGACTGATTACAAGCAGTGGCATGATGAAGTAGCAACAATGGTGCATTGGAAGATCTGCAAGAAATATCATTTGCCTGTAAGCAAGACTGGTGGGATCATAAAATAGAGAAAGTCATTTTGTTGTTGTTAATTGCGAAGTCGTGTCCGACCCATCGCGACCCCATGGACAACGTTCCTCCAGGTCTTCCTGTCCTCTACCATCTTCTGGAGTCCATTTAAATTCACACCTACTGCTTCAGTGACTCCATCCAGCCATCTCATTCTCTGTCGTCCCCTTCTTCTATTGCCCTCAATCTTTCCCAGCATTAGGCTCTTCTCCAGTGAATCCTTCCTTCTCATTAGGTGGCCAAAGTACTTGAGTTTCAACTTCAGGATCTGGCCTTCTAAAGAGCAGTCGGGGTTGATCTCTTCTAGGACTGACCGGTTTGAACGCCTTGCAGTCCAAGGGACTCGCAGGAGTCTTCTCCAGCACCATAGTTCAAAGGCCTCAATTCTTTTGCGCTCAGCCTTTCTTATGGTCCAACTTTCACAGCCATACATTGCAACTGGGAAAACCATGGCCTGGACTATACGCACTTTTGTTGGCAGGGTGATGTCTCTGCTTTTTAGAATGCTGTCTAGATTTGCCATAGCTTTCCTCCCCAGGAGCAAGCGTCTTTTAATTTCTTGGCTGCAGTCCCCATCTGAGGTGATCTTTGAGCCCAGAAAAATAAAATCTGTCACTATCTCCATTTCTTCCCCATCTATTTGCCAGGAATTGAGAGGGCCGGATGCCATGATTTTAGTTTTCTTAATGTTGAGTTTCAAGCCAACTTTTGCACTCTCCTTCTTCACCCGCATCAAGAGGCTCTTTAGTTCCTCTTCACTTTCTGCCATTAGAGTGGTATCATCTGCATATCTTAGGTTGTTGATATTTCTCCCGGCAATCTTAATTCCAACTTTTGATTCATCTAGCCCTGCCTTTCTCATGATGTGCTCTGCATATAAGTTAAATAGGCAGGGCGACAGTATACAGCCTTGCCGGACTCCTTTTCCAATTTTGAACCAATCAGTGGTTCCGTGTCCAGTTCTCACTGTTGCTTCTTGACCCGCATATAGGTTTCTCAAGAGACAAATGAGATGGTCTGGTACTCCCATCTCTTTAAGAACTTGCCACAATTTGTTGTGATCCACACAATCAAAGGCTTTTGCATAGTCAATGAAGCAGAAGTAGATGTTTTTCTGGAACTCCCTAGCTTTCTCCATGATCCAGCGTATGTTGGCAATTTGATCTCTAGTTCCTCTGCCTCTTCGAAATCCTGCCTGTACTTCTGGTAGTTCTCGATCCACATACTGCTGGAGTCTAGCTTGTAGGATTTTAAGCATAACTTTACTAGCATGTGAAATGAGTGCAATGGTGCGATAGTTTGAACATTCTTTGGCATTGCCTTTCTTTGGAATTGGAATGTAAACTGACCTTTTCCAATCCTGTGGCCACTGTTGAGTTTTCCAAATTTGCTGGCAAATTGAGTGTAGCACTTTTACTGCATCGTCTTTTAAGATTTTGAATAGCTCAGCTGGAATACTGTCACCTCCACTAGCTTTGTTGTTGCTCAGATTTTCTAAGGCCCATTTCACTTCACCTTCTAGGATGTCTGGTTTGAGGTCAATGACCATCTCATTGTGGTTATCTGGGATATTAAGCTCATTCTTGTATAGTTCTTCTGTGTAGTTTTGCCATCTCTTCTTAATCTCTTCTGCCTCTGTTAGGTCTCTGCCATTTTGGTCCTTTATCATGCCCATCTTTGCATGAAACGTTCCCTTCATATCTCCAATTTTCTTGAAGAGATCTCTGGTCCTCCCTATTCTGTTGTTTTCTTCTATTTCTTTGCACTGTTCATTTAAGAAGGCATTCTTATCTCTTCTAGCTATTCTCTGGAATTCTGCATTCAATTGGGTGTATCTTTCTCTTTCTCCTTTGCCTTTTGCTTCCCTTCTTTCCTCAGCTATTTGCAAAGCTTCCTCAGACAGCCATTTTGCTTTCTTACATTTCTTTTTCTTTGGGATGGTTTTAGTTGCTACCTCTTGTACAATATTGCGAACTTCCATCCATAGTTCTTCAGGCACTCTGTCTATCAGATCTAATTCCTTAAATCTATTTGTCACCTCTACTGTATATTCATCAGGAATATGATTTAGTTCATACCTGAGTGGCCTAGTGCTTTTCCCTACTTTTTTCAATTTAAGCCTAAATTTTGCAACGAGAAGCTCATGATCTGAGCCACAGTCAGCTCCTGGTCTTGTTTTTACTGACTGTATAGAGCTTCTCCATCTTTGGCTGCAGAACACATAGTCAATCTGATTTCTGTGTTGACCGTCTGGTGATGTCCATGTGTAGAGCCGTCTCTTGGGTTGTTGGAAAAGAGTGTTTGTTATGACCATCGTATTCTCTTGACAAAATTCTATTAGCTTGTGCCCTGCTTCATTTTGTACTCCAAGGCCAAACTTGCCTGTTATTCCAGTTATCTTTTGGCTTCCTACCTTAGCATTCCAATCCCCCATGATGATAAGGACATAATTTTTTGGTGTTAATTCTATAAGGTGCTGTAGGGCTTCATAGAACCGGTCAATTTCATCCTCTTCAGCACCAGTGGTTGGGGCATAGATTTGGACTATTGTGATATTGAATGGTTTGCCTTGGATTCGAATTGAGATCATTCTGTCATTTTGGGGATTGTATCCCAGTATTGCTTTTCCTATTCTTTTATTGACTATGAAGGCTACTCCATTTCTTCTGAGGGATTCTTGCCCACAGTAGTATACCTGATGGTCATCTGAGTTAAATTCACCCATTCCTGTCCATTTTAGTTTGCTGATTCCTAAGATGTCGATGTTCAGTCTTGTCATCTCTTTTTTGACTATGTCTAGCTTGCCTTGATTCATGGATCTTACATTCCAGGTTCCTATGGAGAAAAAAATCTTTACAGCATCGGACTTTCCTTTCACCACCAGATATATCCACAGCTGAGCGTCCTTTCGGCTTTGGCCCAGTTCATTCTTTCTGGCGCTACTAGTACTAGCCCTCTGCTCTTCCCCAGTAGCATATTGGACACCTTCCGACCTGAGGGGCTCATCTTCCAGCGTCATATCTTTTTGCCTTTTAGTACTGTCCATGGGGTTTTCATGGCAAAGATACTGGAGTGGTTTGCCATTTCCTTCTCCAGTGGATCACATTTTGTCAGAACTCTCTGCTATAACCTGTCCGTCTTGGTGGCCCTGCACGGCATAGCTTATAGCTTCATTGAGTTACGCAAGCCCCTTCGCCACGACAAGGCAGTAATCCATAAAGGGGGAGAAAGTCATAGAAAATGAAAAAATTAAACTGCTTTGGGACTTCAGAATTCAAACAGACAAGCACCTGCAACATAACACCCCAGACTTAACAATTGTTGATCAGAAAGACAAAAAAGTCTGGATAGTGGACGTGGCAGTGCCTGGAGACAGCAGAATAGATGAAAAAGAACTGGAGAAGATAACAAAATACAAAAACCTACAAATAGAAATAGAAAGACTATGGCAAAGGCAAGCAAGGGTAGTACCAATAGTAATAGGTGCCTTGGGTGCAATCCCAAAATAACTGGAGCACCATTTCAACACCATTGGCATTGACAAATTCGCCATTAGTCAATTGCAAAAGGCAGCCTTACTAGGAACTGCTTCCATCCTGCGACATTATCTGTAATACCGTCAAACATCCACACCTACCTATCCCAGGTCTTTGGTAAGGACTTGATAGGTAGACAAAATGTCAAATCCAGTTTGAACATCTGGCTGACTGTGCGATGATCCATAATAATAAAAATAATTTTATTGTCACTTTGAATGTACACCAATCGGCATACATCAAAATGAATTTTTGTTGCAAACAGCTCTCAAAGGGCCACCACCTCCAATAGACACTCCTTGTTCTCCAGCAGGATGGCTGTAGAGTCCAATGGATGGGTTCTATGACGGCCTTCCTGCCTGGCAGACTGGGTAAAAACTTCGGCCACACCCCTTCCTCTGGGTGTGACCCCAGTTTTGACTCAGTCTCGAAGCCTGGTAGAAGTGCGAGAAGCAGCTCTCATGACAAAAGGAATTTAACCCAAAGAGAGAGAAAGGAATCCTCTCTTCCTTCCATTTGAAAGAAAAGCTCTCTGGCAGCTGATAGGACTTAAAAGGCGCAGCCAGGATCGGCGGAGTTGTGAGTGGGGCGTCAGGGCGGCTAGCTGGGGAGGCTTGGAACGGGGCCGGATCGCTCGTCGCGGGAAGCGGCAAATCCGCGGCGCCACTCGGCATCGATCAGCTGAGCGGCGCGAAAAGCAGCCCTGACAAGAGCAAGCCCTAGCGCTGTTTTTCTTTCCCCTCAGAGGAGAGGCGCAGCCCCCTTAAGACCAAAGGAGTCTTCCTTACTGCTGAATTCAAAGACCCGCCATTGCTTGAATCTCGTGGCTTCCCGGGCTACCTTTGGGAGGCGTGGCTTCCTCACATTCGCCATTTTGAACGAGCGGATCTACCCGCCGTTTACCTTGGGGGTGGGGCTACCACCCGGACTCCATTCCCCTGCAGACAAAGAGGGGATCCTTTTATGCAATGGTCTGAGGTTACCTCAAGAAATTGAGGCAAGAGGAAGGAAGAGGGAAAAGAAAGAGAACCGTTCTGATCGTGGTCTGCTGCCACAGACTGGGGGAGAGAGAGATATAAACTGCACTTTTGTCTGGATTAGGTGAGGAGGTGAGGAGGAATATTTTTCCCTGACTGTTCCTATAGTGACCTTTAGTCACTGCCTTGCAGGTTCTTCTGTCCAAAGAATCCTGTCTGTCCGGCCATTGTTTGTATAGGCAGAAGAGGGCACAGCCCCAAGCATCTGCATCTGATCTGCGTACCTCATTCCCCCATTCCAGGCATTGCCTACTCGGGGTGTCTGGCACAATGGCAGACAATGTCTCGTATTCAGTCACACAGGTCCCTCAATTGTCCCCCCCACAGCAGCAACAAAAACGCAGATCTTCTGAATCAGAGGTGGGGGGGAAGAAGAAGGCTAAAACAAAGCACCTTACTCAGAAGGGACAGTCTAAAACGGCTGAGCGAGAGGCTTTGAGGAGACATTTGGCTTTAGAAAGACAAATTAGCAGGGCACAGAGAACCAATGCCAATGGGACAAATTTGGTTTCCCCTGTCCCAGTGGTGGCACCCAGCACAGAACCTACTGCCGAGGAAGTGCTCAAGACTTGGTCTCCTCCTGGGGAAACTGAACAGTTAGATTCCTCCAATCCCTCCTCACCAGATTCTTCACCCGACCACACTCCAGCGCCTCACCCCAGCGACAAAGCGCAGGAGAACATATGGTCGGCACAATTTCATGCATTCATGCAGGATGCATTCTCCCAGTTCATGGCTTCTAAGGGGCAAGTGGCCTTTCACACACCCCGTAAGGGACGAGCTAGGCCACCCCCTACCAACATCTCTGAGACTTCCTCTCAACTTGGAGAGGGTGACTCAGTAGACCTTGACATGTCAGACATGCCCCTCTCGGAGGATGAGGAGACCGCACCTGAGCAGGCGACGAACTCTGGCCTCTTTAACCCAGCGCTCCTAAAATCACTCCTGATAAAGGCAGTTTCCACGGTCAGTCTAACATCAGTACAGGATGAGAAGCCCTCCACAAGCAGGGAGGCCAATCCTCTATTTGCCAAAAAGGTTCCACAGGATAAGTACATTCCATGTCCGGAGGTCTTTATGACCACGCTGGAGGAACAATGGTCCTCACTTGCAAGCCCACCGGCACCTAATAGCGCGGAAAGAAAGCTTTTCAACCTATCTCCCTCCTTCTCGAACATGTTAGAGGTTCCTACTGTAGATAACCCCTTGATCTCATTATTTTCTACCTCCGCGATTCCAGGAGACATGGCGGAGGTCTTGAAACCTGAGGAGAAGAAATTTGAACACTCCCTCCGGCGTTCCCACATGGCTGCAGCCTGGGCGGCTAGAGCAGCCACTTCATGATCATTCTTCGCGAGGGCCTGTATCATGTGGCTGAGGGAACTGCAAGGCACGGTGCCTCCAGACCAGGTCAGAGTACATCAAACATTGGCCAAGCTCCTCGCGGCCTCTCAATTCGTGTCTGACGCTTCACTGTATGCAACAAAGTATGCGGCAAGATCCATTGCGGCCACAGTGGCCTCGCGTAGGCTACTGTGGCTCAAAAATTGGAAGACAGACCTGAGGTCCAAATGGCGTCTCTCGATGTCCAAATACAATGGAGAAGCCCTATTTGGGTCCATACTGGACCCACATGTCAGCGAAGGCAGAGACAAGAAAAAAATCCTAGTACATCCATCAAAGAAGTTAGACAGGAGAGGCAGTCAGGATTTCTGGAGACAGGGCTTCCGTCCAGGAAGCCCCTGGGAATGGAGACAGCCCTTTCGATCAGGGCAATCCTGGGACTGGCCCAGAGGCTCACGATCCTTTTACCCGAGACAGGATCGAACCCAGGATCGCCAAAGCCCGGGAGCCAGAGGCCAGTTCCAGTCCAGACGCCCATATAGGGGAGCGGGAGGCAGATCCTTTAAGCGTACCAAGTGACGCCAAACAGGACACTCCCATCGGGGGTCGGTTAGGAAATTTCATCGAGGTCTGGGAGCAGACCACCACCGACGCCTGGGTCCTGGAAACGATCAGGCATGGCCTGACCTTAGACTTTTGTTCTCCCCCACCAAACCGGTTCATCAGATGCCCCATCTCCAGAAAGGTACACAAGACGAGGCTGATAACTTCGGCCATAGCTCACCTCCTGTCAATTCAAGCCATAGAGAGGGTACCAAAGGAAGAGGAGGGAAGAGGATTTTATTCTATCCTCTTCGTTATCCCAAAGACATCAGGAGGGTGGAGAGCAATTTTGGACCTGAAGGGCCTGAATTATTTCATAAAGTACAGGAGGTTCAAGATGCACTCCTTGAAATCCATCCTAGCCAGCGTCAGGGAAGACGATCTATTATCCTCAATAGATCTCACAGAGGCGTACCTACACATTCCCATCCATCCCAGCTACCGGAAATTCCTCAGATTTACCTACGCGGGCCGGCATTACCAATACAGGGCCCTACCCTTCGGACTATCCTCAGCACCAAGGGTATTTACCAAGATCCTAGCTGTAATAGCGGCCCATCTCAGGTTGATGCCGGTTCGCGTACAGTTTTATCTGGACGACATCTTGATTCAGTCCAGATCTCAGGAACAAGCAAGGGCAGATCTCCAGACCACAATCCGAACCCTACAGGGGCATGGATTCTCGGTCAATTTAAACAAGAGCCACCTCATCCCCTCAAGGAGACTGCAACACCTAGGCGCGGTGATAGACACGTCACAGTGCAGGGTATACCTTTCCCAGGAGCGACTGATCAGCATATCCAAGCTAATTCACCAAATTCAAAAGATCAGGAGAGTGCCCTTGATACAGCTCTCGAAACTCCTGGGAAAGATGATATCTTGCATGGGCATCATCCCATGGGCAAGGCTCCACTCGAGGGAGTTGCAGTGGTTCCTCCTACCCTACCAGAGGAGGAATCTCAGCACTTCCAACAGGAGAGTGCTGGTACCAGCACAGGTGATGAGATCACTAGAATGGTGGCTATCCCCCACGACACTCAAGGGGAGCATATTCAGGGAACCGAACAGGGTCACACTCACGACAGACGCGAGCCTGTTCGGATGGGGAGCGCACCTGGGAATCCAGATAGCACAGGGCCAGTGGGGACAGAAGGACCTGTCACACAGCATCAACTGGCTAGAGCTCCGGGCCATCCACCTGGCCCTTCGTCATTTCTCACACCTAGTAACAAGGAGGCACGTCCTCGTACTAACAGACAACGTAGCAGCCAAGGCACATGTAAACAAGGAGGGAGGAACGCGATCAGTGGAACTAATGAAGGAGGCATTGGCTCTGGCTCGGTGGGCAGAAACCAATGTGAGCTCCATCAGAGCGGAACACATCTCAGGGGAGACAAATACCCAGGCAGACTCCCTGAGCAGAGCCAGGGTGGACCAGTCGGAATGGCGTCTGGATCCGGCTCTGTTCGAGGAGATCTCCCGGAGATTCGGACAACCACATCTAGATCTATTTGCCAATCACAAGAACACACAACTCCCCAGGTTCTTCTCCAGATTCCCGTCCCCGGGATCGGAGGGAACGGATGCTCTCAGGTGTCGGTGGCCGGCGCAACTCCTGTACGCCTTTCCACCGCTGCCCTTAATACCGGCGACCATACACAAGCTGATTCTGGAAGGCGCAGAGATAGTCTGCATTGCCCCTCACTGGCCACGGCGCCCGTGGTTTGCCGACCTCGTAGACCTCTCGATATCACCTCCGTGGAGGATCCCCCCGGACAGGGTAAAACTCAGTCAGGGCAAGCTTGTGCATCCAGAACCCCAGTGGCTACAACTAGCCGCTTGGCATTTGAGCGGCAAAGCTTAACCAAACAATCTTATTCGGCAGGGGTGATATCGATCATACAGGCATCACGAAGAGCGTCCACTAACAGGATTTACGACGCTACATGGAAGGGGTTTTGTAGGTGGTGCGCTTCTCTTCGCCTAGACCCGACCGCAGTATCTATCCCTAATATCCTAGATTACCTATTGGAGGGTCTTAATAAGGGCCTATCAGTCAACACTATCCGCAGACAGATATCGGCCCTCTCAACTGTACTCTCCTGCGACAACTTAACCTCCCTAGCGCAACATCCAGCGGTTAATGCCTTTTTAAAAGGGGCAACTAACACAAAACCCCCCGTCATACACAGGTACCCGTCTTGGAACCTGCCTAAGGTCCTTCTAGCCTTGACATCAGCACCCTTCGAACCTCTTGAATCATGCTCCCTCCATCACCTATCACTGAAGGTAGCTTTCCTTGTGGCAATTACTTCAGCAAGGAGAATCTCAGAACTAGCAGCACTGTCAGTAAGGAAGGATCTGTGTACCTTCTTCAAAGACAGGGTCGTTCTTAGACCAGACCCGGCCTTCATTCCGAAGGTAAATAGCATCTTTCACAGATCTCAGGAACTGACACTTCCTGATTTCTGTCCAAGACCCAAACATAGGCTAGAACACAGATGGCACAAGCTGGACGTGCGGAGAGCGCTGTGTTTCTACGTGAAACGCACCTCGGCTTTCCGAAAGACTGAAGCATTATTTGTGTCCTTTCAACCATCAACTATGGGAAAGAAGGTGTCTTCTTCCACCATAGGCAGGTGGATCAGAGCCTGCATAGCGCAAGCCTACGTATCGCAGGATTTGCCAGCACCCACTCATGTGACTGCCCACTCAACTCGGAGCGCAGCCACATCTGCGGCGTGGCTAACGCAAGCACCGGTAGAAGAGATTTGCAAGGCCGCAACCTGGTCTTCACCTTCGGTTTTCATTCGGCATTACCGTTTAGACTCCCTAGCAGCAGCAGACACGGCTTTTGGCAGAAGAGTTCTTCAACAAGTCGTATCTGCTCAGAGTTCGGTAGCCTAGACATTCCCTCCCAGGGGGACATGAGGGCTTTGGTATGTCCCATCCATTGGACTCTACAGCCATCCTGCTGGAGAAGGGGCGTTGTCTTACCTGAACGCCTTTTCTCAGCAGGATGATGTAGAGTCCAAGCCCACCCAGGGGTTAGGTCTAGGCAGGGATATAATAAATATATAATAAAGAGCTGCAATGTTAATTCCAACAAAGTTTCTCGCCTAAGTCAAAACTGGGGTCACACCCAGAGGAAGGGGTGTGGTCGAAGTTTTTACCCAGTCTGCCAGGCAGGAAGGCCGTCATAGAACCCATCCATTGGACTCTACATCATCCTGCTGAGAAAAGGCGTTCAGGTAAGACAACGCCCCTTCTATTGTTTCAAGTTTCAGAATGTCCATTTTAGGGAGCGAATGATGGCAAACAGGACAGATGGAAACGGAGCTCCATGTGGATTAGCCTTCAAATTAGCTTGTATTCCTGAACGACAACCTCGCCTCCTTTCCTTTTTCTGATCCTGACTCTTCCACCTTTTCCTTAAAGGGGCCTCACTCCTTTTCGCCCCTGGAGCACACTGCCACCACCTCCAACTCCTCCAAAAGCCTCTCTCTCTTTCTCTGGGCCTGCCGACAGCCTCATCCACATCCAATTCCTTCGCTCCATAAGCCCTGGGACCTCTCCTCTTCTGCCTCCTTCGGAAACAGCCCTGATTTGCAAGAGAATCCATCGCTGTGCCAGCAATCAGATCTTGCTGCCGACAGAACAGTTTCAAACAGCGCAAATGACTTAACGGTCTCACCAACAGTTCTGAAACAGCTAAAAATGTGCCATACCAGCAAAGATTGTCGGTCGTATTTTAGCTTAGTCCCACCACATTGCTCAGACACATTAAAACCTTCCTGATCATGGGGCTTATATTCTTTATATTCTTCCAAAAACTTTTCACCTTTGAGAGCCAATGCAGCCGCAGTCGATCCAGGCGCCGCCATCTCAGAACTCATCTTAGAACTACTTTCATTTTATTAAGTTTTGTGCAGTGATGTAAAGTCAAGGATAATCATCATTTCCATTGTCATTGGAGAAACAGTCAGCAAATGTAATCATGCATAGCAGAGTTTCTCTTTCCACTAGACATCAGAGAAATTAAAGTCCTAATGTCCCTTTTAAAGATATAAAACTTTCTCCTGGAGCAACACTTTATCTATGGTTGAACAGGTATAATAGACATTAACATCAGTATTGCTTAAGTTTCCTATCTTGACTTAATACATATGATTTTCCCTTATTATTCTTAGCTGGAAAAGATCTTTGTAATATTCGGTACAATTTTTTCTTTTCTATTTTTTCCATTCCTTTGTATCCTTTGATTGCTATTTTCCCATTAACCAGTTTGGTCTAATGGTTAAGGCACTGGACTAGAAAGCAAGAGACTCTGAGTTCAGGTTCTGCCTTGGTCATGAAAGCCAGCTGGGTGATCTTGGCCAAGTCACTCTCTCTCAGCCCAACTCTTACCTCATAGGGTTGTTGTGGGGGAAAATAGGAGAAGGAAGATACGTTGGATATGTTCTCTGCCTTGATTATTTATATAGATATTAAAGGTGGGATATAAATAAATAAAATAAAAGATAAATAAAAAGTCATGGTTTCAGTTATAACTTCAAAGAGTTAGAATTTAAAAAATGACCAGTTTTAGAAAGTGAAATGCTCTGAGAGATGACCAATAAAAAGCTCTTTTTTCCACCGATGAAAGACTGTTTTCCTAAGGATATCAGTCTGGCACTTATTCTGATTTCTATTTTTTGCCAGGCCAATGTCTCTCACCCCGCAGGCCTATTAAATTATAGGTTAACTTGATATTATTAGGTGCTTGACTTTATTTTCTTGTTCTGGTTTTTATCCATTAAGCATTTTATGCTGTATAGTTTAAATTTCTTTTTTTATTTTTCTGATAATAGTTTTGTTATAGCATGGTCTGTAAAAAATACATATTCTTCACAGCTTGAAAAATATGCATATTTGGACAAATAGCTATTTAATTTACAAAACAGGTGCAAACCTGTTCAGATTCTGAAAGCATTTTATCTGCCTAGCATGCAAGAGGCTATAAAAAATTTATATACCTAAGGATAGTTTTTTAGATTATGAGGAGACTTTCTCATAAACCAGTCTTTTTTGCTCATAGTTCTGTCTTTGCAGTTGGAAGCCACTGGTCATGACTGTCATAAGAAAGAGCAATGCCATTGTCACTATGTCTAAATAGTGGCATTGTTGACTTCCGGTGGTTCCAGCGACGACGAATGGCGGCGTTTTACAAAGCCGCCCGTTCCTGGTGCGTGTAAAAGCCGCGGGACTTTGACAATCAGCTGTCCCGCGGCTTGAATCTCCTCCCTGGGAAAAAGGGAGGAGGAGAGCTCTCAGGTAGAGGTAAGAGCTCCCCTGGATCCCTGTTATTTTGGGGATCGGAGGGTAGAGCTCCCTCGGAGCCTGAGCAACTCCGCGTTCCAGGGAGACTTCATTCCGAAGTTTTTGGGATGAAGCAAGTTGCCGCTTCCACATCTGCTTTTTTTTCCAGCTGCTTGTGAGTATTTGAAAGCAGACGGAGCAGACCAGGAGAGACTGTGCTTAAGTTTGATGGTGCCTTTAACTTCAGCAAGTTTCCTCTTCCTTTTCTTTTGTTCACTTTCCCTTTAGAAGAAAGGGAAAGTGAAAAGTAAAATGGCGATCGTCTTTCTTGCCTGATTTGCATTACAGAGTAAAACCTGGATACAGATTAACTCTTTAAATACAGAAGTAAGAATTTGGCTTTTATTCTTTCCTCTTTTTTTCTCTATTTTTTTTCTCTCTTTTTTTAAGAATACTTAAAAGAACTGTGCCCTTTTTTTTTCAATAAGAATCTTTCTTCTTGGAACTTAAGAAAATGGCTTCAAAACGTCTGCCTCCCGCCCCTAAGGTTCCTATTTCTTCTCCAATGCCTCAGCCTGCATCTCAGAAACCAAAATCACCTCCACCTTCTCCTCCTCCTCCTGCAATTTCTCTTAATGATTTACAAGATGCTTTAAAACAGCATGCCTTGGATATTAAGGAGGAGGTAAAAGATCTTATAATTGCAGAGAGGGCTAATACAGAAGAATTATTGGAGAAAAAGAACAAACAAGTAAGAGACCATATCCTTCTGGCCTTTCAGGGCTTAGCCCTGCACATAGAAAGGATTGATGACCAGATGGAAAAGATTACTGAAAATGCATCAAGGATGGAATTTAGAATGCAGGAGGTAGAGAACAAGATAGAAATTACACAGGATGAACAAATCATTTCACAATATAGGGAGATGGAACACGCATTGCGTATCAGAGGCCTGAGGGATAACCCTCAGGAAGACTTAAAGATGCTTATTGTGAAAGATATTGCTCCTAATATTGGCTGGCGGCCTGAAATAATTGAGAATGAGATAGAAAAATTTTTTAGAGTTAATTCACGGGTTGCTAGACAGAGAAATCTACCAAGAGATGTGGTTATTTATTTTTCTAGAAGATCTATCCGTAATGAAATTATACAGGCTTTTTACAAACAAAAGTTTCAAATTGCTGATCAAGATGTGATAATTTTAAAAGAGATACCTCCAAAAATTTTAAGAGCCAGAAAAGATTTTACTTTCTTGTCTGATGAGCTGAAACATCGTCAAATTCAGTTCAGATGGGAGATTCCAAGAGGAATAATAGTAAATTATGAAGGGATACGTCACAGATTAACTACTGTTTCCAAAGCAAGAGATTTTTATCAGTCTATCTTAAAAGCAAGATTGTCACCACCTCCACAAATAAGGATGACGGAAGAGTCTCTTATGGCAGGAGCCTCATCAATGATGGTTATGGAACAAGCTGCACCGAATTCTGACATAAAAGAGCAAAGGATGACACGAGCTGCCCATAAACGTAAAGAAAAAGAGCAGTTGCAGAAGAGTGGTGAAAGTTTGGTTGTTACAGAGCCTGTGGGAGGGGCAAGACCAAAAAGATCTTCGACAGCAGATCTGCAGGCCATGCTCCAGAGGCTCCAGGCCGGTGGAGATGGTCAGGTTCCTGACCTGGAATGTTAATGGCTTAAACGTGCCCCAGAAACGAAGAAAGATTTTCCATTATTTGAAACAACATAATAATGATTTGATATGTTTGCAGGAGACTCATATAACTTTAAAGGATTCTAAATTCTTGATGAATTCCCGTCTGGGCACACATTTTACTGCTCCAGCCCCTGGGAAAAAAGGGGGAGTGGTAATTTATGTGAAGAAAACTTTTTCAGCTAAACTAATTGAGGCTGATTCTGAAGGAAGATATCTTTTTGTGGAATTATTATTACAAGGCCGAAAGGTTCTTATTGTTGGACTATATGCTCCCAATCAACAACAGAAACAATTTTATAAGTTGCTGCATGGCAAGATATCTCAGTTGGATTATAAATCGGTAATTTTGATGGGTGACTGGAATGGGGTTTTAGACCCAACTATAGACAAAAGAAGTTCCTCTAAAACTTTTATTCAAACTAAACTACCTATGACTTTCTTTGATTTGAAGGAAGACTGGAGCTTATTGATATTTGGCGAGAAAGGAATACAAGTGATAGAGACTTTACCTTTTATTCTGATAGACACCAGTCATTTTCAAGGATTGATTTTTTTTTGATTACTAGTGACTTCCTCCCTAGAGTGAGGAAGGTGAAAATTTTTCCTAGAACATTGTCAGATCATAGTCCTGTGTGGATGGAGTTACATTCGGAAGACGGGAATAGAAGATCCTGGAGATTGAATGAGAACTTATTTAATCGGGAGGAGTTCGTACAAAAGTGTAAAGAACATTTAAAGGACTTTTTTACTATAAATATGAATAAGGGAACATCGATGTCTATGGTGTGGGACGCTAGTAAAGCATATATGAGGGGAATTTTGATTCAATTGAATAAAGTTTTTAGGGAAAAAGGGTCACAAAGACGTAGAGAAATAGAAGAAGAGATCAAATCAAAAGAACAAGAGTTGGTTCTTAACCCTACTGATAATAATTTAAAGGTATCTATAAAGATGCTTAAGGAACAATTTAACATGTTGATGGCAGATCAGGTGGCTACCAATCTGTCGTACATGAGACATAATACTTTTTGCAATGCGAATAAGCCTGGGAGGTGGTTGGCTTATCAGTTACGAAAGAAACAGAAAGCTAGAATTATAGAGAAAGTAAAATATAAAGGTACTGAGGTTTTTCAGCAAGATTTGATTAGAAAAAGCTTTTTGGACTTTTACACAAAATTATATTCAAGTGATAATATAAGGGGTTTGGATATAGATAAATATTTACAATCAGTACATTTTCCTAGACTTTCAGAGGAACAACAAAATGGGATGAATAGTTTAATTACTGTGGAGGAAATTGGTTTAGCTATTAAGCAGTTAAAGGTTGGAAAGTCTCCTGGAACAGATGGACTGACTTCTAGGTATTATAAGATCTTATCTGAAGAAATGATAGAGCCATTAAAGGAACTCTTTAATAGTATTTTGTTGGGTATGCAAGTTCCTCCTTCTTGGAAAAGAGCCTTTATATCACTGATTCCGAAGGAAGATCAGGATCTTACAGAGCCTAAGAATTATAGGCCAATTTCATTATTGAATGTTGATTATAAGATCTTTACAAAAATTTTGGCAAATAGATTAATGCAGGTTATGAAAGACTTGATTCATAGTGATCAAGCAGGATTTATAACAGGGAGATATATGAAACATAATGTTAGACAAATTATTAACTTAATTGAGTACTTGGATAAGAATAATCAGATTCCTGTGGGCTTTTATCTTTTTGGACGCTGAAAAAGCTTTTGATCAATTGGACTGGCAATTTTTATTTTCTTTGGTAGAGAAAATGAATTTTGGGGATAATTTTTTACATGCACTTAAAGCTATATATCAGCAGCAATCTGCACAAATTGTTGTAAATGGGGGATTGACTGAGAATTTTAATATTCAAAAAGGGACAAGACAAGGATGTCCATTATCCCCATTGTTATTTGTTTTAACATTGGAAATTTTATTGATTCAGATTCGGGAATCGAAGTTAATTAAGGGTGTAAAGATAAGGAAGAATGAGTATAAATTGCGGGCATTTGCGGATGATTTGGTTTTAATTTTGGAACAGCCGAATCAGGCGATTGATGGTTTATTAGAACTTATAACACAGTATGGGAATGTTTCTGGTTTTAAAGTTAATAATTATAAGACTAAGATATTATCTAAGAATATGTCAGTTAAAGAAAGGGAAAGTTTGATTAAAGCCACAGGTTTTCAGATGGTAAAAAAGGTTAAATACTTGGGAGTATATCTAACTGCTTCAAATGGAAAATTGTATAAGAACAATTACGAACCACTATGGGCAAAAGTCCAAAAGGATTTAAGAGATTGGAAAAAATTGCAATTGTCATTGTTGGGGAGAATTTCAGCTGTAAAAATGAATGTTCTACCAAAGTTTCTTTTTTTGTTTCAGATGATACCTATTCTTAAAAAAGAGGCAAATTTGGAGGAATGGCAAAAGGGTATCAATAATTTTATATGGGCCGGGAAGAAACCAAGGGTTAAATTTAAGATATTACAGGATGCTCGAGAAAGAGGGGGACTTAAGGCACCTAATTTGAAATTATATTATGATGCAGCCGCCCTAACTTGGTTAAGTGATTGGCTTAATTTAACAAATATGGATATTCTTTTTTTGGAAGGTTGGGATTTAATATACGGTTGGCATGCATATTTAATTTTTAATAAGAAAGTTGATCGGACTTTTAAATCACATATTTTGAGGAATGCCTTACTTCGTGTTTGGAAGAAGTATTATTATAGATTAAATTATAAAATACCTATCTGGGGGATTCCCAGACATGCAATTGAGGGAACCTCTAAGGGGACAAATTTTGATAAAATTTCATACAAAGAATTGTTAATTTGTTCTGGTTCGAATTGGCATTTGAAATCCCTAGATGTATTAAGGCAGCAAAATATTCTACAGTCATGGTTTCAATATTTACAAATAATGGATAGATGGACTGTAGACAAGAAAGAGGGAATAACACTAGAAGATAGACAATTGGTTATTCAGATTAAAAACCAAGGTCCGGCTCATATAAAAAGAATATATAATGTTTTATTAGAGTTAGATTCGGAAACAGAATTGGTTAAAGATTGTATGATTAAATGGGCTCAGAATATACAGGAGCCGATCTCATTGGATTTATGGGAGATAATTTGGACAAGAAATGTTAAATTTACACAAGCTCAAAATTTGAAAGAAAATTTTTATAAAATGTTTTATAGATGGCATTTAGATCCTAAAAAATTATCTTGTGTGTATTCCAACATACAGCCCAAATGTTGGAGATGTGGCAATAATGATGCGACATACTTTCATATTTGGTGGAATTGTAAAAAAGTAAAGGCTTTTTGGATTATGATTTGGTGGAACATTCAAAAGATTTTTAGAAAAAAGATAAAGTTTACTCCTCAACTATTTTTACTTGGTATTTTTGTTGACTTAAATGAAAAAGAAACTACTTTGATGTTGAATTTATTAACTGCAGCAAGGTTACTAGTAGGTTTATATTGGAAGAAAGATTCTTTGCCTACTTTAGAAGAATGGATATTTAAAGTATCTAGTTTTGCAGAAATGGCAAAAATTTCTGCTTATTTAAAGGATCATACACAAGAAAGATATATTACTGTATGGGGAAGGTGGATAGATTATATTCAGAAAAAATATGGAATTAAAAAGTTTTATTTATTTTATGAATGAATATCAAATATTATAGAGAATTGTTTTATAAGTTATGGAGTTAAAGGTTAATTATGATATTTTTTTTTCTTTCTCTCTTTTTTTTTCTTTTTTCTTAATTATAATTTTCTTTTTTTTTTTTAACCCTGTATTCTGCTCTGGGAAGTGAAGGGAGGGGGGGTGGGGGTGGGAGGGAGCGTAAGGGGGGGGGTTCTCTATTTTAAAATTTTATTGTATTTTTATAAATGATTGTATGTTTTAAAAAATAAAAATTTTCAATAAAAAAAAATAAAATAAATAGTGGCATTGTTATTCCACTGGAATCCAGAAATATTTATGAATTCTTAAGAACATAGGAGAGTGCATTGTTTATAGCTGTCACTGGTTTATCTAGTTTTTTTTTTAGGGTTTTGTAATAAATAAGAACTGTTCTTGGTATTTAGTGATGGGTGTTTCCCAGCCTCTTTATCCAGATTTTTGATATAGAGAATATGAAATCTTATTTATATAGAACATAATCTTACTGCTGAATTGTGAGCCATTCTTTTGTTTCCCAGTTGTTTTGTAAAATGTAGAATTTTATTTTGATTACATATTTTTATTAATTTTTATTAAAGAATTATTTTACTGAACAATACAAATTTTAAAAAGATAAGGAAAGTAAAAGTGATAAGGAAAGAAAGAGAGAGAGAGAGAGAGAGAGAAAAGAACAGGTAAAGCAATGGCTTCCAATCTCCTTTATAGCAGTTATAAATACATTTTTATTTTATCCTCATTAAGATTACATTGTGACTCCCTTCTTTCCATATTCTGTTCTTTCTAATCATCAAACCCATATACTACATTTATTTTTTCCATTTTCATATCCATAAAGAGTTTCTATTCACTAACAAAAGTAGTTGTCTTTTCCCTAATCAAACAAGTCAGTTTTGTCATTTCTTCAAATTCTGTCATTTTCACCAACTGCTCTTTCACTGTTGGTATTACAGAATTTTTCCATCTTTCCTATATATAATAATCTCACTGCAGTTACCATGTACAAACACCATAATATTTTTCTAATTGTCTGTTAGCTCTAGTAATGAAAGTTCTGGTTTCAGTTGTATGTTAATCTTTAAAATTTTTATATTGCTATATGCATTTGAATCCAAAATTTATTAGCTTTTTTCAAGTCCACCAAGCATGATAAAACAACCTTTCATGTTTTCCACATTTCCAACATAGATTTGAAATATCTTGATACATTCTAGATAGTTTTTCTGGTTTCATATGCCAATGGTACTTCATTTTATAATTTTTTTATAAACATACATGTGAATTTCAGTCCTTTCAGCCACATGTTTTTCCTTGGTTACATCTGTATGTTATAAACAACATTCTTAGCTCATTTTATCATATGCTGTTTAACCTGTTTTCATTTCAGATTTTGGTAAAAGCGTATACATTTTAACAATTACATGTTCATCATTTGCCCATAATTCAGTTTCAAATTTTGTCTTATATTGTTCAGTTCCAAATGTGCCATTGTTTATTTTAAATCTTTTTTTAACTGTACATATGAAAACCATGTCACAGATCTTACATGAAAAATTAATTTCTGCTGTTGACTTTTTAGACTTTGGTTGGTAGCAATGGGGCCATCTTGACAACTATGCCTATGATGATGGGAGGGCAGGAGAAGATGCCCATTAAACAAGTGCCTAATAACACCAAGCAGCCAGAACCACCAAAGGAAGGAGAAAGGCGAACAACTCATAATATTATTGAGAAGAGATATCGATCATCTATAAACGACAAGATCATAGAACTGAAAGATCTAGTCATGGGAACAGATGCTAAAGTAAGAATTGCTTAGTTGAAAAAGCAAAAATATTTGCAATAGCTACAAATCTATTTGTCATGTTTGCAGTTGGCATGCTATTTAATATTCTTGTTGATGTCCCTTTCCATTGAATTAAATCTCTAAATAATAATAATAGTTTTTGGGAAGAACTCAATAGATGGCTAAAAATGCCAAATCCAATCTGAATATCTTGCTGATTGTGTGACCAACTATAATTTTATCCTGCCCTTTTTACATATCGCTCAAAGCAATAAACATATCTAATACCTCTGCTTCCTACTTTCCCTGTAACAACAACCCCTTTGAGGTGGATTGGTGTGAGACAGAATGACTGGTCCAAAGTCACCCAAGCAGCTTTGTTTAAAGGAGGCCTAGAACTTACAGGCTTTTGGCTTCTGGGTCAGTACCTTAACCACTATACTTAACAGGTTCTCTAACACTAAATCCCCTATTTATTTTTAAAATTTATAGGCTGCCCATCTTACCTCAAGATAACTCTCTCTATATACACATACACAAATTTAAGAAAATGTTTACTGCTAAATAAAAATGTGATAAGAGATGACAAGGTAGCTAAATAAACAATCATATGCATTCTTTTCAGATGCACAAGTCTGGTGTATTGAGGAAAGCTATTGACTACATTAAATACCTACAGCAGGTTAACCATAAATTGCGACAGGAGAACATGATCCTTAAGCTGTCTAGCCAGAAAAACAGTTAAGTGTTTTAAATATTACATTTCATTTTTTAAATTTAAGTAAAGGAGGTATTATCAAAGTTAATTAAATGATTTCATGTCCCCTTGCATTGATTGATGTTCTAATTGATTATGCCTTTAGCAGATAGATGTGCAATTAATAAGTGGGGATTTAATTACATGAGGTACTGCAAATGGAATAATTAATCAGTGTGATCTTTTCTCACAGAGTTGTTAAAGGGTTTTGACTTAAGCAGTCTAGTGGACAACGATGTGGATCTGAAGATGGATGAATTCAATCAAAATGCTCTATTGATGTCCCCTCCAGCTTCTGACTCAGGATCACCAGCAGGCTTTTCCCCTTATTCAATTGATTCAGAACCAGGAAGTCCACTATTGGATGATGCAAAGGTAGCTAATATTCCTAATATAATTTGCACTGGGAAGCATAGACAAGATCCCATGTGTGATACTGATTCAGATAGAGATATATCATCTGCTTCCCATTAGTATAAAGTTGTATCTTCAGTAATTTATGACATTTTACATTGACTTTTCTAGATCACTGATCAATAATGAGCAATGGCATTTTTTTCCACCAACTGAATCCTCCAGACTTATCAGATTCAGCTCTTCTCATTATGAGAAATCCTGTACCAAAGTCCATAAAAAGTCCTACAACGTTTGGGGCAATATTTTACTTTATATTAAAGAAATCATAAAGTTGAATAAAGCAGAACATTCAGAGGGATAAAGCCTTTCTCAATATCAGTGTATCATGCGAGTTGCTAAAATGTTGGAGATATACTATCACTGCATTTGAACAGGATATTTGAGACAAGTTTGAGATAAAAATAAATAGAGGCATCTGCAAGAGAAATGGTATATGGGTAATTTCAGACTGAAACTTCAAATTGAAATGGACTGGGATTGATGGTTGGATTACAACAAAAATGAAATTTTTCAGATTTTTTTGTGAGTGTCTGGTAACACTAATGAGGACTATTTATACTTGCATGTATGATTTACTATATCAGCCTGCAACAGTAAAATTGGTACACAGATTAGTTCATAAATTGCTCCATGATCTTCAGAAGCATAATTAGACATATCAAAGATAAATCTCATTATAAGATTTGAAATAAAAAGTTATTTTAGTAAATTGTAAATGTTTAAATTATTTAAGTCTTTTAAATCCACCTCTTGGAGAAAAGTATGAATAGATCCACAGGCTTTCTTTTATTTCCAATTCAGTGGCCTTTGGGGGGATTTTGTAATGGTGGAACATTTTTATAAGAAAATAATCAGAGAAGAATAAATCTGCTATAAAGAAGATATTGAAAATTCTGCCTTGTGCAAGTTAGAGCAACTATTTGTCTTAAGTGTTTCAGAACTAACTCTTCTATATTGAATCTTCCACAGGTTAAAGATGAACCTGATTCCCCACCTGTTGCTCTTGGAATGGTTGATCGCTCACGGATGCTGCTTTGTGCTCTCACATTCCTCTGTCTCTCCTTTAATCCTTTAACATCTTTTTTGGACAGCAAAGAAACACCGGACACTTACAGCACAGTGCATCATGGTTCTGAGAGGAATATACAAGCAATAAAACCAGGTATATATCTCCAGTAGTGCTTATTTGATATCTTTCAAGCTTTTTAAAGACAAGTACAGTAACTAAATGGCTAAAGGAAGAGAAAACAATAGATGATGGTCAGTTGGGTAATGATATATTCTGGAGTATTCTGTTTTAAAAGGTGGTTACAATTTTATTGTGATAATAAATAATTGGCTGGATATTACTATCAATATCATTCTCATTTCTCTGACCCAGTTAATGGGTACTTATGCGCAAAAGGATTGTGAGCTTTTGAGATGTACATTTCTAGGTTTCTTTAATGAATTGAAATTTTACTGTGCATTTGTGAGGATTTTGTTAGTGTTTCTGTGTGCTGTATATCATTCAGATTTTTTAAATTGTAGCATACGTGTATTTGTTATGAGGGATGGATTGAATCATATTAGGTTCTTATTTTGGAGAAGGTGTGACTTATGTATGTTGTGTCTCTATCTTATGTAAACATCTCTATCTTATGTAAAATGATATTTTCTTGTATGTATATACTTGGGGGGGAGGAGTTCTGCATGGGAACAGTACTATTTCAGGGGAGAATAAATAGGATGAGCAGAAAGCAAGTTGACTTCTTTTTTAGCATGATCTTTATATAATCAAGGTTCTCCCAAGAATGCTTATCTTAAGATGTGAACTGTTATTTCTTGTCTGATTTATGTCTTTTGGCCTGAATAATTCTGTTAGAATCAGGTGGCTGGTTTGGCTGGATGATGCCCACTTTGATCTTGTGGCTTGTGAACGGTGTTATTATCTTGAGTGTATTCATAAAACTGTTAGTGCATGGAGAGCCAGTGATACGACTGCATTCCCGTTCTTCTGTGACGTTTTGGCGGCATCGGAAACAGGCAGACCTGGATTTAGCTAAGGTGAGGCAAGAGAAAACTTTTTTATTCTTTTTGAGTGGAACACTGTTTTCTGTGTCTAAATGCTGGTTTTAATTAGAAGGAGTAAATTATTTTGGCTGAATATTTGTTTAAGTGGACTGAGACTTGAAGTTTAACTGAAGGATTAACAGCAGGATTTCAAGGTAATACAGATCCAGATTTTTGGTGTTTCAGATATGTCATGGTTCAAGTAAGTTGATGTGGATGAGGAAGCGAGAAAAAGTCTATGGTATATTGAAACATGATGGCAATTTAGCTGGTTTATCGATGGCTAAGGAGACAAATGTCGTTAACTAGACTCTCCAAAATCTGAATGATAAATGAGGTTTTCAAAAAAAATTAAAGCTTAAAAATGAGTGAAGGTGGAGAATAAAATTTATATCTTCAAAAATGACTCAGAATAGTCTGAAAATTAGGAAGTGATGAGACTCTCAAAGGTCTACTTTTCAACTTTAGCCTGTGTTTTACTACTTTTGTTTGCAGGGGGACTTTGCTGCTGCTGCATCAAATTTGCAGATCTGTCTTTCTACCCTGGGCAGAGCATTGCCTACTTCTCGTTTTGACTTGATCTGTAGCCTTTCCTGGAACATTATTCGTTACAGTCTCCAAAAATTGGGGTTAGTACGTTGGCTGCTAAAGAGGACATCACAGCAGAGACGAGCAACTGAGACTCCTCTTGGCTTTGAAGATGAAGCCAAAACCAGTGCGCGAGATGCAGCATTAGTGTATCATAAACTTCATCAACTCCATATTACAGGTAGATTAAAAAAAATTAACAGTGGTTTAAAAGGTAAAGATTCCTCAGATTAAGTTTGATTCCTGATGCCTGCCTACTTCATGTAGTTTTCTTTGCAAAATAAGGAAAAGCTTTGCTTTTTAATAATTTTATATCTTAAAGTCTACAGAGTGCTCCTTGTTTTTGATAATGCAAGATTTTGCACAATAAGATATTGTGCAATACCACAATATATGAATGGTACTAAATTTCAGTAGCTAAAAGAGCTTTTCCAGATGAAACCATGCAGTGCATCACTTGTACAAGGTGATTCACAACAGGGTACAAATGATATTTTTAAATTTTCTGGTGCAGGTGAGCTTCCGTCCAGTTCAGCGTACTCAGGATTGCACATGGCATTGTGTGCTGTAAACCTGGCAGAATGTGCAGAGGAGAAGATTTCACCAAGCACACTGGCAGAGATTCATCTAACTGCTGCAGTTGGCCTGAAAACTCGCTGTGGTGGCAAGCTGGGCTTCCTGGCGGTGCGTGGATTATTTTGAACCACTTAGCAGGACAGGCAGTCTTCACTTAACAACAGAATTTCCATTGCTAAACAATGCAGTTGTAAAGTCCGATGTCACAGTATGTATCATTTAGTGAAGGCAATTTCATTAGTCTCCATTCCTTTTGTTAAGTGAGGACCTCACATGACTGACATGGGAAGAGACAGGAATCCAGAAGGTCTGTTTTATGCTACTGAAACTGCATCCCAGGCAAATGGATGGGTGGGCATTAAGAAGTACATGCATGTGGTTGGATGCCATGTGTAGGCCCTATGGAATAGGGGCAGGCCTGTGCTGTGTGTGGATGTTATGAAAGGTGTGTGCCATGGAAAGGCACTACAGAGTATGAGTGTAAATTCAAGGGATTCCTAAGCGAGGCCTACCTGTATTAAGTTAAATACTGTGGCATATTTAAATTATCTTTCTGGATTTACATCTAAAATAAATGAAAGTGACTTCTGTGTTGGTATATTAAAATTTTCATCCATGGATTTCTAACTTTCAATCAAATATTGCATGTTTTCTTCTCAGAGTTATTTCTTAAATCAAGCTCAGAGCTTGTGTACTTCTGAGCACAGTGACATCCCTGATTCCTTACGCTGGTTGTGCCATCCTTTGGGGCAGAAATATTTTGTGGAACGGAGCTGGACAGTGAAAGCTGCTGCTAAGGATAGTCTGTACTCCACTCAGAGGAACCCAGGTGAAAATCAGTAGCTAGAGAAGATACTTCCTTTAAGCCTCAGTATGGTGGACAGTCCTTATGTGTATGCATTTTCTTTCTCCTGCTAGCTTTATACATGCTTTGGTTTAAAAACTGTTAATGTTAAAAGAACATGGGAAAGCAATAAAGAGGACAGTTTTCCATAAACCAGCATTCTTCCTGCAATATAGTTTTCTATCTAAAAACAACAAAAGAAAGGCTTACATTCCCAAAGTATTTATTGTTGGACTTGTGAATAAAGTAGTAACTGATTGTTTTGCCTTCGCATATATAGCTGATCCCATTGCACAGGTACACCAGGCATTCTGTGAGAACCTATTGGAGAGAGCTGTTGAATCCATTGTGAATCCTCAGATTCCCAAAGGGGCTACAAGCCATGATGATGAGACACCTTGGTGAGCCACATTTGAGTGTTGTTGGCAGTTTTCTTGGAAATATTGAAGGATTCAGCTTGTCTGTTCTAATAAAACCATTAGTTCAACATTGGAGGAAGAATGGCAATATACATTTCAGCTGCCTAATTTTAAGTAACAGAATACAGGACGTGCCTATATGAGTACTGCTTCTCTCATAATACATCACTTAGATTGTACCCATCCATAGTACTAATTGGATATATGGCAAAGTACAATTTCTCTAGTTTGTCCAAATTACAAAAAAAACAGATTAACATAAAAAATAAGAGCCTGTACCATGGTGGACAGTAAGAAGTTTATTGACATTTGCTATCATACCCATCCATTGATCAAATTATTTGGGATTGAAGTCCAACATTATTTAATTTTACCATCTTGGCCAGGGGTAGGCAACCTTGACTCTTTTATGACATGTGAAATCCACGCGTCATAAAAGAGCCAAGGTTGCCTACCCCTGATCTTGGCTATGCTTATTGAAATGTTCATGGCAAGATTCATCATTAAGTTATCTCTGGAGAAAGCCACACAAAAAAATTATCACTGTGCTACAAGAATGAGATTACCATGGTAACATTGGTTGCCTATCAGAATGTGGATGTGAATGTGATACCTTTTCTTTGTACAGGGGGTCAGTCTTAAAAGGTTTTTTAAAATACAACTTTTAGTTTGTTGTGAGTCATTGTAAGAATATGATACATTGTCCTAACTACTAAGAGTCTGACTTTGTACTGTTCCTTGCAGTGAATTTGCTAATGCTTTGGACTACTTGAAATTACTAAGTTCTTTTGTGGATTCTTTGGGAAGTGGGATACCACCCTTTTCTGGAAATTCTGTGCTGAAGTCTGCCCTAGGTATGTGTGAAAGATACAAGTTCAGTGGTTTTCATGCTTGACTTATCTCTCTTTGTCTTTCTTTTCTCTCTCATCCTGAATATATCTCCACTTATTCAGTGCTGAGTTGGTATTGTGTTAAATCTTTTATATTTAATTTTGCTTTTTTATCCACTGTTCAGTTTCAAGGTTTATCAGAGAGACCCACATATCACTAATAATACATTGCTTCCATGCAATGTAGTTAACAACTAAACACAACATCGAAGAAAAAGGTGGAAGGAAGGAAAGAAAGCAAACTCAGCACTAATTTACAACATTATGGCAATAATTTAATAACACTAATTGGATTTAAAAAAACAACAAAGCCTGAGTCGCAGCTGACTTACATCATTATTTCAGCCATGCTGCTGGGTGATAATTGATAGAATAGCTTGATGGAAATGATATTTCTGCAGAACTATTGGTGCCTCTGCTTTTATCTCCATTTACATTACTATTATTATTATTATTATTATTACTATTTATAGTTCATTGCACAGTCAGCCAGATGTTTAGACTGGATTTTTATCCACTTATTGAGTCCTTCCCATAGATCTGGGATAGGCAGATATGGATGTTTGAATTGTTATTAAATTTCTTGCCCATCTCACAGTTCAAGGTGGCTCGTAGTGACTCTTTCCATATATTTTACATTTATATTATATAATTTATTTGATTAAATATATTTGATCAATTATATATCTGACCAATATATATATTTCTAAAATATTGGTAGAGTGCATGTTTTTTCAGTCTAATAGCTCTTTCTAATGCTAAAAAGAAACAACTACAGTCTTATTGAAGAAATGAAAGAAACAATAGATCTGGCCAATTCCCCCCCCCCCCTTTTTTTTTTTTTTTTGCTTTTGTTTTGCGTCATGGACATACCCCTGTTTATTACAATTATCACTATTCATGCTAGTCACATTAACACAGGGAAATGTTTAATGATTCAATAAATCACATACTTTTCCTCTAGGAAAGCATAATAATCAGTATATCTTCCCTGCTGTGATCTGAAGATGAATGTTATGACAACCTGCTTTCTGAATTTTTTTGGAATGTTCTGTAAAAATTAGTAATTCAACCAGGAGCTTAATGTAAATTCTAGTTAGTGACTTTAAGAGCAAAGTATCTATATAAGATAAATAAAGAAGGTATTTAATCTAGGAGGAGGTACTGATTAGTATACTTGCCTTGATTACTATTGTAGGTTTGTTCTGACTTGGTCAGATGTTTGTTTTCACTCTTATTAATGGGCCAAACAGCCCATATGTGAGAAACAGCAGCAGGTGTTTGGCTCTTAGCTCTGCAGGCCAAGGTTCAAGATTGTGTCTTGACTACAACAAAAAAGGGAATACCCTTATCTGTGGTATAACACACCTTGGTCCAAGAGTAGATTTACTTGGACCACTTCTCACAACCCTTCCATTTATTCCAGTGATTAGATCAGGCATGTCAAACTCGCGATGTCACATGACGTCGCGCAACATATTGTGACTTTTCCCCCATTTCCGGCAATGGGGTGGGCACAGTTTCAGCATGACGCAGCCAGCCCACAGGCCAGCAGTTTGACATGCCTGGATTAGATAGTAAGCCTACTATAAAGAAGATTTCATTTGATGATAATGATGCTTTACATTTCCAGTAAGATCTGGATAGTGCTAGTCAGTATCTGGAAATGATCTTTTACAGCAGTTTCCTCATATGAGCAAATGGTGTCATATTATTCAGATTCCTGGAATGCTGTTCAAGTCTTGAATGGGGTAATTCAAAGGCTTTGCTTTCCAAGCTTATGCATCCTTTGTTTTGTGGTCCTGGTATCATCTGATTGATTAAATGGCTCAGGATATTTAATTGAGACTAAATATTGCTTTCAGATAGAATGGTGAAATGATGTACACATGTTTATAATTTTCTTATTTTAGTTTGTCTTCCTCCTGTAGTTCTTTATGTGGCAAGTTTTGAAGTGCAGCAAGGACTGAAATTATTGCCCTCTGGGGTACTAGTGGGCCTTCAAACACATAGGCTGTCTGCTAGGCATCATACTTTCACTCATTTAATGCAAATACTTTACATTAAAAAAATACAGTAAAATGGGAAATTGATGTATAAGCCAGCAAAATGTCTTTAACATAATCTTTATTTCAAAGATAACTTCGAAACATTGAAAGTTACCTTGAAGTATGATGGGCAGCCTATAAATTTTATAAATAAATAAATAACTTTTTGATCCTTCATAAATCCCCACAAGCTTTCTTAGAAAATAAGATTGGTTACTGCTTATGCTTTGTTTGGAAATGTATTCACCTGCCCAGAAAATAAGAGTTAGCAGGGGTAATAGGTAGCATTTTGTGAGACAGACAGATGATTGCTTTGCCAGCGATCTATGAATGGAGAAACCCTTTAGTAGCTATTTTGTTTCAACATCCACAATATGACCTCAAGATTATGAATAATTCCACAAGATTGAAAATGGATTATAGAACAACAGAATGAAGAAATAGTTAAATATACATTTTCCCATTGTTACCTCTTGGCTCTATTTTTTGTTTCCTGGACTGAATTCATATTTTAAAAGGCTGGGATTGTTTTTTGGAGAGAGAGATATAAGGCCCTTAAGGATCTTTCATTTTTTGTAGGTCCTGATGTAGTCTGCAGATGGTGGTCATCAGCAATCACAATGATAATCAGCTGGATCAAGGGTGATGATACAGCTGTGAAATCTCAGTTTATCAACGTAGAACGAATTCCTAAATGCTTGGAAATGATGGAGTATGTGGTCTTTTATATTATTTGTACAACTGGATATCTGAAATCTAAAAGGGGCATAATAAAATAGCAAGTTTCCTAATCTTTAATTTGATCTCCTATAAATATATCACAACTCTCTGTTGGGTACCATGAAACTAAATTATAACTTGTTTCTTCAAATAGTTTCTAAATTAACTCAAACCTTTACAGAATTGGATATCCCAAGTTTGCCTAGAAGTAGTAAATGCAAAATATCAGTTTAGAAATCTACTATACTACTATTGCATCATTATCTAGTGATAATTCATTTATAGGGCTTATCTTAGCACTTTTTGGGGATTATATATACCAAAGCAGTATACATAACAAAGTATCTGAAAATACATTTTAAAAAAAGGGGTTTGTGTTCTAGTTCCACCTTAGCTATGAAAGTCAGCTTGGTGACTTTGGACCAGTTTCTTCTCTCAGTCCAACTCATCTCATAGGGTTGTTGTTGTAGAGAAAATAGGAGGAGGCAGGTATGTTGGATATTTTTTCCACCTGGTATTACTTGTAAAAATAATAAAGGCAGGATACAAATAAATATACTGTTCACAAAACTTAAAATACATTAATCATTTTCCTTGCTATGTGTCTTCTCTCTACATGCCTCTAGGAATGCCCTTGTAAGAGCTATCTTCCATGTATGCAAAGCCATGAATGTCCTGTTGTCTAGCAAGGCAGATGGGCAGCATAGTTCATTTAATCATTGTGAAAGAGCTAGCACTCATCTCTGGAACAGTCTCAATATGAGAAGTGGGATCTCAAGCACAAGTCTCAACAATGTAAGCCATACACATTTACTTGAATTAAGATAACTATTAAACCATTTTTTTTGTGAAATGTCTTTAATTTCTTCTTATTCACCCATGAATCAATGAAGGAACTTCTTCCTTCTTTTGCCTTCCTCCAGTGCAGCTAATACATACAGTGCACTGTACCTGTTTCCAAAGGAAAGGCAGGTGGGATAGCATCTTTCACAGTGCACAGGACAAGTGCTTGCTTGACCCATTCTTTTTTCTATTGAATTATGCATCCTAAATGAATTATTTTCATACTGTAGAAGAACAAGGATATGGATTTCCATAGTTAAGAACAGTTCTCAATTTTTGCATCATGAAATTGGCTCTTTCTTCCTATCTTTGTTTTTAATACTAAGTGCACTTTGAGTTTCATAAGCATGAAGGTTTCGTAAAGTCAGATTCTTTATACCTATTGGGTGGCAACTGTAGTGCATTGTAGTTGCATTGCATGTTCTGGAAATACTCATGCAATGTTTCTGCAGTGCAGTTCAGAGGCATACCTGATCTCTGCACTACAAGTCAAGTCTCCTGATCCTTGGTTTTCATTGGTATCGGACGGAATTCTTAGGAACTTTATATGAATTAAGAGGCCATTTAATCTAGCCCATCATCCAAAGGTAGGAAGGACTATTTAATTCATCAACCCTCTTATGATTAATCAGTGAAATATGGATTACTCTACCCCCAAAAAGAGAACAAGTGCAAGGAATAACATGCAGAATCAATATTGTAGATTGAAAGGGCTCAGGAAAACAATCCAAAGAATACCAGGCAAAGAAAAGGCAAACATATAGCTGCTCTACTGTATTTAACACTTTGCTTATGGCTTGTATTTTGAAAAAATAAATTAATCAAGTTGTATGCTTCTTATAAAGCATTATTTTGTCATCAGAGATTGTGCAACATTTTAATTCTGTGACCACTGATGCTTTATGCCATTTTTATTTTGATCCAACATTGTATTGCTTTCTGTTTCTGAGGAATTGTTGAGTCAAATGCACATTTCTTTAGGATATGTTTTCAATATATGCACAGATAAATCAATTTTTCAACTGTCTCTTCTTAATGCAATTCAGGATGAATATAATGCTTTCACTATATTCTAAATTTCTAATTTGTTCTAAAAGTAGAATTTCACAAAGCACTAATTAAACAGGAAGCAAAAATTGGTTAACAAATAATAATTAAGCAATGTTATATGTATTATAAAGAAGTTTAATATTATTTGGCAGCAATGTCTTTGAGATATCTTCTTAGATGTACACTGGCTTGGATTTTTTTTTAACACAATTGAAGATACTGGTTTTCTGACTTTAAATCTGAGCTTAAATCTTTTTTGACTCTGGGGAATAGGGGTGCTCCTTTGATTGGGGACTTGGAGCTTAAGGACTGGCCCTGGTGAAAGTCCTCTTTGATTTTTATGTTGCATATTGCTTAATTTTATTTGATTTAAGTAGTTACATACTGTTAATATTTTCATAGGATCTGTTTTATCTATCATTTTTGTAAAGAGGTTACCTATTTAATTCCTTTAGAATTGTCTAGGTTTTTAATGTGGCTGCTTATTTTTTTTCTATATTCTAATTTAACTGATACTTTTTAAATTCCTGTTTATTGTTTAGTTTTATAATAAATCTATGTTTACTATAATAATGCAATAATATATAATAATGATAATGACTATTATTAAAAACTGTTGTGCATTTTGGTAACTTGGACATAGTTTTTGGGATTCCTGGGCCATATGTGGTTGTCTGAAATTTTGACTGTGACCACCAGAAATTTTCAAGCAGAATTACTGCCAACATGCCCCCCCCCCATTACTGTTTTTTGAATACTTTAGTATTCTTGATGCTGAACGAGATTCTGTCTCTTTAGATGATCCAGTTGCTGGCTTGTGATCTACTGTTATCCCTCCGTACCACTCTGTGGCAGAAACAGACAAACTCTAGTCTAGCTTTGGGAGACACGCACCATGCTTCTGCTTCTGAGCTGACTGGCTTCCAGCGTGATCTTGGCAGCCTGCGAAAACTAGCAAATAGCTTCAGGCTTGCTTATCGAAAGGTAAGAATTTGTAATGTTGGAAGCCCTCTGTGGACTTCTTGCTAAAAGTGGTTATTAATGAAGTGGTAATTTCTGGATTTACTTATTAAAAAGGACTGTATATGGGGAGGAGGGAATTAACGTTTTGTAATCCTGAAAGGGGGAAATGATATTAAGTAGGTCTATAACTGCTGTAAAGATTGGAAGCTGCTTTTAATATTTTTTTTCCTTGTCTTTTTATTGTTTTAAACACCTTTTCCCCTTTTTTCCTTTTTTTGCATTTGTCTTTTAACTTTGTAAAAAATGTGATAGAGAGAGGTAGGGGTGTGTGTGTGTGTGTGTGTGTGTGTGTGTGTGTGTGTGTGTAAAAATATATGGATGGTATTCAGAGAATTTCAGAGGGAGAAAATGTTGGCTTTCTTCATATTTGCATATTTGTTTTCTCCTGAGTGCTTGCATGGTATTGTAAGCCAGAAGAACAAATTGCTCTGCCAGAATCTATTTTTCATAAATATTTTAATATTGTTTGCAGTGTTTATTATCATACATTTTCTTCTGGATATACTATTATTATAAGCTTTGCTCATGATACCTAGATGTTTTTTTTCCTTGTGCATGAAATTATGATGATACTTTCTGAAAGTTAAAATATTTCATATTATTTTACATCCTTAAAACAATTCTATAATTATATTTGTGTTTATGTGTGTGTGTGTGTGCGCGCGCATGTTTTGTTCCACAACATTGGGCTTATTTTTGTGATATAGTTGTGATATGAGCTGAGAATTTCCTAGCTTTTTACTTTTTCTACATTGGTTTAAAGCAGAAAGCGGTTAAAAGGATAACGTCATGGTTCCGATAGATGAAACTCATCAAAAGAACTTCAAGGCAAAATTCTTCCTTAAAGAACATTTTATTTGGGAAACAAAGTATCAGCACTACATAGCTGAACCCAAAAACTAAATTCCCTTCCCCCAGATACAAAATAACAAAGTGCAATTCCCACCCTTAATAAGCTGTCATAAATAACATTCTCCAATTAGCCTAAAACACAGGCTTTCTCCCCAGCTCCTCAGCCCAGCCAAAACCTTATCAGCTTGTCCTTGAGTTCCCACAAAGTAGAGTTATTATAATGGGTAGCTGAGCTGAGTTCTCATCCCAACCCCCTTACTGCACCTAATTTCTAAATACCAGAAAAAGCATGTTAAATGAAAAGAGAAAATGGCTCCATGTTCATCAGTTGTTGGAGCAGGAAGATCCAATGTTAGCAGCGTTGCCAGATAAGGTGGTCATTAAAATGCTCTTAAGAAAGGAGGATAGTGGTTTTAAAAGTTGGTGTATGGCTCACCATTTATTCTTTCTCATCCCCCAGGGGAATAAATTGCCACCCAGATTCTTCAGTCTTCTCAACATGAACTGTTTAGAGGCCAGCTAAGTCAGCCTTGCACCTGCGCCAGGCCATCTGCTATGGGAGAGTTGGGCTACCACAATATATTGGCTGTGCAATTTTAATGACCGCTAGATGTCAGCAAAGATATACAGAACATTAAGACTCTGCCACCATTTTGTCCAGATTTTTGCAGCTCAGCTATGGTAATTCTGCGGGAGGGAATACAGAAACAGAACAGACAAAATACACAGAGAGTAGGTGAATCTGCCAAGAGAATGAAGGTGGATAAAAGACAAACTTTAAAATCTATAAAATGTCCATCACAGTTTTGGACATCTGGCCAACATGTAAGAAATGATTGTTTCAAGTCTGCTTATTAAAGATATATATCCATGACATCCCATTTTTTTCTACTTTTCTAGGTTTTCCTGCATGAGGCCACTGTGCGCTTGATGGCAGGAGCCAGCCCCACACGAACTCATCAGCTGTTGGAGCATAGTCTCAGACGTCGGACCCCACAGAATACCAAGCAAGGTCAGTCGGTTCTTGTGGTCTTCTCTTTCTTATCTCCTAAACAGGAAGGGATGTAATGGGACAAACTACTGATAAGATTTAGAGGAGTGGGAACTGATAATGGGAAACATACCTTCCTTCATAGATTTTCACATATTTAAACATATTAGAACAACAACAACAAATATTAATGTTTCTGTGGGTTATGCTTAATTGTAAAAGTGCTTATCTAAAGGACAAGGTTGCTACATTTGGAAAATTGGCTGCTTTAAGTTTGGTCCTAATTTCTGGTTTACCTATGTTGGTTTTTTTTTTTTTTTTTGAGAGAGATGTAGATAAGAGGCACCTAATGCTTCAAGCCTGAATTATTCTTGGATATATTACAACCATTTTTGGTATTTTTTTTACATTCAGAACCAAAGATAGATAGCTTTTTTGGGAGGATTTTTTTTGTTCTGTGCCCAAAGAAATCACTCTGTTCTCAAGCACTCATTACACCACAAAAGAAGAGGTCCTATATTAATTGCATGCAATAGTATTTTTAGCTGGGTGAGATGGTGTAATTTGACTATTCAAATGTTATCCTTTTAATCAATCTTGACATTAAAAACAAGAGGCTTATGCCAAGTACCATTTTTTTAGTAACTACAATACTAAGCCTACACTGAGTTTTGTCTCAACAAATGAAACATTTGGTCATTGTCAGAATCCAGCAAAATTGGAATGTTCTAGCAGAAAACTTGAGGTGAAGTTATTTCAGTAACTTCTACAATACATTTATTGCCCAACATGTTGACTGCATATCCATTACTGAGTTGTTTATTGTTAGTCTTTTCTTTTCATATTTAGGTGAGTTGGATGTTCTTCCTGGACAAAGAGAACGAGCTACAGCAATTCTGTTAGCCTGCCGCTACCTCCCCCTGTCTTTTCTGTCATCTCCGGGCCAGCGTGCTGTCCTACTTGCAGAAGCAGCTCGTACACTGGAGAAGGTTGGCGACATGCGTTCCTGCAATGACTGTCAGCAGATGATTGTGAAACTAAGTGGTGGCACAGCTATTGCTGCTTCCTAACCTTAGAGGAATAGTTTCATCAGACATTGAATGATATCTTGTCCCCCCCCCTTTTTTTTTTTCTTAAAAACCCTTCCAGATCTGTGGAAGTTTCATTGTACTAATAGGAGACAGTGACTTGGTGTATAGCAAGTGGTGAATTATTTGCTTCCAAGTAAAAAGAATGTTCATGCTGGTGCTAGAAAGTTATTTTTTCTCCTGACAGAGACTGATATCTTGGACTGATTAACTTGTATATCTTTGAAAGAGGAATTTTCTTTTCTCTCTTATTCTTTTTACAAAACCATCTCTATTGAAAACATCTTTGGGGTAAGGAGTTAGTAAAAAGCGAAAAAAAATTGTTGTGAAGTCTAATTTGAGGCATTTGCAATGGTTCTTGGTCCAGTAATAGATAGATTCAAAGAAGATAGGATTGTGTTTAACTTCTTTTCTCCTCAGTATAGGTTTCTCCTACATCCTATAAAATAGAAGGCCAGTTCTCTAGAGAAGTGCACTATGGCTTTTATGCTATTTGGGTTACAATTATTTATATCTTATAACTTGGCAAACTATAAAAAATCCAATTTCTTTTTGTCTTATACTCTTCATCTCATTCTGTATCTTTCTTCTTTCAGCCTGTAGTCTTTCGTAAACTGATGATGATCAGAATGATAGAAACTATAGTTTCAATCAATAAATTTTTATTCAATCATAGACCAGCAAATAAAATAAAATTGCAATTAATTAGGATAACAAGAAAAAAAATGCTTTAAAACATCTAAGGAGGATTAGGAAAACAAACCTGGAGTACTGTACAAACTTAGAACAGTTCTTAGCTGTAAAGAAATAAAATCAGATTGATCTGATAATAAAAATGTAAGCTAAAACAAATCAGAACAACCCAGAAGTTTAATAAAGAATAGACATCATAATTCCAAGTGAGCATTTCGTAGAGGAAACAATACAAAATAATTTGTTCCATCATTTCAATTATTTCTTCACAGCATGGACACAATCTATGTTCGAAGGAGATTTTTTAATGTCTCCCTTCAGTAACAACTATTGGCAGGACATTGAATCTGGCCAAAGATAAAGTCCTTCTATGTTTTGGAATTGTTATGTGACCAAGGTATAACGCTGGTTGGAGAAGATATGAGAAGGTGTATCATCTGAATCAGCAGTTTGTAGAAGACTGATGTATAACATCATTGTAAGGCTAGGAATTGAATCTTCCTTTTATATATTTTTCCTGATAGGGAAAACAAGAAAGAATAAATACAGCTAAAAGCATTAATTAAAAAATGGCTAGGTGATATCTCTTTGCATTTTTTTAAAGATGCAAGCTTCCTGATCTCAATTAGGACTGAAAGTAAGGGATAGAGCATTAACATCTTTTCCAACATTGTTTTGTTGATGGAAATCCCACCTTCAGTCATTTTGGAAAGAGATTTTCAGCAAGATGAAATGTGGACAAGGACACAATGTTCCTCCCCAAGACCGTGATTTGGAAGCCTGATAAACAAAGGGGTAGCTAGCCTAATCACACTTTTAAATCATGTGGATAATCATTTACCTTGACCCTCAAAAAATACAGAATTTTCTTTCAAAGCTTACATCCATATAAGATTTACCACCTAGTAGTAAAAATTAGTTCCATGTTCACCAATTGGTAGTAAAGTAGCTATATACCAACTGAAGTGATCCTTATGTTCTTTCCCACAATTTTTGGGAAAATTGTAAATTGTAATATATATATATATATATATATATATATATATATATATATATATATATATATATATATATATAGTTAAAAATATGAACCCTGGGGGTATTCATGGTAAAGAATAAAATGAACACCAGGGTAATAAAAAAACTATAAAAGTTTAATTAAAAAGCGCCAAGCTTTCGCCGTCACCTACCGGCATCCTCAGGGCTAGTGCGCCAGAGAGTGAGAGAGTCTTTTATAGGCATGTCAAAGTCTGCGCCCGGCTCCTCGATCTCGTCATCGGGCCTAATTGGTTCAATTGCATGCGGCTAGTTTGTTCTTTCTTACTCTGGCGCACTAGCCCTGAGGATGCCGGCAGGTGACGGCGAAAGCTTGGCGCTTTTTAATTAAACTTTTATAGTTTTTTATTACCCTGGTGTTCATTTTATTCTTTACCATATATATATATATAGATATATATTCCACAAACCATGCTTTTCTCCTACTTATTTTCTTTGCTTATTCTCTTTTTTTGTTAAGTCTTTCATTGCATTGATCATTGATTTCCTGTTTCTCCCTAGTATATGTGAGTGGATGTGTTTGGTTTGTGTATCCTGCCCCATTCTGGTACATGGTAAAATTTAATATTTGACCATGCTATTTGAAAACGGCTTGTTATCACTGGTTTCCTTGGTGGAAGTGTATTTAAATTTGTATTTCTTATATCTGATATGGATAGTGTGATTCTGTCTGCTTCTCTTGTAAAGCTAGATAGCCAGAATAAGTGTCCCAGTGTGCTGCTGATTCAGAGACACATTTAAATTGGCACATTGATTAGAGTACCATTCTATTCACTAAGACAGATTCTTAATGATGGCATTCCCAGTGCAGCTAAGTAGGAAAGATAACCTTATTGGGACTGAGGAGATAAAAGATCATTGCTAATTTAGGCCCCCAACTGCTGTTACATCCATGCAAATTTTGTTTTATTACAAAACAAAATAATCAGCCCAGGATTAACACAAAAACAGTGTGAATTCTTAAGAGTTACAGACTGATTAAGTAGGCTTGAACTTGCAAATGCTTCCATCTGGGCACTCTCAGGGCAAATAATTCAATATAATTAATTTGTAAAAAAAACTTGTAAAAATATCCATTTCTTTCTGAGCATTTCATTCTTGAATCTGAAGCATTGAAAGCAATTTATTTTTGTTAAAAGAGCAGTGAATGCTATAGCCAAATGGCCATTACAATAGAAAAAATTCATATTAATCAGTCAGTTGGATGGAGATGGGTGGCTATGAAATTTGAATAAATAAATATTGCACAGCCATAAGAATAAGGTTGCAATCTTGTTTAAATTATAATGGCATAGATATAATCTCTACAGAGAAATCTACCTTCTCACATATTTTTGGCAGTTTTATAAACTTCATGTATTTATGGAATTGTTCCTCCTAATCTAGCCCTATATATGTTTTGTGTATATAATGGTAACTTTTCTGTTTTTATATGATATGAAAAGTGTCTTTTTTATCCCAATAAAATTAGAAATAGAAATGCTTTGATACATGAAGATGTAGTGGGTGCTGATGTAAAGAGATGCAAGTTTCTGTTATTCCCAGTTGTGACCTTTTGGTATGGATCATTATGTAATTTATCTAATAAAGACAAAATTTAACTCAGGGTCAGAAATTATTGTTAACAAACTTTCTTTAAAATGAGTTATATAGAAAAAATGTCCAAAATTGTCTCCCACAAAAGGTAATTTGTCCATTGATTGCAATATATAAATAATTATGATCCTAGGCAACATCAGAATGCTATGGTGCCTAGTGATGGACTTTATTATTTTTTCAACCATTCTGAAAGATTTGGAGCCAAAAACAGTTAAGGGAACTATGACAAAAATGCATAAACCTGTTTGCCAGTAGAAATAAGTTGTAAAGTATTGTGGGTTTGAGGTGAAAGGTAATTTTATATTAACTAAGATGAATAGACATCAGAGATGCAAATGGTTGTGGGCATTACTGCTGCAAAACATGGATACCTTTGAAGATTAGTTGTTAATTGTGAAAGGACTGTTAGCTTGGTGAATTTATTTCCTTGTCTGTCCAGTTGTCTCTGGCTCTAATCTTCACCTCATTTCCAGATAGCTCAGTTCCTATTTTTCCTTCCTTTCCCTTTACTCCATTTTTTTCCTATTCTTTGTTGTTTCTCCTAGGAGGAGAAAGCAGCATGTGCCCGTGTTTTCCTGAAAATAAGACTGGGTCTTTTTTTTTTTTGCCTCCAAAAGAGGCACCAGGTCTTACTTTTGGGGGATGTCTTACCTCCGGCACTGACAGCTCCACCCAGCCAGTCCACTTCTTCTGGGGCCGAAGGAGTAGCTTCATTATGCAGCTGCATTCTGGACTGCATTTTGCAGTCAGGACTTTCTGGAAGGTCTATGCAGCCGAGTACTGATTCAATCCATAGCTTGGTCCTTGGCTGCAGATGTCTTGCAGAACCAAGCTATGGATTGAATCTATAGCTCAGTTGTCAGCTGCACAGGCTTTCAGGAAAGGCCTGTGGCTGAGAAATGCAGGCCTGGCTGCAGAAGATGCCTCAGAAGAAATGGGCCGGTGAGGAGAGACCTGGCTGCAAGGTAAGTGGATGTGGGGTGCCTAGGGCACAGGTCGGCAACCTGCGGCTCCAGAGCTGCATGTGGCTCTTTGAACCTTCTCCTGTGGCTCCCAGCCTCCTCTACCATTTGCAGAGAGAGAGACAGACACACAGAGAGGCACTTGCACTTCCCTTCTCTCTCTCTCTCTCTCTCTCTCTCTCTCTCTCTCTTTCTGTATGTATATGTGTGTTTGTATATAAAAAAGAGTGGCCTCACTGTATTCTCCGACAGGCTGACAAGCTTATTGGGTGGGGCTCCTGCTTTGTCTGCATCTCTGCAGGAAGCAGGAAGGGCAGGAGAGAGCCAGCCTGTTGGAGAACAGCTTGAAGCCAGCTTGCCAGGTGAGCAGAAGATCGGAGAGAGGGAGAGAGAAGGGGGCAGAGAGAAAGAGAGGGGGGGAAGATAGAAAGGGGGGGAGAGGAAAGGGAGGGAGAGAAAAAGAAAAAGAGAGAAAGGGGGAGAGGAAAGAGAGAGAGGGAGAGGAGAGAGGGAGGGGGAGAGGAAAGAGAGAAAGAGGGAGGAGAAAGAAAAAGAGGGAGACGGAGAGCGGGAGGATGGAAGCACAAGTGCCCCCCCACCTCTCTCTCACACACAGACAGAGTGAGGGCTGGTAGATCAAGGGCAGAAAGAGAGATATATATATATAATAAATGTAAAAAAGGATATATGTAGTGTTATCTTCATTTTAGATATCAAATGCGGCTCCCAGTGTTTTATTTTCGGTGGGAAACAGGTCCAAGTGGCTCTTTGAGTGTTTTGGGTTACCTACCCCTGGCATAGGGCAAATCTACACACCCCGCCCCATCCTAGCTTGATTTTTAAGTTTGTGCCTCACCGCAAACTAGAGCTTATTTTTGAAGTAGGGCTTATATTAGGCCCATCCCCAAAAATCTAGCTAGGGCTTATTTTCAGGGTAGGCCTTACTTTTGGGGAAACGGTATGTACAGTAGTGGCCAAAATTGTGGAAACCTTTTGGGAAAAGTGTACATTTGAGGTTTGATGGTCTATAACACCATTTTGTTTTGGAGTAGTACCATAAATTTATATATCAATGGAAGGATAATTTAATCAAGAGTGTAATGCAACAAAGTTTGTTCAATTATCTGTATTCTATGAAACGTTATAGCCAAATAACCAGAAAAAAGAAGCACAACTTGCTTAGGTTGATATCAGGTAGCTTTCCTTCATCTGATTGTAGCCAATGAGCATGAGTGTTTAGACAGCCAATCAGGTGTCATCTTGTTTTGGAAATGAGCCAATCAGATCACAGTAGGATTCAGTTATTGATGTCATATATTGAAGCTGAGAGGAGGACATTTGTCAATGTGTTATGTGATCGCTATCAAGTTGGTTGGGGTTTTTTTTCTTTCATTTAGTGAGCTTTTAAAACATAATAAAATTAAAGTAATGGTGCAAAGAGTTGACTGGTTGCCCAGAATGTAAAATAGTATTATTAAGTGAACAAGACTACAGTTATAAAGAAATTAGAAGAAAAATTGGTGGAAACTTAACCAAAAGTGGCATTTCTAAGTTTTTTAGAGGCATAAGGAGACTCAGTCACTACAAAACCACACTGGTAAAGGCAGAAAAAGGTTCACAACAGCAAGTGATGATAGAAGAATTAAGAGACTGTGTCTATGTGACAGAAGAAAATCATCTGGGTGTATACAAGATGAAATGTGTATGTGCAATGTGATGTGAAGTTGAGTGCAAGGACTGTTCAGCGCAGACTGCAGGAATTCGGCCTAAAATCTAGAATTCCACAAAAAAAAGCCACTTTTATCTCTCAAACAAAGGTTGAAAAGACTAAACTGGGCAAAAACCCATGTTACCTGGACAGAGGAGCAATGGGACAGTGTTATTTGGAGTGATGAGACCAAGATCTCCCTGTTTGGTAGTGATGGCATAAAATACGTAAGGAGAAGAATCAGAGAAGATTTCCATCCTGATTGCATTATGTGTACTGCGAAACATCCAGTCAGTGTTATGATCTGGGATTGTATGACATCAAAAGATGTGGGCAGAATTTGTGTGATTAATGGGAATATAAATGGCCAAAAATACATTAATGAAATACCTGAGCCCATGATCTTTTCCAAGACAATGAAGCATTTATTTATATTTGAACAGGATTCAGCTCTATGTCATGTTGCTGCTGTGTGCAAAAAGTGGTTTCAAGATAACATTGCACTGCTGGAATGGCCTGGGAATAGCCCAGACCTTAACCCAATTGAAAATCTATGGTGCCAACTAAAAAAACTTGTTAGTCAGAAGCGACCCAGCAATAAAACCCAGTTAATAGAAGCAATCATTCAATCAATCTTGGTTTCACATTATAACAGTTGCAGAACTAAAGGACTTGGTTCACTCCATGGGAAGATGTTGTAAGGCCGTAATTCATGCTAAAGGTTACCCAACTAAGTATTAACTGATAGGGTGATAATTTTTGTATATCTCATTTTTTCTATGGTAATTTTTGTATATCTCATTTTTTCTACGTCTTTCACTTTTCTTCTTTATAACTGCTATTCTAATAGCAAATCCTTCATAAAAGTTATTGCATTACATTCTTGATTAAATTATCTTTCCATTGATATATAATTTTATGGTACTACTCCAAAAAAGTGGTGTTATTAGCCATCAAACCTCAAATGTACACTTTTCCCAAAAGGTTTCCACAATATACATGCTGTATATGTATATATTTATATGTTTCTCTGTATATGTGTATGAAAGAGTGACTGGCTCGTACATATAAGAATCATTAGTTTTCTAAATGTTCCTTATTAACAGGCAACTCAGTTCAATTATAATTAATTGTGAGAAAGAGAGGAGCAAAACTGAAGTCTACACTTGGGAAAAGCAGCTGGGCTCATTGCTCCCTCATACAAATGTTTAGTTTGCTATGGAAAACAATCCACTCACAAGCATCCATGTTGGGGTTCTAGCTGGCTGGCTAATTGAGCCCCAGCCTGGCATTTTTAGGAACATGCTAACATCCATGGGCAGCCTGACTTAATCCAGGCTCTTAACCTACAAAATGTGGGTGTGTAGGAGAAAATGAGATAAGGCGAAGACAGCAAGCAGATGAGGAAGAGGGAAGCCAGATCCAGACTTTTATAACTATTACAGGTAAGCAAAAGTGATGTCAGTCAACTTCCAGGATCAGCATCTATGGTAAATAACACATTGTAGGGTGATTCTGTCTGGAGCTTGGCTTGGGAGCTCGGCTGCAGTGCTCAGTAGCAACAAGGATGAGGCAGGACCTAGTTGCACAAATGCAAGAATCTTTGGAGGGAGGGAAAGATTGTATGTCACTTGCCACTTAAGACTTTTACCAGTTGAGGATAGAGCACCAAAGACTTAATTACATGGCTACATCGACTTATTTGGTTAATTAAATTTATTTGTTGCCACCTCATTTCAGAGCGAAGGAAGATGGAATTAGCCTAGGGCACTAGCCTATTATGGAAGGTATTGGCTACCATAAAGCATTGTGTCCAATTATCTTCTAGTGCAGTCCTTGGAAAACAAACCTCACATTAATATATACTTTTCCTGGTCCTGCCCTGTTTTTGGAGATATGGTTTTAGTAGAGTGAGAAATAGATATATACACAAACAACATACACATAAAGGTACACACTTATAAAGGTGTGGCACATGGAAGCATTTATTGGGCAGGGAGAGAATTTTTAGAAGTAATTTCAGCTAGTGTTGGCAGTGGTAATATGACACGTATGGTAAGTATACTGTGCAGGATTTTAGCCTAGTTTTTTTTCCTGCCACTTACATTACATCTTTTTTGGTCTGTATTGAGGGTCTATCTTAAAAATCAGGGTAATAATAATAATGATGATGATGATGATAATAATAATAATAAAGTTGGAAGGGACCTTGGAGCTCATCTAGCCCAACCCCCTGCTCAGGCAGGAAACCCTATACCATTTCGGATAAATGGCCGTCCAGTCTCTTCTTAAAAACTTCCAGTGTTGGAGCATTCACCACTTCTGGAGGCAGGTCGTTCCACTGCTTAATTTTTCTAACTGCCAGGAAGTTTCTCCTTAGTTCTAGGTTGCTTCTCTCCTTGATTAGTTTCCATCCATTGCTTCTTGTCCTGCCTTCAGGTGCCTTGGAAAATAGCTTGACTCACTCTTCTTTGTGGCAGCCCCTGAGATATTGGAACACTGCTATCATGTCCCCCCTTGTCCTTCTCTTCATTAAACTAGACAAACCCAATTCCAGCAGCCGTTCCTTATATGCTTTAGCCTCCAGTCCCCTACTCATCTTTGTTGCTCTTCTCTGTACTCTTTCTAGAGTCTCAACATCTTTTTGATAAATGTGAGATTTGTTTGAGAATACTTATATAATGCAAGTGTTACTCTCTTCCTCTCCTTTAGTGTATCACTGTTTAGAAATACTGTTTGATGCAATGTTTCTCAAACTCAGCAACTTGTAAGGTTTGTTGACTTCAATTCAGTGTGCTGGCTGGAAAATTCTGGGAGTTGAAGTCCAAAATACTAAACTTGCTGAAGTTGAGGAACATAGGTTTAATATATTTGTATTTCCTTTATGTGTCAGGATACTATATAAAATGGTCCTTTACTGTAGCCAACTTGCCGGAATAAGAAAGACTTGACTTTATATATGACAATTCTTAAGGATTCTGTGCTAGAAAAGCTCCCAACATCTGCCCATCCCACACTGCTTGCTGCCTATAAATAAAACAGCATACTATAAAGTCTGTTAATTTTTAAAGAAATAATTTTAAATGTGCAAGACAACTTTTTTGCTTATTAAACTTCCATTTTATTTTTACTGCTTCATCTTGGTTATTGGAATTCTATGTCAAGACTAATTTTCAGCATATTTAGGCAAGAATAGGGGAACTGAGGACCTTCCCTGTGTTTTAGTTATAGTTTGGAAATGGAGTAAATTACTTGTTTTCCCTTGGTGCTATTCAGAAACATGATCAAGAGGAAATTATAAAGATGAGCTTCAGTGAATTTGGGAATTCAAAGGCAATACTGACTTCCTAGTTCTCAGTATTTACAACTGACTATGATGCATAGAAGGGACAATTTTTTTAATGTATTTTATTTCTCTATGGACCAGCAGAGGGCAGAAATGCCACAGCAAAATATATTCAATAGAACCACCATTTGACATTCTCAGCATAGTGCTAAGAACATATGTTGACTCTGAGAACATTTGCTAACATGATGGGCATATGGCATATAGAAAGTTCCTCTGTATGAATGTTCCTTGCTATAATTCTTGCCCATTTAGCCTAATAGTGGCCTTCCATATTTAATCATATATTTCCACTTTGTTGCTGGGCTTATGTTCTTTTACAAGGATAAATAAAACACAAAAATAATACCCAGAATATGTTGATTTGATTGGGAGAAATGGGGAAGTGGGAAAAGGATAGAGGCTGACAAAGAAACTAAAAGTCCCCTTTGAAAGAATGAATATTTCTATTAGTGGGGATTGCTATATATATTACATGCCCTATATACTGTATTTCAAATGTGCCTTAAAGTTTTAAAAATGGAATATAAAACAATTGCAGTCTTTTAGAGTAATTAAGAGATTTCATAGAAAACTATAATGAAGATTAGCAACAATCACATGAAAATAAAATGAATCTAAGCAGGAAGGACTTCAGCTGCTTTATTAGTTATACCTGTTTATGAGGGGCTTCTATGTATAAAAAACAACTCAACATAATATAATGGATGGAAACTAATCAAGGAGAGAATCAACCTAGAACTAAGGAGAAATGACAATTAGAACGACTTGCCTCTAGAAGTTGTGGTCCAACACTAAAGATTTTAAAGAAGAGATTGGACAGCCATTTGTCTGAAATGGGATAGGGTTTCCTGCCTGAGCAGGGAGTTGGGCTAGAACGGGGCTTTTCAACCAGTAGTACGGGTACCACCTGTGGTACATTGGCACCTGGCAGGTGGTACACAACCATTCTAGAAAAGTGGTAGCGGGGGAGGGGAATGAGCTGAACCGGTGGCAGCACCGCACAAGCCTGAGTGAGAGATGGCTGGAGCAGCAGGGCTGTCAGGGCTCAGCGGAAGCGCCAGGATCAGTGCTGCTTTCCAGCTGATTGGCGCTTCTTTGGGGCTGTCAGGGGTCCGTGGAAGTGCCAGGATCAGCGCCAGGCTCCAGCTGAGTCCTGAAGAAGCACCAATCAGCTGGAAAGCAGCACTGATCCTGGCGCTCCTGCTGAGCCCAGAAGAAGCACCGATCAGCTAGAATGTTGCAGCATCTCCAGGTCTTGTGATTTACATTCAGATGCTTGGCAACTGATTCATATTTATGATGGTCACAGTGTCCCAGGGTCATGTGAAGTGACCAAAACCTGCTGCAACCACCCAGCAGATGGGGGGAATAAAAACCAAACATCCCCACCCCATCCCCGCTGCCAATCCTCAACAGAAATACTCACAATAATGAAAACCTAGGACAAGAGGAAGAGCACCGCCAGGTGGGCAGGCAGGTGTCTTGCTTGGCTGTGGCTTGGGGGACACTTTTTTCAGTGCCATTGTAACTTCGAACAATCACTAAGCAAACTGTTATAAGTCGAGGACTACCTGTACTTTATCACTTTTCCTCTTTTTTTTGGTTATCAAGTTTTTGACACCTTGCTAGGTGACTGGTGGTACTCGGATATTGACATATCCTAAAAGTGGTACAATGGGTGAAAAGGTTGAAAAGCCTTGGGCTAGAAGACCTCCAAAGTCCCTCCCAAGTCTATTATTCTGTTATAATAACTCACTGCTCTATAACTACAAGTTAGAAAGTTATTTAATCTATATGAAAATGTTTATTCTGAAACTTCAGGCATTTGAAAACCAAGCTGCTTTAGTGTAAATTTAAGAAATAGTTTGTCCAGGACTATGCAGTTGCTAAAAAAGCAGTGTATGACACTTTTATTTACCACAAAATAAAATCTATAATTACCAAAAATTATGTCATAATTAAGGAAAAAGGAATTACAAAGCCCTTTGGAAAAAGAAGAAAAGAGCTGCTCTGGCAACAGCTGATTGTAACTGATAAAACATTTATAATTCTTCCAATTTTGGTATGTCTCACCTGGTTTGCTGCATACCTCTGGGGCATGAGACTTAAACATTACATTCAGAGGTCAAGAAACATTCATATTGTGGTCCTTTAATCACATTCCTCACTTTTTAGGCAGACAGTTACCATTGACAGAGAAGTCTTCTCCAACACCAAAGTTTAAAAGCATAAATATATTCTTCCTAGCCTGCTTCTTAAAGTTGAACTTTCACTTCCATAGAATGTCACAGGGAATACCATGATTTACACAATTCTGATCTTTGTAGGTGTAGAACAGGCATGTCAAATTTGCGACATCATGTTACGTTGCATGACGTATTGCAACTTTCCCCCCATTGCTGGCAATGGGATGGGCGTAGTTTCAGTGTGACACATCCTGCCCGCAGGTCAGCAGTTTGACATGTCTGGTATAGAAGATAGAGCATATAGAGATACAAAATACCCTAAGCCAAATTTCAAAACTTTATCCAATTATCCTCGCCCACCACAAGTATTAATGGATTTTTAAAGAACTTGAATGCAATCAGGTGAATGATTAATATATATATATATAGGTTCTTTGCCTAGTACATTTTATTCAGACTAGGGTAACTGAAAAGGGTAACTGAGCTGGTTTCTGATTTTGATGTCATGGTGAAACGGACGCAGGAAGACAGGGCTCCATCTTTCGCATTTGATTTTGCCCTGTTGGGGACCCTGGAGAGGGTCGAAGTCGCTCCGTAGAGGCAACAAGCAAGGAGGGGATTCTCGTTTGATAGTGGGAGGGTGGTGGCCTTTCTGTTGGATCCAAGGATGCCCTCCAAACAGGCAGGAGAAAGACTGGCTACATTTGTGTAGCCAGTCAAAAGCTGCTGACAATAGAAGACAATAAGCACCAACAAGCAACATTACAGCAACATGGATGAAACTGGGTGAGACATTATCCTCTCTTTATGATTTTAAGACCTCTTCCTGAAAAACTGCCCAAAGCACTCCCCTGATGAGAGAGGGAAGGGGAATTTCTGCCCCATTCCCTCAGGAAAAGAAAAGCAGTGATTTAATTACTTGGGGAAAATAGAGAAACTACAAGACTAATTTGAAATTTATATATATGGCTTGGAAATTTGGGGACTAAAAGTGCTTTTAAGATTTTTTTTTTTAAAAAAGACTTGGACAGTTTGCAATATAAGTTTTGGATTTTTTTTAAAAACTAGAAAATGGCTTTAATGACATTTGGTGGTGAATTTATGGCACTACAACTTATTATGCCTAAAAGAAACCTGCCTCGAAGCCCAGATTTAGATAAGACTCTGGCTGGCCTTGGAAGCTTTTATTTTTGAAGATTACAGCTGAGAAAAGGCTTGGGGGCTGATTATCTGTGTGGCAGAGATGATAAACTATTCTAAAATTGGCCTGTTTGAACTACGAATACACATACTGACTTTCAGAAATGTATTGTGGAACTATTTTCCTGTAGAAGAAATATACACTATTGCCTGATATGATGGAACATTTTGGATTATAAATTTTGATTGATGAACAACTTTTAATGGTTCTTTCTTCTCCCTGGACAGAAAGGATATATTTCTCATTGGACAGAAAACATTGAATTTTACTTATATTTGTTTAGGGGAGGTTTAAGAAAGGACTGATAAATTGGTTGGATAATCTGGAGCTCTAATGACAATTAACTGAAACTTTCTAAATTCTCAAACAATTTCTATAAAGGCCATTATAAAAAATAAAATGGATGTTCCATATTTAGCTCTAAATGGTAAAAATCCATCCTTAACATCTGTCTCCAGAAGCCTCAGTTTGACATACCACCAAGAAAATACTGATGAATCATAGAAAGAAATTATCTTCATGTTGAAAGTAATATAAGAAACAATTTCCTTAGCTTGTGATGAGATCAAAAATAATACAAAGGAGATAAAAGAACAATTTTCTAATTTAAACCTACAAACTCAGAAAATAACCACAGAGAAGGAACTAGCAACTCAGAAAATAGAAGGAAAACTAGAGAAAGCTGACCCAAATATGGAGGACCTAAAGGAAAAAACTAACGGCCAGATTCAGACAAATGAAGAATTAGAAGATATGACAATAATATTGGAAATGAAAAGACATTTTATCGATCAAAATTTCAGAGCATATTGGAGGATAAGGAAGGAAAACCGATGGAATGGAAGATAGAGCTGTTACCAGAACTGTGGGGAATTGCAGAAGGAGGGAGGCTGTTTAATGAATATCAATGGGCTAGCTCTTCCAAAAATACTTTAACTAAATTGTTTCCTTTGCTCCAAATAATATACACAAAAATAGAGGAAGAATTGTTGCATAATTCAAATGCATTGACTTGGAAAGTTAGTTGGCAAAGGAAAAAAGCTAGAGTAAGATAGAAAAAAACTGAATCTTTGACCTATTAGAGGAGATATTATATTATTTAGATGTTTCGACATGGTTAAGAATAGATTGCTAGAAATAGAAATATTATTATAACTAGATAGATAAGATTGGTAATCAAAATATCATATTTTGGCATGAAAAGGGAAATAATAAAATGCTAAGAAGTTTGAATAAGGGAAGCTTTTGGTTACCCAAATATAACTTGTTTTGAAATTATAAATGATTGAGATATTTTGAATATGGATGGGAAATTAAAACTGGAAAAAAAACGAAAATAGGACATTGACTGAATAAATGGATATTGAGTGCAAATGCAATTAAGATATGTTTTGGTTAGAAATATATTTTAAATTGATATCATTGATACTATTAGAAAACTGTAATAAATGCTGATATTCAACTGTATATTTATTAATAATAAGAATTATATTTGCTTAATGTGGAAAAATGTTTATTACCAGAAGAGAGGATGTATTGATGGTGTAATATTGGATTTAGTTTGAAGAAGCTTATATATACCACGGAATTACTAATGGACACAGTCAACACGTTGTCTATTAAGCACTTGTTTGTAAAAATAGAAAATTAATAAAATATTTATTAATAAAAGAAAGGGATAACTGAACTTTTTTTTGGGGGGGGGGAATTCCAAGCCACCAGATGGCTTTTGTATTTCAAAGCTACTTACTGAATTGCAAAATTGTGGCATTCTTGTAATATTTGATTGATCAGAATCAGTCATGTAGTTTTTACTGTTTAAAAAAACACCAGAATACTCACTTTGATTACTATATTTCTATTAACCTGTGTTTTCTACAATTGTGTTTTATTTTGGTTTGAGACCACAATGAAATGTTCCTAAGTTTTTCAAATCTATTTTTAAAAATCCAAATGTGTTTAAGTTAACCCTTCATCTCCTTTGTTTTTAAGTTTATTGCTAGGCTATCCAGAGAGGACACTGTAGGCCAAGAAAGGAAGAAAGTTTGGGGAGTCAATTTAATAGAAATTATTTTCTCTGATGAGCATAAAATTAGACTTTCTTATAAATTAGATAACATATATTATAAATTATTTCCCATATTTTATATAAAACTCCACCTTTTAATGCTTGGTTCAATCATAAACAATAATGTTTGCCCAGGAAAGAAGAACTTGTAATGGTTGTTAAACTGGCTGCAAATAATTACTTCACAAAGTTGGAGATTTTTTTGAACCTACAAAGACTGTTTTATTCTTCCTCCTTTCTGTCTTTTAAGTGGTTCTGCACAAAAACCTATAAATCAGAATATCTTTTAACTATCCATCAAAAGCCAGAATTAAGCAGATGATTTCTCAAATTTGTTGACTGACACAGTAGTACATATAATTAAAGTTGAAGTAATGATTTTTGTACAGGACTACCTAGTCCATGAGCCATGAGTGGTCCTCCTAGAAAAAGTTGAAGCCAGGAAATAAAGATTTTCTCCCATTGAACCCATTCTATGGAATAGTCTCCACCTAAAACTTAGATTGATATCCATGGCTGGGGCCTTCTGGAAGGCAGTTAATGAACTCTTCTGCAGGGATCCTTGGGAATTGATTGCTTTCCCCCATAATTTACATTAATTGATATTTAAGATTTACTTTCTATTTCATTATGTTGTCATGGATTGTGGTAGAATTTACTGTGGTTTATTTTTGTTAGCTTTTGTTACTGTTGTAAGCTGCAGGCCCTTGTCATTCATCCCCAAATATATTTACCTCTTTCTGGAATTTTTGCCTGTGGATGTTACATTTCATGCTATTTCTACCATATTAAATGGGGTAGGAGAGTGGGCAGGGAATAAGCTATCTCTGCCCAATTCATTTTTCATAAATGGAACATGTTTGGAGTGGTAGGTGAATTGTGTTTCAGTGCTGGTATGACAGAACAGAGCCTTTCCCTGCTCTTAAGAAGAGCAGACGAGATTCCACATGGCAGAAGAGTGTCTGTGTCTTAGAGGTTGTGGTCAACTAACACAGCCACCTTTGCTTCCCCCCTCCCTCCAACTGCTGATAGAGCTGATGTGATGATGTAGTCTCCATATCACTTGGTCTGCATGGAAGTTTAATTTGTTAGAAATTTTTATCTCAGCTTGTTGAAAGACAGTTATTTGAAGGAGTTGCCAATTCTGGCTTTATATCAATTGCTAAACAAGATTTTGGTACAACTGTACATATGCCTTAGAATTATTAACATATGAGGACTTCCGGTCCTGCGTGGTAGTGACTGGTTGCAGGCTTGCAGACTGCCTTATCCCCATGGCTAATTTTCATCCTGCCTGGAGACCCTAATGGGTCCAAGCCACTCCAGAAAAGCGGCGAAGAAAGAAGGGTGCCCCAGCGACTCTGGAATGACGGCGGTCGTTCCGTTCATCTTGGGGAAAGCCTTTTAACCCAACAGGAGAAAGGCTGTATTTCACCGATCAGCCCAAGCTACTTGCAACCGAAGTCCAAAAGAACTAACCAGCACAACAGTAAACAGTGTGCTTGAAACTGGGTGAGGAATCTGATTTTCCCTTTTCTATTCTACATTTAATTTCCTGGAAAAGATCCCCAAGAAGCAAAATACCTGCAAAAGTGAAGGAGGGGGACTTCCATCCCACCCTTATACTAACAGAAGCAGCAAATTAAAATTTCCATGGAGGAACAAAATATATGGTAGTGAAATAAATTTATAAACTTGAAAGCTAAAATTTAATTTTAAAATTAAAGTTTAAAATTATTGAATAGTTAAGACTCTCATTTTAAAGACCACTATTCATATTGAAAACTAAATAGATGCTGACACCTGTGGTGGATGAAGATTATGACAGTTATGATCTCCATAGAGAACTTGCCAAAACCTGGGAAAAGCTAATCTGTGTATGTGACCTTCAAAGCTTTAATAACAAAGAACAGCTGTGACAAAAAAAGACAACAATCTGGGCTGCAGACAAAGAGAGAATTATAAACTTTAGAAAAAAAAATCTTTTTTGAACTCTTTGGATTGCAAATATCTATTTAACCAGGATTCTAAAGCTATTTGCAGAAAAGAAGGAAAACTTCAACTTTTGGCCATCATGGATCAGAGACATGTAGATAGAACACACCAAGAAAACATAAATACCTCTCAGGAGGAGATATATAGTATACTGCAATTAATTCAAACAACGAGTTCAAATCACAAAGAAATCCCAGATAAATTTGAAAATATAAATCAATCTATTTGTAAGTTAACTCTACAACAAAAAAGCTTCCAGGAGCAGACAAAACAAATAAGTGGGCATAAAACTGAAAATAAAGACTCAAAGATGGAACTTAACAAAGCAAGAAAAAATTATTTAATCCTAGTGGGGAAAAATTCACAAGAAATGGAAAAAAACAACTCATCCTTTAAGACTACAAAATAAATCTTGAGGACAAAAAAACAGATTGGATAAAATGGAATGTAAAGATGTTGAAAACATCAGAGAGAAAGGAAGTGATAAGAGAAGCAGAGAAGAAGAAAAAGAAAAAGATTTTCAAGAAATATGGAAAGACAAAAGCCTCATAGAAAGACACTTTATTCGATTTACTTCTTATACCTACAGCAACAGTCATGAATATATGGGAAAACTTTTTGATTCAGCAAAACTCATTGATCAAGAAAGATACTGGTCAAAAGGAAAAAGATTAAAGTGAAAATTAAGAAAATAGATGATGGAAACTATCAGAGAGAATATTTAAAAAAGAAACATTTGTTTGAATATGGTTAAGAAATAGAAAAGATTTTGAATACATATGTCATTCTGAGGGATGAATTCCTTAAATAATACTGTATGCTTTCTTTTTCCTTTTTTATTTTATTTCTTGATATAAGTAATATACTGTTGAAATGACTAAGATGAAGAAATGTTTTAGATAATTAAATGTGTTTGAATTTAGGGAAATTATAATGTATAAAAAAGAAAAAAACCTGTTTTGAATAAGAGTTAAAGGATTAGATGACTAGACACATTAAATGGAATATTTAAAGATTAAATATATTTTAATTATAGTTAAAAAGAATAAGAAATTTTGGGAATGAATATATATTAGCTTAGGAGGAATATATATTTTAAGTAGTATTTTACTTTTTATGTTTCTTTACTCTTGCTCTCGTTTTCTTTTGTTTACTGTTTTTACCTATTCTTTAAGAAATGTAAAAATGTTGAGATGGTTTATATGGGAAAAATGGATTTAAATCTTTAAATGTAATTAACTGTTGAGAAAATCTTAACCAGCAAGAATACTTTGAACTTTATGGGAGAAACAAATATAAATAAGGACTGTAACAGGATATAAGATGAGGCAACCAGAATGATTAGATAGAAAAGAAATATTATATTGATGTAATCATTATTTTTAGGAATATTGGGAAAAATCATATATGTAACTGTTATTTATCAAAATAATAAGAACTGTATTAATTCAAGCTTTGCAAAGAAGACATTTTGGGGAAAAGGAGAAATTAACTAAATGTATTATGTGGATTATGGATTATAGAAACCAATTGTTAATGATTTTTCTTTACAAATGTAAACCCAGTAAACACAGTTTACCAACTATTAAGTGATTTATGTTTTTAAAAAAATCAATAAAATATATGGGGGGGAAGAATTATTAACATACAAAACTATAAAATGGGTAATAATAATAATCTGAAGACATTATTGTATCACACAGATGACACACACATATCCAGCAGTATAGTCTAAAATACAAATTAAAATTTCAATTACAGGTGTCAATCATTCTAAAATAGCAGCTATATTGTGAAAATATGAGGTGCTGTTTTGTTTGGAAAGAAATTGGACATCCACAATGATTTAATCATATGAAGAGGTAAAATTCCTAGTGATGTGCCTGTTTGCAGTCAGAGTTTGGAACAATATTCAGAAGCTGAAGTAAATGAGCAGTGACTGAATTTAAATCAACATGCCACTGCTGCACTTAGTTGGTATCTATCACAAGTACTCTTCTGTTGTATCTCAGGGAAAATCAGCATTTGTATATTTTAATAGTATGAACTCAATTTAAAAAGATTTTCTTCCACGTTAGAAGATGCATCAAAACATGACTACAATTCCAATTACACATCAACTGGTGGAGCATGTTGTATTTGATCTAATGGTCCAGAGATCATGAAAAAAGACTCAGTGGAAAGAGCCAGAGTGAAATGTGACATAAAGTGAAGTATGAAGTATCAACTTCTTCATTTTGAATTTGTTACTATACAACTAATAAAATGTTTACATATGGGCAATGGGGAATAACATGGTGTTACAAATATATGTTCACAGATATGTTTTTTTACATGATCACACACATGCCTTTTGTGATTTAACAAGATACCATTATGATGTTGTTAAAATACTTTACATAAATCTCATAATTTGGTGGTAATTATACCTTATGGTCTACCCAGATTTTTTTAACTCTCCAAAGTCATCCACTTAAATATGAGACCTATAATAAGAGAATGCAAATCATGTTCATTGTATAGAATATTTATATACAAAGCCCCAAAATTATTAAAATACCATTAAAGCAAATGCTATAGAGAGAAAAAGTGAAGCTAAAATGAAGGAAATGGCATATATTTTCTGACATTCCTTAGTGCTTCCATTTCAGACTGTTTATTTTTATTCATTTATTACCAGATTTATATCCTGTCTGTTTTCCTTCAGAAATTTAACCACATATAAATTTGAAAAGAAATATAGTATAGGATGAATGTCCAAACACAAGGTACCAATTAACTATTGCATGAATATTTTTGTCTTTTGTTAGAGCACTGTGGGAATGGAAAGGGCAGAAATATATTCCCTCTTTTGATGCAGTTCCATGCAGTAATAGAGTCCTGAAGGCTTTCTCTTTGTATTGATGATTCTGGTATGATATGATGAAAAAGTAAATTAAGAAACAATAGCAGTAGGGTAGTACAGGCATGTTGGTTTCACCAAGCACACTAACTAGGTTTTATCAAATTGGCCTAATTGAACAGATGAGTTCTGTTACAATTGTAGACGATTATCAGCTCTGGCAAGCATTTTACTTTTCTTTATATCTTCTATGTCTCCTTCCAGAATCTAGGAGTGGCACATTGAGGGAAGCAACTTCATTCTAAGCTGTCAGGCCCTACTTCACCAACTGCTTCAAAGGGAAGAATATGGGAATGAACCATAGATCCATCCTAGACAGTGACCTCAGTCTTGCTATTAGTGGAAAAAAGCCGTTGTTGCTGGGCATAATGAGTGGGGGTTTGGCTGAAGACCTCAGGCAGCTTCTCAATACTGAACTGACGCCTGGTGGCATAAGCTTGTCGTCGAAATTCAGGATGGCTGTGATCCCAGCCCCCTTTGAAGACAGGACTGCCTGCACTGGTTTTCATCACTTTAGTTTTCTGTCCTGGTGTCCCCAAGCCAATGAGAGCAGAGCTTTCTGGAAAAGGTGGGAGGTCATTTTGATGAAGTGTCAGGGGAGAAAATGACAAGGTGCCTGATGATGGCATCTCCACCATGGGAAACCTCTTGTAGAATTCTTCAGGGGCACTTTCTATAGGGGAATATATGGGTGTGGGGAGGGAAGGGAATGAAAAACAATTATTAAGTTGATAGAAATTCTAGTAGCTTTCCTGTTGGCTATCCTCCCTAGGATCTCTAACTCTTTTTTTTGGTTTGTCTCTCTTGTTAGTGTCACAAGAAGGTTAAGACTGTTATAATTAATTTAACCAATAATTAAATCTTTCTACTTATTTCCAGAAATATGACAACAGCTACAGCCTTAGCTATTCATGGCAGGCATGCCACAGCTTAGCTACTCATTGCTTAATATGTGTAAAACTTACTCAAAGAGGGAGGGGAAAACCCACATGTACAGGTGCATAATGTAGTGATTAATATGTGTTAAAGAGCAGCTAATAAACATTAAAGTATAATTGGGAACACCTCTTAGTCATTTCCTGGGTATTCAAAACACCTCCTCTGCAGTAAGGCTAAGAGGCATACATTCTTTGCCCTGTTCAAGCCTTTTTTATATCTCTAAATTTGTTACATTTTTAGTTCTAGCTGTTGTTTTTTTTCTTCCCCTGTAATCAGGGTTGTCTATTCCTTCCCACCTCATCTAATCCTCTCTGACATTAGTGAAATTCAGAAGCTACAACCCAGCAGAGTGGAATGTCAACAACAATGAGCTGATGTCATCTGGTGCACAGCAATGGGGGTGAGCAGGCATGAAGACAGTGAGCTTCAGCCCCAAACACTAAGGCTGTGTTCCAATTCTCACTGCATTTGGTCCAAATATTCCAATGCTATGTCAATGAGTATGCAAACACAATGGCACCTACCTACAGCCTTGAGAGTTGCATATTTGGCATAATCTGAAGCCTGGTTAGGTAAAACACTTGTCATTTGCAGCTGATTGTTATGCGAGTGTGATAGCCCAATCTGTGAGATTGTGGAGGAGTTGATTACAGCATTGTTCAGGTGTTTCTGATCTGAAGGAAAAAAGGATGGCAAGTGTAAATTTAAACAGCCCACCTTAAGTAGTTTACATTACATTTGCCAGCCCCTCAAGCAAGTTACATGCATTGGTACTTAAGTTTTACCATAGTCATAGATGATGGGCGGGTGCAATGGAAGGAAATCAGGAATTGGCATTTAAATACATGGGCAAATAAGAAGAGACAGCTCTCCCCAACAGAGAACTGAAGAATGCCAAAGAAATAGTAGCATACCACCCCTTTTTGTATAGTCTAAACTTATTGACAAGATAGAAATTCTAGGCGTGTATTATTTGGACAAATTGGATCTTTAAATTAGAATCTGTTTCATACTGGCAGATATAGTCATGTATGGATGCATGAAGGTTGACTTGGCTACCCACTCTCATGATAATAGGCTGCATGTCTGCAAGAAAGATCCATATTCTGCTGCTCTAGAACATCAGAATGGAATGATTTAAAGGACACAACTATCACCAACCTTTGATAAGTATTTCTAAAATGTACTTATTTACTTGTGGATATGTCATTCAAAGCAAGAAGGCAAACAGATGTAGTACAACTAATGTATTGTGGATGAACTATAAAAGCTTAAGCCACTTGCTTTGATATGTTGAAATGGCTATTTCCAGAATTCAAAGGCTTCGTTGTCTGGATGTTACAATGTAAACATATATCAGTTTAAAAAAACAGTTAAAGTTCCACAAAGTTCCATTTACTAACTTGGTATAATGAGGTGGAAGGAAGGGAGAGCATGGTATAAGCATAGGGATGGCATTCCCTTTTCAGACTACCTATTGTCTAGAAGAGATGTTGCATGTTAATCTGAGTACAGGTAGTCCTCAAGTTACAAGTGTAATGGACCCTATCCATTCCACACGTAACTCGAAAACTCGCACAGTGAATCTCATACTTTGAACGAGATTACTCCCTTGCTCGTTAAAACGCATGTTAAGCGAACATGAGGTATCTCAGGATGGGGAAGGCCATGGAGGGCCTAGTAATGGAACATGTCCCCAAGGCCTCCCCGACCCACTAAGATACTGCATGCTTCCCCCTCCCTTGCTGCTGCACCGGATTCACCTGGAAAAAATCCATCTCCTTCTGCCACGGTTCCTGCTGCCAACCAGATCTGAGCCTGGGGGATGCTTCCGCAGCTCCCCTGCGGCCCAATCCGGGCTCCAGAGGCCTTTTCCAGGCTGCTGCCGTCCAGATCTAAGGCCAGTGGATGCTTCCGTGTCCCCCTGTGGCCCGATCCAGGGTCTGGAGGTGTTTTCCAGGCTGCTGCCTTCCAGATCTAAGGCCAGGGAACACTTCTGGGTCCCCCCTGTAGCCCAATCCAGGCTCTAGAGGCCATTTCCAGGCCGCTGTCACCCGTTGGAGAATGCTTCTGCACCCCCTCTGTGGCCCGACCTGCGGGCTTCAAATCTGGGCAACAGCAGCCTAGAAAAGGCCTCTGGAGTCTGAATCGGGCTGAGGGAGGGCGCAGAAGCATCCCCAGCCTTAGATCCAGGCGGTAGCGGCCTGGAAAATGCTTCCAGACCCCGGATCAGGCCACAGGGGTGTGTGGAAGCATTTCCCGGCCTCAGATCCGGGCTGTAGCAGCCTGAAAAAGGCCTCCATAGCCCCGATCCAGCCTCAGGAGGTCACGTGGAAGCATCCCCTAGCTTCGATTCTCTTCTCTGTTGCAGAGGCCTAAAGTACCATGAGATCACGTGAGATCAGTGGCGTGAGATCTCGCCCCACTGATCTTGCGTTACTTTCGGCTTTCATTCTCTGCAAATGCACCGAAGGCCTGCAGCAACCAAGAAAGCGAAGGATCTTGATCTTCGCAGGGTTAGTATTGAAGGCGTGGTGCCTAGGGAGACCAGGGGCGGGGGTGAGGAGGGAGGGAATAACCAGGATGAATGTTGCAGAGCCACTGCGGTCACTCGTAAGGGCGAACAACTGCTGTGGTGCTACAATATTCATAACTTCGGGACTTGCTCATAAGCACTAGGGGGCACTCATGTAACTTTGAAAGAGCGTTAAGTGAATGCACGTTAACTCAGGGATTACCTATACTCTTTCCTCTATCCCAGTTATAAAATGGTATTCCTTCTAACTCTTATGGCAGAGGAATAATCCCTCAGATTCTCTTTTTTGTCTTTAGCTTAGATATGGGTGTGTGCATATGTGAATGCATGGAGGTGAGCAGGCAGATTATCTTACCTTTGTTACTTGTGGGAGATCCCCGAGAAAGGCTATCACCAATCTGGACCTGCACACTGCTGATATGGCCATCAGGCAAGTGATCAGATGAGCTGTGACCAGGCTGCTTTAGAAGATCTGTGAGTGTTCTAGAAAAGATGCATGAAGAAGTTACTTGCCAACTATCTCATGAAAAGATTCTCACTTATTGGTATCCACTTTGTGTAACATTGTTTAATAGTATGACTAGCTGCACTTGCTGCTCATTTGTTTACTTGGGCAACCAGGTATGGATGATATATTTTCTTAGAATTTGAAACATTGGAAATATTCTAGAAGGCTTCTAAGCAAAACATGGACAATTACCTATCAGGGTGTTGCAAAGCAGATTCCCTACATTACATTGTTTTATGCACTGGGTTTTTTTAGGGAGCTCAAAAGAAAAAACATAGTTTCTCCCATCATTTTTATTTTGACAATAATGATGTTGTGAAGTAGTTTGAGATGATAATTGCTGAGTGCTGTAGAAGGATTACCTTCCTCATCTTTATCAGAAAGGATGGGAGGAGAAAGGCTCCAAGGAAAAGCAACATACTCTTAGGACGTTTGGCTGTTGAAAATGGTTAACAGTAGATAGAATATATAAACAGAACAAATTCAATTCTGTCTTATTAAAAGAATTATAAAAAGGGATATGCCAGATTATCTTTTTTTATTCAAATGTTTGGTTTCCACCTTAGCTACACATTCATATTATATTTTTTCCCAAATATTGTTCTTGAATGAATGAAAATCAATACAAACAACATGCACGAACTTGTTTGAATTGCTTATTAAAAACTAATGCATTGAGGGCCATCTCACTGCCAAGGCCCAGCCATAAGATTTTCCATTTCCAAGATTTTCATTTGTGAGAACATGAAAAAATTTTTTATGTGTCCTGCAAAAATCCAGTTAACCACTAGGTGATGTAAAGAGAAATAAAAAATGCTACTTGGCTTCCTGATAGTTATGTGGCTTTTGAAACCTATATATGATGTGCATAATTCCCCTTTGGAGAGGAAGAATCCATTTCCCACTTTAAAAGATAAGAGTTGCCTACTTATAAAGAATTAACCTCGGAACCAAGAAGCATCTCTGGGAACACCTTACTGACAACTGGCTGGAAAAAGGGATTGGCTGTTTCAGAGAAGAGATTGGGAGATTTGAACCAGAATATATGCTTCACCACAATGAATTGTGTGATAGTATGATAGTTTTAGATCTAGATCTTCCCAGTCATAACCCAATACTATATTACACAATTTAGTCTACATCAGACATGTCAAACACAAGGCCCGGGGGCTGGATGCAGCCCGCGAAGTGGTTTCACGTGGCCCGCGAAGCCATCCTGGAAACAGTGAGGGAATGGCCCCCGCTGCCTTGGCCCTGCCACAGGAGCCAATGTACAATTTTGTAGTGGCCATCTATGCTGAAACATATTCAGTCTTAGCTCCACAACGCCATCTGGAAACAGCAAGGAACCAGCCCCTGCCGTGTCAGCCCCGCCCCCTGGGTGGATGCTGGGGAGGTGTCACTCTTTGTGAGGAATGAAGAAATGCACCATGCCTTGGCGCTTGCCCCTGTCCCACCCCCTTCTGCCAGAGATCCTCAGATCTGTCCCACTCCTGCCCAAGCCCCCACAGGCACCCTTGACGCGAATGATGTAGAGCTGGCCATGCCCACCCAGTAGGCCACTCTCACTCCAGCCACACCCAACCAGTAGGACGCATCTACCTTGGCCACACCACCCAGCCCCCCGAGGGCAACTGCAATGCTGATGCGGCCCTCAATGAAATTGAGTTTGACACCCCTGATCTACATTCTACTCCATGGCTAGATTCACACAATACGAATTAAGGTTTAATAGTAACCACAGTTGACTAGGTTCATACAATATACTGAGCTATAAAACTTGCTTTACAAATGATGGCTGGTTCGAACACTGGGTTAACTCAATTTAAACCGATCATGTTACAATCAGGACTTTTTTTCTCATAGAACGCCCAGAACGGAGTTCCGGCACCTTTTTTGGATGGAACCTTGTAGGGTAGGCAAGGCGGGTTGTATGACATGTGTGAGTTCCAGCACCATTTTTTTTTTTTTTTTTTTAGAAAAAAAGCACTGGTTACAATGATATACTTTATTCTTTTGTCAGATGTAGTCCAGCTACATAATTTTCAGGAGCACTTAGGGAATGAGCTGCAAAACAACCTCACAAGAAAATGATGACAATTTGCAAGAAATGGTTTGAAAGAGGAATAAGATAAACTATGGAATACATATAGGAGAAAATTCTATATTTGAAATATACTAAATTGTATTAAAAGGATCTGTCCTGGATTCTCATTTTTTGTTCCCTTCTATGAGTTTATGTTTTTAGTAGGTTCTAATTTGTATTTACTGGGAGTTGAACTTGACTTGAGAGATTATTTACCTAATTTTAATTAGTGTGGGTAGACTGTTAGGCTACAATTGGAAGGACAAAAATTCAAACCTCTCTCTTGCCATGAAGTTACTAATCTTTGACCTCCTCCCTCTTTCCTCATAACATTGTTGGGAGCAAACATGAGAGTCTGTACATCCCAGGAACAACCAAGCAAGTGACATAAATGTAATAAACAATATTATATTGAATCAGCCTGTGACTCACATTCATGCTTTCAACTGGTAAAGACTTTTATTCCTGTGATAAATGAGAATTGTTTGTTTCACAGTGGGGGAAAGTCTGACTGTTTGTATCCTGGCAACATTTCATAAAATTTCCCCAAAAGTCCCAAGGTAAAATCTTAGGGACGATAGAGAGCATCTTCTCCATTTTTAGTTCTAGATAGAGGCTTTGCAACTGCAGCATCCCCCAATGGGTGACCACCCAGCCTCTGCAGAAATATCTTAGGAGAGCACTTCTTATCTGAACTTTTGGCTTCTTGCTAAGCTTAGCTTGTCACTAACCACATGCCAGCCAAGAATTGATTGCATTTGGCTAACACACTTAATCTGACCTTTGAATTAACCCATTTTCTGCTTTCATAGAGTACTGAACTATGAACAAAGTAAATGGCCTGGGTACACATGATATGCTAAGCCATATAACCCAACCAAACCCTTAAGGTTAAAACTAACCAACTTTACCCATTGTGTAAACTATGCATTTAACTATCCTAGTTCAAACAGGTGCACAAACAGACTTTATGAGACAAAACTAATATATCCATACCACATTTGCTAATGCAAATGGATTGTTTTCATGCAGGTAAAGGAGACCGATGCAACTAGCACCTCTTCCTCAGTCTCAAATTCATACCTGTGAATTCTCTGCACTAAATACCCAATATATTTTTTCCAGCAGCAGATCTCAGAGTACATGTCTACTGAATTGAAAATAGCTCTCTCTTATTTATTGCAGGAGTGTATTATGAAGTACACTGTGTCTCCCCTAACACCAGATTTGTTTTTTAGAAGTCTGTACAGTATTATTTTTTTCTAAGAAATAGCTGAAGTCACCATACAAATGTAAATCAAAGAATTCATAAAAAGGTGGCAAAGACATACAAGTGGTATTAGATTTACAGACTTGCTTAGGAGTTATAAGCAATTGAATGCACGTAGATGTTTGTCTTACTGTAGAGCTGACTATAATGAGAGGCAGTATACTGATTAAATAACTTATTTATGAGTTCCCCAAACATGACTCACTGGAGAGGGCCAAACTATCATGAATAATCCTTCAAGCTAGAAACTAATAAAGAAGAATATTTGTAGCTCAGAGTTTAAATGAGGGGTCCTTGGTGCTCTCTGAACTGGGTTGTTTTCTTACAGACATTTCATTACCCAAAGTAGGCAACATCATCCATGTCAGTGATGATGGCACTGGAGTTGGCATCCTAGGGTTGTCTAATAAGCCTGTGAAAACAGACAGTACATGAATAAAAAAGGACCAATAGCAAAAACATTGTTACAAACTATGTAAATCAGTAAACCTCCTCGATGCAGACAAAAGAAGGGACCAAAGCAAAATAGCTAAAGTAAACCAAGGAATCACTCAATTAATCCCTCAGAGTGTGTAACCCTCCCGTTTCAAGGAAAATTGTTTCCATATCAGCATTCCTGTTCGGTATATTTTCTTGATAGTCAGGGAGAGGTTTTCTTTTTTGGGTGTGCACACAAACATGTCGCCTCTAGTCTTCTTATTTATATATTTAAATATATTTTTCCTGCATGTCCACATATATGTGATGCATCTGACTTTATTAATGCTGCTGCTCTCTGCTGAGCTAAGCAGCAAAGTTGATGTGAGAAACATCATGACCGTCTGGTACGAAATAGGTGCTGACTGCTGGACCTGTATTGATTGTCTTTCTCTTTTGAAACGTGGGATTTGAGGAGGAAGGTGCTGCTTCTTCCAATTTCCTTTCATTGATTGGCAAAGGTTTTAATGCTAGGGCATTTGTTGTGCTGAGCTTGGCCTGAAAGGCACTCCTATTTTAATGAGGCTTGTTTATCTCTTAAACTTGTGAATTGATCTAAACTGGCATAGGGGAGGAAAAGTTCGTTATCATATCTGTCTAGCTCAGAAATAAAGCTACAAAAAATACTGTGGCGATAACAAACTGTCCATCAAAGAAACGGTAAATATCTAACAGCAGAAGATGACATTGCCTTCAGCAGGTCTTCCTTGTCTGCATAGTTAGAACTGAAACTGGTCACAGACCTCTCATAAATCACTGCCAGCTGAGTGAAGGGCTGTTGGCAAGCAAGGGTACAATGAAGGGCATAATCAGTACTGGCACAGAAGCAGTTTACTGACAAGGGCTTCACACTGACTTTTGAATTATTAGGTTGGGAAAGTGCTCTGCTAGGGTTGAGGAGAAGAGATCAGGAAAATATCATTGAATTCAGAGGCACGAGTCGTGTTTAAAAGTCAACAGAATTTAATAAGTATTCAGAATAATATTTAATATTTTACATGCTATTTTTCTAGCCTTTTCACATTAATAAATTATACTAGAATCCAGTTCTTGTTATGCTGATAAAAACTCCTGCCAGTTAATAACATATTCTCCTGACTCGCTTTGCTGTCATACAAAATGTATTGTCCATATGACTGAATGGGTAAATATTTTAATGGCATTCATTGGCTATTTATTAACCAATAGTATCTTTATCCTATCCTCCTTCTGGGCATGTTCTCATGAAAATGTATTCTGGCCACAAGAATTTACCACTGACAAGGTTAGTCTGTTCAACTGAAACATCTCCCCGTAAACAGAGAGGGAAGTGACATAAATAACACAATAAGGAAATGACATAGACAATTCAGAAAACATCAGAACGTGGTTAAATTATGCATAAAACATGGGCTTGGGATGAGACTAAGACCAGAATCAGGACAATAAGGTATAATATTCCAGTTGCCAGACCATACTGGCAATTTTGTGATGCTGTGAAGAGCTAATGAATCAAGGATCATTGAGCTTTCACTGAGCTAATTATATCAATGTCTTAAAAGCTCATTTAGATTAACTGCAAAAACATTTGCTTCATCATTTGCCCATTATTTCTGATTACTTGAGATCACACACATGGGAGAAATGGAAGAGGTGCTAGGAATTCTGAAGCAAGACTATCAAGCAAGGAATGCTATTGGTAAAGGAAGAAAAATGTGACAGGAACATGTAAAATGAGTAGGAACTTAGTATTAGAACAATTGATTTAATTTGATGGCTGGAAGAAGATCACAATGAGTCCTGAATTAGTAAACTACAGTATATTTAGCCTTTATTCCAGTTCTCAACTTATAAGCAACATTATATATCACAGCTGTGTTTAATGACATTTGTTGTTGCCTTTGAATTAATTTTGACTCCTGGAAGCTGCCTGGACAAATCCATGCATTTTCCTTGGAAGTAACTTGCCACTGCCTTCTACCTAGACTGAGACAGAGTGACTGGCCCAAACCTACACAGCTGGCTTCTACCTAAGGCAAAACTAGAATTCATGGTCTCTCAGTTTGTAATGTGGTGTGTATAGTGTGGTGTAATGTGCTAAGAAAGAAGGGGAACTCAAATACAATATAGGAGATGAAGGAAGCAAATACAGGGTCTTCCAAAAAGGATTCAGATGCCTATGATGCTTATTCCCTAAAGTTCAAAGTATAAGGAACAAACAGGGTGAACTTGAAGTCTTAATAAGTGATACTAACAGAAGACTGGAAAATAGTTAATGTGGTTCCAATCTTCAAAAAGGGGGGAAAAAGATAGATTCAGGAGAATACAAATCAATCTTCCTAGCATCAATACCTGGAAGATCTTGGAAAAGATAATCAAACAATGGATCTGTGAACACTTAGAAACAAGCAAAGCTACTACTAAAGCTAAGATAGGTTTCTCAAAAATAGGTCATGCCAGACAAATCTTCTTGCCTTCTTTGACAAAGTGATTAAATTGGTGAAACAGGGAAATACTGTGGATATAATTTACCTAGACTTCAGTTAAGGCATTTGACAAAGTAGACCAGGGCTTTTCAACTGGTGGTATGTACCATCGGTGGTACTTTAGCACCTGGCAGGTGGTACGCGACCCCTAGCCAAGTCTAGCAGGGGAGGGAACAGGCTAAAGTGGCGCCATGCAGGCCTGGAGGAGACTAGCTGGAGCTGCAGGGCTTGGCAGAAGCCCCAGGATCTGCACACATGGCTGCATGCTGGTTAGAGTTTCTGGCGCACCAGGAGGAGAAAAGGAGGAGGAGAAAGACTGAGAGAGGAGAAGCTATTAAAGGAACAGATTTTGGTGGGAGAGAGAAAAAACACAAAGAGAGAGAATAGAAGAGGCTTTTGTTAGTGAAGCGGTGAGGAAAGAGCGGGTGAGTGGCCTTTGCGAGTCAAGGTTGAGTGAAAGAGCGAGAGAGAAGCTTTTGCGAGCAATGTGTGAATGAATGAGAGCAAGAGAGAAGCTTGAGCAAGCAATGTGTGAGGGAATGAGAGCGAGAAGCTTGTGCAAGCAACGTGATTGAGAGCAAGAGAGCTTTTGCGAGCAATGTGTGAGTGAATGAGAGCAAGTGAGAGGGTTTTGCTAGCAAAGGGTGAGTGGCATTACAAGTGAAGAGTGAGAGAAAAAGGGAAAAGTGAGGAGGAGAAGGGAAAAGGAAAAGGCATTGACTTCTGAGTTCCACTGTTGCAGTAGGAAGGAAGTATTAACACTGAACCTCAACTTTTTACTTTTCTATAATATTATAAACTAGCCATTTCTATAACAACAAATGAATCTAACCAGTAAAGACCAAAATCCCCCCCTTTTTTAATCATCAAGTTTTTGACGTCTTGCTAAGCATTGGTGGTACTCAAATACTGTCATGTCCTAAAAGTGGTACAATCTGTGAAAAGGCTGAAAAGCCCTGAAGTAGATCACAGCCTATATGTCTTGATAAGATAGAAAACTGTGGGCCAGAGAGCATCGTATCAGATGGATTCTTAACTGGCTGGCTAACAGCACAAAATGTAGTCCTTAATGGAATTGCATTTATGAGGGCAATTTGGAAATAAATCTCCATTTGGTTATCAATGACAGAAACTCGCAGATACAACATTTTTAAACTTATACACATTAGAAAACTACAACATTACATTACTTTTTGACACGATGTCCATTCAAATTGAGGCACTTGTCATAACGTCTTACAAGTTTTGAAATTCCTTAGTAGTAGTCGCTTGGCACAAATCTGGGCTATAGGGGGGGTGATAAAAACATCCCAATGGAACTGCTCCAAAAGTTCTTGGGTGTGTCTAGCGGTATGTGAGTGAGCATTATCGTGAACCAACACACCAGAAGTGGTGCCATAGAAAATCCCACCAAATGTGAAGATGCCAAAGAAGTACTTCTAGTGAAGTTTATGGAGTGTGGTTCAACCATCAATTCAGAAGTCTACTATGAAACGCTATGAAAACTCAGACAAGCCATCCATAACAAGCGTCGGGGCATGCTGACTTCCGGTATGGTGTTGGTTCATGATAACGCTCACCCGCACACCGCTAGACACACCCAAGAACTTTTGAAGGAGTTCTGTTGGGATATTTTTGAACACACACACATATAGCTCAAATTTGGCAACTACTACTATTTTCAAACTTTGTAAGACGTTATGACAAGTGCCTCAATTCGAATGGCGATTATGTTGAAAAGTAATGTGATGTTGTAGTTTTCTAACCAAACAGAGGTTTATTTCCAAATTACCCTCATACATGGAGGGAAGCATGCATTGGGGTACCTCAAGGTTCTTAGACCCAGTACTATTCAACATCTTCATAAATATTTTAGATTAAGGGATAGACGGGGAATTCATCAAATTTGCAGATGAGATCAAGCTGGGAGGAACAGCCAACACATAGAAGATAGACTCAGGATACAGAAGGAACTGACAGACATGAACTGGGCCCTATCCCAAAAAATTCAATTCAATAGTAAGAAAAGTAAAGTTTTACACAGTCAAGAAAAACCAAATGCACAGGTATAGAATAGGTGGTAGTTGGCTCAACAGCAGTAACTATTTAAGTATGAGCTAGCAGTGTGATGCAGCTGCCAGAAAAGCTAATGAAGCCCTATGCTGCATTAACAGATAATATTAAGATCATGTGATGTGTTAGTACTGCTTTCTACTATGCTGGTAAGACCACACTTGGAATACTGCATCCAGTTCTGGTCAGCAAACAAACAAAGAAAAGAAAAGAAAAAACGCTGAGACTAAAAAAATGTGCAGAGAAGAGGAACAAAAATGATTAGGGAACTGGGGGCTAAACTATACGCTGAACAGTTGCTGGAACTAGGTATGTCTAGTCTAATGAAGAAAAAGATGAGAGGGGACATGATAGCAATCTTCCAATATCTGAGGGGCTGTCATTGAGAAGAAGGGATCATGAGGGCAGGTGAAGAAGTAATAGATGGATTATCAAAGAGAGATCCAATCTAGAATTAAGAAGGAATTTCCTGACAGTGAAAATAATTGATCAGTGGAAGTTGTGGGTGCTTCATCATTGGAGGTTTTTTAAAAAGAGATTGGACAGTATTTGTCTGAAATGTATAGGATCTCCTGCTCGAGCAGGGGGTTGCACTAGAACAGGGGCCCCCAATCTTTTGGGCACCAGGATCAGTTCCGTGGAGAGAGGTTTTTCTGCAGACCAGAGGTAGCGTGGTCTTGTATGCTGCCTGCATCCCATAGATGGGGCTTTCCTTGTTTGTGCGGACCGCTTGCTGGCATGCCACAGCCCGGTAGTGGTCCATGGACTGGGGGTTGGGGACCCCTGCACTAGAAGACCTCCAAGCTTCCTTTCAACTCTATTATTTTGTTATTCTGTCTTTACTCAATGCACCAAACTGGCTCTTAGATGACAAACTAGTCCAGACCTGGGCATTATGGTCCATGGATGACATCCGGCCCTTTGGCTGTCTCTGTCCGGCCCATAGCACTGGCAGTGAGAGGCAAGACATTGGCAGCAGGGGGCCATTGGCAGAGGGCAGGTGTTGATGGTGGGGGGCAGGGCTGCAGCCGCAGTGGCCCTCTACCACAGTCCCAGTTTCTCATGTGGTTCCTTGGGAAAATTAATTACCTACCCTTGAACTAGCCAGTAGATGACATGTAGTCCAGCCTATTGTATGGAGTCTATGGACCCATCTTGTATTATTCAACATGCTGTTCAAATTCAGAAAATTGGGTTAAATGAGAGGGAGAATTAACCAGCTTAATTTATATAAGTCATGAAAGCCCTACCATAGAATCAAAGAAAATTATATAGCAATAAAACCTCAATTTAAGTCAATTAACTTCTCATGTAATGGACCAAATTTCTGCCACTGTACAACTTTATGCAAATGACTAAAATTCCTGCAATGCCACATTCAGGTTTCACCTTATATTCAAATGAAATAGCTAAGATATTATCTGCCAGGTTAAACATTTTCCATGTTTTCTTGGAAACAAAAGAAATGTAAATATCTCTTCACATATTAACCATGAAGTATCCTTTTATGCTTATATACAAGGCTGCTCATCTGTCCACATTCTTCATATCTCACTGTATCCACAGCTTTGTTTCTCTACCTATCTAGTATGTTGAATAGGAATTGCATTGATGAAGACCGAACGGTAAAATTCCCTCGTCTACCGAAATTGTGAACAAGGTTTTGAAAGCCATATAAAATCAGAACAAGGAAAACCATGTCATTTTTATGCAATTTACATATGAATGGGATTTAATAAATCAAATTGTTGGGCTCAAAAAACCAAGAAAGACACACTGAGTTTCTTCTAAGCTATTTCCTTTATTGTTTGCCACTTATATAAACAGAGATCTTGTTAAACTAAAGCAAACAGATAGTTCTCTTATGACTGGTCACTTAGTGATGGTTCAAAGTTATGATTTACCTGAAAAAGGGGATTTATGAGCTGGATCTGAAATTCTGACAGTCAAACCCCTTATGGTCATGTGACTGTAACATAGCACATTTATGACCATTTGTAGCATCCCCCAATCACATGACAGCATAATAAAATGGTTTTGTCAAATGCTGGCATTTACTTACGTTTTCGGCAAAATTGCACCCATTGCAAACATCTCTCTTGCCGATGATATGCTAATTTTGCTGCCAAAGCTGGTTCTCTGGCAGTGCTGCTCCCTGGATTTGAATGGGAGCACTTAGGAATGACCCAAGAAGACTTTTGGATAGTTGTGGGCCCATCTGGGAAGGGGATTCTTGAAGATTCCAGTTCCCTTTGGGAGTCATCGGAAAGTCATGGGCATCCATTGTATGACCAACCTGTTTTACGATCATTACAACATACAACCGTAATGGACAGGTGTCATTGCAATCATATGTTGAGGATTGCCTGTACTTTCATCTTTAAAGATATAGTCAGAGAACCTCTAGGGAGAAGCTGTCTTGACCCTCTGTCTCTCAACCAAACTATTTAAATTCCTCTGTCTCTTTCCTCCTAGGAATCCAGACTACACTGCATTACATCAATTAAGCATTATTATCAGTAAGCTTTCATTATATTTCTAGCTTACTCTTAAAAGTCCATTCAAATACACTCTTTAGGAATTGGTCAGTATTTCTCTATACCTGGAAAACATTTTTTATTCAGAAGTTGTTTATATAAAGAAATCTGAAGAGAATACTACATCCCTTAGCAGTGAATTCAGAATGAAATAGATTATTTTTATGCTCCTGAGCACAGAAACAAGAAATGCAGCAATGGCAAAGCAAAAGGAAAGGCAGAAACAAAATACTACAGATAGTCCTCATTTAGTGACCACAATTGAAACTGGCAGCTGGGTTGTTAAGTGAAGCAGTCACTAAGTGAAACTGCAACTGTACTTATGATCTTACATCAGCTTTCCTTTGCTTTACAGACTTGATAAGATCACAAATATGAGGAATGGTCATAAAATTACTTTTTCATCACCATTGTAACTATGAATGGTCAGTAAAAGAGGCAATCACTAAATGAGAACTACTTGTTTTCAGAAGGAATCACTAGACTCTAATCCAGTCTTAAAGTTAGCATTTAATTAATAGATTATTTGTAAAGTCTTCTAATGCAGGAGTCCCCAACCCGTGTCGCGGCCCACTACTGTGCCGCAGCCCATTTGAAACTGGGCTGTGGAAGTAGAGAGCGAGCGTGTGCATCCATGAAGCTCCATTCTCATGAGTGGCGGCTGCACAAATGGAGCTTCTCACCACTCGCATGGAACCATCCCCCCTCCCCTGTCAGTCCACAAAGGTTGGGGACTGCTATTCTAATGCTTGAACTAAAATTGAACCAATATGAAAAAAATGAAGCTACTTTATGTGTCCATTGCTTCATCCATTAAATCTTCAGTACTTGTAGAGAGATTCTTCCCAGAATCATCAAATTCACTTCCAGTGGTTGCATGTATTAGCACCTGTGATTTATATATAGCCTTCCTCTTGTCAGACAGTTATGTGCACACCTGCCTTATGCAGAACAATTCCACACACTATCACTGATCCAATGTGATTTTAGGGAAAAGTTCTATCTGGAAAGTGGAATGAGGGAATGAGCACAAGAACGTAACATAAGCCGCAACATTAAGAACCCAAGAGAAGCCTGATAGGTCTTATCCAATGTGCACTACAATCATAGGACTGTTTAATTAAAACCCTGGGAAAAAGGGAAAACCTGGCGCTCGCTTTCCATTATTGCACTGCCCACCACGACCTTTCTTTTCCTGAAAAATTAAGCACAGTTTGCTTATTTTGTAGGTAAAGAACCCTATGACTGCTTCTTTCATAGGAAGGAAGTAGATTAAGATACTAAATTTTCCTATCAGAGTTAGAGAATTTGATAGTCTTATGTTGTTGGTGGATTCCAAATCTCATCTGCCCTGGATAACAGCACAGTATAATGAGAACTATAGTCCAACAACATAGCACCTTGCATTGAATTTCTTTAAGGAGAGATAGAGACATCATGTCACTACCAACCAATCAAGCCATTTCCTGGGGCAGTTTTACCGCACTGCCAAGTTCTAGCTAAAGATAATATTAAAACAGATATAAAGCTACAAGAAAATTAATGTAATGTAAAAATATCAAAAGGTGTTCAAAAATAAGTAGTTGATTATACATCGATGTAGAAATATGCAAAGTTGATAAAACATATTTAGAAGTGTATTTTCAGAATTTATATCATTTTACTAGTTTTTGAAAACACCATTAAAGTTTATTTATATAGCTACTTCTACTTTGCAGTGTTTATTTTCACTCTATTTTATGACCTACAGGAAATGGTATTTTGAAAACACAAAAATAGCTGAATCCATTCTGAATACTGTCACTGAATTCAGTTAAATTAAATTGAACTGAATTGAATATTTTATTTGGGCTAGACACACAAGGAATTTGTCTTCAGCACAGAAGTTCTCAGTGTACATGTAAAGCAACAGAATAATAATGATAATCATAATTGTTGTCATAATCATAATAATACCAATATGAGAGGGGAGTAAAGAAGATAACAAGGATAAACAATAATACTACAGCCATACCTATATAGGTAAGTACACATAGACATTAGATACACAGTCACTGAATTTTCATCAGATCAGATCTTGAAATCGTGATGCACGGTCATACCAGGGTGAGAAATTTTGGGTTGGTACACATTTTTAAGCAAATGGAATAATGTTTTCAGTTTCTCAAGGAGGTTTGTGACCCAGAAGCTTTGTGTATATATATATTAGGAATATATATATATATGTATGTATGTATGTATGTATGTATGTATATTTTTAATATTTTTAACTATATATATATATATATATATATATACAAAAATAAATTCAAAATTCTTTTTTAACTGCACAATAATTTAGAAATGTGATTGAATGATTAAGTACATAAAAACCAGAAACGTGTTTCTTATATTACTATTTAAAAGTTGCTGTTCTTCATTCATTCAGTACCACAATGTACTTTTACTCATTTTAGAAATACATATAAAATCCACCCCACAGTAGTAATAATAATGATGATGATGATGATGTTGGAAGGGACCTTGGAAGTCATCTAGTCCAACCCCCAGCTCAGGCAGGAAACCCTATACCATTTCAGACAAATGGCTGTCCAGTCTAGTCTTAAAAATTTCCAGTGTTGGAGCATTCACAGCTTCTGAAGGCAGGTTGTTCCACTGATTAATTGTTTAACTGTCAGAAAATTTCTCCTTAGTTCTAGGTTGCTTCTCTCTTTGGTTAGTTTCTATCCGTTGCTTCTTGTCCTGCCTTCAGGTGCTTTGAAGAATAGCTTGACTCCCTCTTCTTTGTGGCAGCCCCTGAGACATTGGAACACTGCTATCATGTCACCCTGCGTCCTTCTCTTCATTAAACTAAACATACCCAATTCCAGCAACCGTTCCTTATGTGTTTTAGCCTCCAGTCCCCTAATCATCTTTGTTGCTCTTCTAGAGTCTCAACATCTTTTTTACATTGTGGTGACTAAAACTGGATGCAGTATTCTATCAGTTTTTGGTAGCTGCAGCACACTGCTAGCTCACATTTAAGTGATTGTCTATTAGGATTCCAAGATCCCTCTCACAATTGCTACTATTGAGCAAGGTACCACTTATACTATACCTGTGCATTTGGTTTTTCTTGCCTAAATGTAGAACCTTATTTTTTTCACCATTGAATTTCATTTTATTAGATAGTGCCCAACGTTCAAGTCTGTCAAGATCCTTCTGTATCTTAAACCTATCTTCTGGAGTGTTGGCTATTCCTGCCAGCTTGGTGTCGTCTGCAAATTTGATGAGTTCCCCATTTATCCCCTCGTCCAAATCGTTGATGATGCTGAAGAACATAGCCCTGGGGCACCCCACTACACACTTTCCTCCATACAGATCAGTGGTTTTCAACCTTTTTAATGCCGTGACCCCCAACCGGTCGTAAGTTGAGGACTACCCAACCGGTCGTAAGTCGAGAACTTTCCCTGCCCGGGAGCGCCGCGCATGCGTGGTGCTGCCCCCTGCGCCAGCCGAGGCGTAACTGGCAAGGGGCAGCGACGGCGCAGGGTGACCACTGGCTGGGCCACCAGCTGGCCCAGCCCAAGGCAGGTAAGGCAGCCGCCGGGCCCCACGCACGCCATCAACCCTCCCTGCGCTCGCCGGCCTCCCACCTCCCACCCTTGGCCCTCTTTTACTTACATTTTTAGTAGTTGCTCAGCAGGGAGGGGTGGAAGCTTCCAGATAGCTCGCCTTCGCTGCAGACAACTTGCAGCGCCGTTTGCAGATTGGGGCTTTTGGCAGGCTCAGCAGGGCAGAGACAGCCTGGACAATTCCTATTGGCTTTTGAAAGCCAATAGAATTAGACTCTGTTCAAGAGAGTCTATTCTGTTGGCTTTCAAAAGCCAATAGAATAAGAGGGAGTAGCACAGCTAAAGAAAAGAGAAAAAAATGGCGGACAGCCTTGTTTGGCGACCCCCGTGAAATGGTCGTTCGACCCCAAATGGGGTCGCGACCCACAGGTTGAGAACCGCTGATATAGATGCAGTTCCATTGAGGACCACACCTGAATACAGCCAGTGAGCCAGCTAGGAATCCATCTGGTGGTGATACTGTCTAATTCACATTTTTCTATCTTATCAAGCAATAGTTGTGTCTACTTTATCAAATGCCTTACTGAAGTCCAAGTAAATTATATCCACAGCATTCCTCTGGTCCACTAATTTTGTCACCTGGTCAAAGAATGCAATAAGATTTGTCTGGCATGATCTGTTTTTGACAAACCCATGTTGGCTTTTGGTAATGACTTTGTCTGCCACTAGGTGGTCGCTGATTCATTGCTTATCTTTTCCAAGATCTTCCCAGGTATTGAGGTCAGGCTGATAGGTCTGTAGTTTCCTGGATCCATGTTTTTCCCTTTTTTGAAGATGGGAACTACATCAACGCTTTTCCAATCCTCTGGTAGTTCCCCAGTGCTCCAGGATCTCCAGTCATACCATCTGTCTGGGGATTGGTTGTCAGTCCTACTACCTTTCACTGCTGGCTTCTTGGCTTGCATTACTAGGCTATCTGGCTTGATCCCAGCTGCATCTCAGTGATCCAGTCCTTATTTAGACATTATACTATACATCTACAGAAATAATCTAAGATAAAAGCCCTCCAGAATCTATATGGGTCAATATAAAAGGGGGAAAAAAATGACATGCCATAGGGGTATCCTATATACCACCCAACCAATCAGAAGAAATAGATGGACTCTTTGCTAACCAGTTAACTAATGTACGTAGGAAGCATATCACAGTTGTAATGGGAGACTTCAACTACCCAGATATCAGCTGGGAGACAAACTCTGTAGCAAGTGGGAGATTGAACAGATTCCTAACCAACCTAGCCAACAACTTTATCATCCAAAAGATAGAGGAGGGAACTAGAAGTAAAGCTATACTGGACCTAATTCTTACTAATAGAGAAGAAGTGATAGAGGAAGTTGAAGGTGCCAGAACCTTGGGGGAAAGTGACCACATCATACTGGAATTCAATATAATGCAAACACAAGCAGTAGAAAATAATTCAACCAATGTCTTAAACTTCAAAAGAACTGATTTTAACAAACTCAAAGAGAATCTAGAAAAGATTCCATGGATGAAAATCCTAAAGGGGAAAACAATTCAAGAAGCATGGGAAACTGAAAAATGCTATCATAAAAGCCCACTCCAGCACAATACTATTGAAAAAGAAAAAGAAGAAAGTCAAGAAGAAATCAGCACAGCTGCACAAAGATTTCTCAGACAAACTGAAAGACAAAAAGGACAAGTACAAAAAATGAAAAGAGGGACACATAACTAAGGCTGATTATCAGCGGACAGCCAAAACATGCAAAGATGAAGTTAGGAAAGCAAAGGCTCAGAATGAACAAAGACTTGCAACAGAAATCAAGGATAATAAAAAACATACCCAAAAAAATAATACCGTGAAAGACAAACTAGGAGCAAAAATTAAAATAAGGAAGAAAATGGTAAGAGAACACCTATCTGACTTTGAAGAATATAAATCACCAGACAGATTACATCCCAGAGTTCTGAAGGAGCTGGCAGATGTTATCTCAGAACCATAGCACCATATCTTTCAAAAATCCTGCAGCATCGGGGAAGTACCTGAGGATTGGAAAACGGCTGATGTGGTTCCCATTTTCAAGAAAGAAAGAAAAAAAAACAGATCCAGGAAACTACAGACCAATCAGTCTAGCATCAATACCTGAGAAGATCCTGGAAAAGATAAACAAAAAAACAGATCTGCGAACAACCAGAAACAAACAAAGTTACAACTGGTAGCCAACACCGGTTTGTTAAAAACAGGTCATGCCAAACCAATCTTATTTCATTCTTTGATAAAGTTACCAAATTAGTAGACCAGCGAAACGCTGTGGACATAGTATACTTAGATTTCAGTAAGGCATTTGACAAAGTAGTCCACAATCTACTGCTTGGTAAGCTAGAAAAAGGTGGAATAGACAACATCACCACCAGATGGATTTGTAGTTGGCTGACAAACCGTACTCAACGAGTAGTCCTCAATGGTACTATATTCACATGGAGAGAAGTAAGCAGTGGGGTACCACAAGGCTCCATCTTAGGCCCAGTACACTTCAATATCTTCATCAATGACTTAGATGAGGGAATAGAAGGGGAACTCATCAAATTTGCAGATGACACTAAACTGGCAGGAATATGTAGCCAACACCCCAGAAGACAAGCTCAGGATTCAAAAAGGTCTTGACAAACTTAAACAATGGGCCCTATCCAACAAAATGAGTTTTAATGTGGAGAAAAGCAAAGTTTTACATTTAGGCAGGAAAAAACAAAGATATAAGTACAGATTAGGTGAGACCTGGCTCAAAAACAGTACCTGTGAGAGAGTACTGGAGTCCTAGTGGACAATCACTTGACTATGAGCCAGCAGTGTGCAGCAGCAGCCAAAAAAGCTGATACAATCCTGGGTTGTATAAACAGAGGGATAGAATCAAGATCACACAAAGTATTAGTATCACTTTATAAAACCCTAGTGAGACCACACTTGGAATACTGCAACCAATTTTGGTCACCATACTATGAAAAAGATGTTGAGACCTTGGAAAATGTTCAGAGATGAACAAAAGCCTGGAGACTAAAACATATGACGAATGGCTGCAGGACTTGGGTTTGGCTAGTCTAAAGAAAAGAAGAAATAGGGGTGACATGATAGCAGTGTTCCAACATCTCAAGGACTGCCGGAAAGAAGAGAGGGTCAAATTATTTTCCAAAGCACCTGAGGGCAGGACAAGAAACAATGGTTGGAAACTGATCAAAGAGAGAAGCAACTTGGAATTAAGGAGAAAGTTCCTGACAGTGAGGACAACAGTGGAACAGTGGAACAGCTTGCCTTCAGAAATCGTAGGTGGAGATTTTTAAGAAGAGACTGAACAGTCACTTGTCTGAGATGGTATAGGTTCTCCTGCTTGAGCAGGGGGGTGATCTAGAAGACCTCCAAGGTCCCTTCCAGCTCTATTCTATTCTATTCTATTCTATTCTATTCTATTCTATTCTATTCTATTCTATTCTATTCTATTCTGTAGTCACCACCATTTCCATCTCTGAAGAGAAGAATTCCGCACATTGCCTAGAGAGTACCAAAATCTAGTCCCTCACAGTAACAAAAATTTAAGGATATATCTCCTTTTACCTGCAAAAGGCGTGCCTTAGTAACCCAGTTCAGAAAATAATATAGTTCTGCAGTAAATAACATTACCTGCATTCTATATATCAACTTTTTCTGAGAAACAAGAGATTCCAAAATCCAGAGTTAGCTGGTTCCTTTTATTAGGAACAAGCAATATTTTTATTTATTTTTATTTATTTGTTAAATTTATTTTCTGACTAACTTGCCATGAGGTTACTCTGTGCTTGAAGAGGATATGCAACCTTTTTGAGTTCTCCATAATTCTTCTTTATCAGGTTAAGTAGTTCAAATACAGGAGAAGTGGAAGAAATAGGCTTGGTATGCTGGGATTTTGGATGTTTTAGATGTTCTGAGATTAGCTGACAGTTGTACCAAAACTGGACAATGATAATTATATGCTTAAATGGGCTTAGAAAATGATGTTTATGTTATTTTGCTTTCTGATGAGTTTAATTTTGTATGAAGAACAAGGAATTCCTAAGAATTAAATCCACCACTAGCTGAGAAATATTATCTCTCAGTGGTTATGCAAAGTAGGACAGTACAGTATTATCTTTTCTGGTTCTATGAAAATGATTGTACATGTCACCCAGGAATTCCAATCTGCAACTCAGAATTGTATCCGTGATAATATATAAACATTCATTATGATAGCAGGCATATATTAAGCATAACAAATATTACTCCATTTTTGTGATGTTGTATGTGGAAATGCTCTCCAACTTTCTTGGTTTGGGGTCACATATCATTTTCTCATTATATTAACCTTCATTAAGAAAGCTTGCTGGAACATTAAGAATATTGCAAACCAAGACCCCAGGGTTAATGTATATAAGAATATTATCTGCACCACTGGATAAAAGATAAAAATACAGGACTGTGTTTAGGAAGCTTGTTTAACACTCTCTCACTCTGACATCATTCTTAGCACTTGGCTAATTCTGGAAAATGTTACCCTTAATGCATTTAATTTAATATAAAAGTACAACACAGTATTACCTGAAATAAAAAGTAAAACGTGCATAAATCATAACGATGCTATTTTGATCCTTCCTTTGCCTCTTCTTGCCATCTAGATCCTTGTCACCTATCCTTTAAATAGACTTCATTCTGCACATATGTCACCACACAAATAAAGCACTGCTGTACCTTTACCAATCAAAGCTTCCCTTGTTTGGGCACAGAGCTCGTTGCCATAATTCTCAAACACTGTTGGCAGATTTGGCAGTATTATTTAGGCCCAAGGCACTATATGTATATCTTCTTTTGCTTTTTCATGATGTAGGACCACTCCCTACACCTTCATATTTATTTCTGCAGCAGCCTTGTTTCTGATTCAAATATCGCAAGAAGCTAGAGTGTGCTATATTTAGTTTTAGTTTATGCTGATGCACAAACTCAACTATCATGATGTATATTTGAATTATGTGACTATGACTTATGGCATATGTAACCTTTATGTTGCTTGAATGTACATGGATGCCTGCAAATATAGCTGACTAGACACTCTTTACATAAACTCCTGTACCTTCACTTACAGGATATGCCTTCATTCTTGTATCTTCGCCTAATCCTAGGGAAATCCTGTTAGATGTGATGCTATCATTTATTCCAGACCAGATCAGTTCCTGTACCATTTTTCCAAAGAAAGAAATAGAACTTTTGTCCTCCATCAGCTTCTTATATTTTTTGTGATTTAGCAAAGTGGCCAGGCTGAGTTCTCTATCAGAATGAGATTACTGATTCTAAAAGAAGATACAACAAGGCTTATATTATGCAGATTAAGGCTGAGTAACCAATGAGATTTGAAGATAATGGAAGAAAATGGAAATACCATGATGACTCTGGCAGGAAAACACACCCATACACCCATGCAGAACAAAGCAGGGATTGGGATATAAAGGCATAGCATAGCTCAATTAATAAAATAATTCAGCAAAAAGATCCCACTCTTCATTTAGCTGAACTGATCCTAATGACAATTGTCTTCTCATTGTTTGATCCTCCTCTGGGTTGGAACAGTTTTCTTATTTGATCAAAGACTATGGGAAGAAACACCTTCTCTTGTGATAAAGGACAAAAGAGCTGCTTGGAAGCTGCTAAATTAGCAAAGATTAGATGCAAAGTGTGAGCAAATCAAAAGGTTTGGTTCTTCCTCATTCTTGCCTGGCAAAATACAGGTAATAAAATACTAGTTTTATCTATTGTTCAGCAGAATATTTCTCTTCATCTGCATTATCTACTTCCCCAAACGATACAAAATTCCAAGAAAGTTCAGCAATTGCTCTTTGCATCAAGATTAACCAAATCACTTTCATTTAAATTTCTACTTTCCAGTGAGACATGGAAAAATAGTATGGTAACAATTGCTCAGCAAAGATCCCAATTTCCTTAGAGAAACTATATCTAAAATATATGTTTTTCATTTATAAAAGTAGACTAAAACATTTATCAAATGGGCTGAATTCTGCCAAGCACAGAAAAATATTTTGTTTTAAGTTCTAGGTATTCATTCATTCATTCAAGTCCAGTTTTGTGTTGGCCACCGTTATATCTAAATGTTGCATGAACTGATTTAGGTCTTTAAAATAAGACCTTTTTGCATAATTTAAAATAGCCCGCAAACACAATATCCTTCTATTTGTATGCCTTTATTTTGGAGTACAACAAAGTATATTGGTATGTTTAGCTGGCCAGTACCGGTGGTACATTAGCACTGTATCCTTAGGTGAACTGATACATCTTCAGATATTTGTCCTTAAATGTCTGAAGCAGCAAAATTTGGACAATAACCTAAGTCATTATATTGTTCAGTTTAAATTTAATATGTGTCAACACAACTATTATGATTTATAAATCATTATGATGTTTTGTGTCAAATTGCTGAAGTTATACAAATCATTATTAAAACAAACCATGTTTTAATTCAATATTCATTATGCCAACTAAGAATTTTCCCCCAGTTAGTGGCAAAACGCACTTTTTATTCTCTCCAAAGCACACACACCCCAGAAAAGCTGCTGCCTTTTCTTTACCTGGGAATCCCTAGATTACCTTCATTTTGCTACCTCTTCTTCTATCACTGGCATCTTCTCTTCTACTTGGCCTCCTTTAATTACTCACAGAATTTAATTACAATAAGATTCTATTTCTTCTCCATTATGCATGCAAACTCAGCCTTCTTTTAAAAATTCTGATCTATTCTTTAGTTTTCAACATTCAGTAACCGGACATGTCTTAAACTTTGCATGTATTAAAACCTGCTACTAGAATAGACCAGGAATAGCAGATAGTGATGAATAATTTACTGTATGCTGATAGATTTTGGGCTAATTTAATTCCCAAATGTCTGATAATTACAAGTGAAAAATTGTACTTGGTCAGAAATTTCTGGTCTGGCCACGTGCTCAAAATCACCCTGACCTTAATTCCAAGCCATTTACCAGCCCAAGCTATATTTTGTATATCTCAGAATACAACTGATAGCTCTTAGGTTTCATACCACTAATGCTGCTCATCTTACAACAGAGACTCTGCCTTCAGAACTGGAACTTGTCTTGGATAAGAGAGGCTGTCATTTAGTGTCAGCTAAAAACAGTTATTTTCTTGGTGGCTATAGACCACATAGACCAGGATCATGATATCAGGGAAGGATTTTTCTAGGGAGTTGCTTGAGTTTGGAAATGTATTAAATTTAAATGAAAGTTTTCGGGGAGGAGGTTTTCCCCTCTAAGCAAGAGGTAGGTGGATACTTTATGGAGAGAACTGCAAAATCATAGAAAAGCCTTCCATTTGAAATCGTCCCAAAGTTTCCGCCTGAATTATCGAAGTCCATTCAGGAAGAAAGGATGGGTGGAAGAGTTGCCTTTTGGTTGGCAATACAGAAGTCATCTCTCCAGGAGTAGCTGCAGAGCCATTACCCTCCAACTTGAATTTCTGCAGCAGAGCAGAAGTTATATCCTCGCCTGGACAAGAGGGTTCCCGCTGAAGAGGCAGAAGGCTGGGTAAGTGTTCCCTTCAGATGGGCCCCACAGAAAAGAGCCATTGCTACCGGGGATCGCCGTTCGCGGGATGCTGTGGCTTGGCGCTACTAAGATTGTCGAGCTCCCGCCCACTCGCGGTTGCCCAACCTCTCCTCGCCAGCCGCTCGGTGGGCAGCTACGAGGTCAGCAGACGCAGGCGGTGCAAGCTCTTTGAGGGACGAAGGCCTGGTTCCGGGACCCCGACCAAGCTTCTCTTGTGGGGCCAGGAATCCTCGGGCTGTGGCCGGGAGGTAACAGAAAAACTCCACCCGGGCGCAGAACCGGCAGGCGCAGGCATTGAAAAAGGTTGCCATGCGGTGGGGAGGGACTCGTCTCCCGTTTCTCTTCCGCGCTTTAGTTCGTCGCGCCCGGTGCCACCTACTGGACTCCTGCAAACAGGGAGAGGAAGAAACTCCAGAGCAGGTTGCCAGGCAGGCCGAGCTCGTGACTCGTAAGCCCGCGCGGCGCCGGAAGATCCAACTTCCCCTTAGGGGAGGGATTTTTTTTTTTTCTCTTACTGCGGGTGGTGGTGGTGGCAACCTTCTGGAGAAACTAACAACAATAACAAGGTTTAAAGGCGAGGGGGTGGGAAGAAGCCCCCCCCACACACTCCACATGCACACACCCGTTTGTATGCTGCAGAAAGAGTTTGCAGTAGCCTGAATGTAAGAGAATACAACTGGGAGAACAGTAGAGCGAGAACCAGAGGAAGAGTCGCCTATCAACCTGCAAATAGCTGGCATCTTAAGACCATAAAGTTGTTTGACTTCTTAAATGGTAGAAGGAAACAAACTCTTAACCTCAGCCCTTCTTGCTTCCATTATTATCAATTCCATTCATTGCGTCCACTTCAATTTCCCATAACGTTTCTGGTGGCTAAGTTGGGAAAGTGCCTTGCAAACTTTTTCCCCCCCTCCTTCAAATAAATAACGTGTTGTTTCTACCATGTTTTGAAAATTTTCTACAATTTACCAACAATCTGAAAGCCTTTTTCCTTAAAATAGCTATGTCCCTTTAAACACAGGCACTGGACCATTCAAACACTCAGTTTTCTATATTTGTTTGCTTTAAAACTGTGGGGAAATACAGTGCATTTTAAAGTATTGAGATTCTGTTTTCATTTACTTAATGACAGCATTAACTTTCATTTCAATCATCAATTAAGAAGTAATCCTGCTCTGGTAGGACTATTTTTTCTCTTTTATTGTAAAACTTTTATTTTCACAATGTATACATTTTATAGAAATATGGACTTTTTCTATCTATACATCCTTCCCATTTAAGAAATGTGTTTTGCTAAGCATCATCTTTGACTCATTCCATCTATTTGCATGATTCTGTTGTTCCTTACAGGCACTTCTGTTAGTCTATATTCTGAGAATTTGGACATAACAAAAAGGTAATTGGGAACTGTGAAAGAGGAGGAAAAAAAAAAGACAGATTTTAATTAACTTTGTAAATTTTAACAGCCAGAAAGTGAAAATAAAATACAGGATGAGCATATTTAAATATCCAATGCTGTTGGAAAAAATTCCAAGTAAGATAAACATAAGGAATATCGGGTGAAAGCATATTATAATGCTTTACCTGGACATGGTAATCTCTCCTTGAGGGCTCTGGGATTTCTCCAGTCCCAATTTGGTGAAGATACCCACCAGCACCATGATGGCCACCACACCACAGATAATGTATACAATCATGTTGGTCTTGTCCTTGGTAGGATTCTGAGGAGTCTCATCCACTCGAGGTGGTGGTTGACCTGTGTTGACCCATTCCGGTGTCTCGTAATTTGAACAACCACTTTGATCAAGTTTTCCACTTGTGAATTGGCAGCAGAAGCGGTAACCACAAGTCCCACAGCAAAAATTGTAGATCCCTGAATTGCAGTTAAATGGAGGATCCCACTGACCCATTACATCATAATAACCAAGGCACCGATCTCCCCCAAAGATGGACTCTGTGGGAGCTACAATTGTGTCCTCTAAGATCGGACCCAATGTGGTATTGCCTTTGACCTCCACCTGCAGTTCTGACTCACGTTTCTGAGGATTAAGTGTTCCAGTCCAAACTTGACCTGGGTCCATAAGAACTAAGCAATAGAATCCAAAAATACACCGTTCCATCTGTATGCCACTCCAGTTCACTACTAAAACTGCTTTCTCTTGCCAAGATTAATTTCCACAATAGAAAAAACCTTGTTTTGTTTAGCAATGCAAAAAAGAAGATTTTTTTTTAAAAAATCCAGTCAAAAATGAAAAGATAATATAGTTCTTTGTAAGCCACTTCTAGTGGAGAGGTCAAGCTCTTGTTTTTTCTCCAAAGCAAATAGCACAATCAAAATAAATTCTCTAGTCCCCCAAAAAAGAAAAAAGTAGGATGGGTGGGAGTATGGTTGGAAGTTGAAAGAAAGGGGATGAGAATAGAAGAAATCAATATAATATGTAGCATCATCAGAAGACAATCTCAGAATTTTCTATGCAATCCCAAGAGGTAGTAGATATGCAGTCCTCCTTCTTTTAGTAGCAAATATTTGGCTTCTAATTTCATTTGAAAAGCTTCACTGAAAACCTTTATGGACTATATTCTCGTCTTGACTCGAACCAAATCCTGAAAGCAGTCCTTCCCTTTCTTCTTCCTTCTGTCCCCTTTCTCAGAGACACTGTGCTTTCTGGAGGGGAAAAAAATTCTTTGCACCACTGAGAAGGGAGGGATTATCAAAAGGGAACGAAAGAAAGAAAACAGGAGGGGTGGAGGGGGAGAGAAGGAGAGAGAAAGTACAGGAAGAATTAAAACAGCTCAAGTCAAACCCACAAATGCCTGATCATTTCCAAAGCAGATCAGAGAAGAATCTTCAGGTTTTCATCCTCCATGTAGAATCTTGGTAAAGACTCAGAGGCTGTTGCCATCAGGCCAGGTTAGATTCAAGAGGACGGCAACAGTGACAATGCCCAGTAATGTAGTGCACAACTGTGAAGAGCTGGTGAACAGCTAGCCAGTTTCTCCTCTGCTTGCCTTTTCCAGGCAGTTTATTAGTAGGAGAGAAACTGTCCAACAGTTCACCTGATTATCCTTTATAGGGGTAGAACAGGAATAGCTATGCTTAAGAAAGAACTCTCTGACACTATACTGTAGTATCTGTCCAGCAGCATCATTGTTGCTCTTTCATGTGTGAGAACAGGATTGTAAAAGTACATTTAAAAAAAAAATATTCCCCATTTATAGATTGACTGTTGTGAAAATAAAAACCAGTTTTTGATCCTTTTTAGGACTAAAGAGTACACATTGTGTAGAATTTGAGAAGTATGCATATGTATGTATATATAAATAAGGAAATATCTACAGCAGTGTTTCTCAACCTTGGCAACTTTAAGAGGGGTTGATTTTAATTCACAGAATTCCCCAGCCAGCATGGGAGTTGAAGTCCACCCATCTTGAAGTTGTCAAAGCTGAGAAATACTGATCTATGATATAACTTTTGAGCCAACTAAAAAGGGAAGAATAGAGTTGGGTGCTGTACAATATCATCACAATCAAGGAAATATTTTCTTCTGATTTCTTCCTTAATATATGAATTTAAAATATATATTGGCCACTATCCCAGCATTTGGAGTAATTTAAAAGCAGACCTTGAAGCTACAAGAGAATCACATAGGTTGCCAGATAATAATCCTGCAATGTATTTTGAGAACACTTCCCAGTCTATTCCTGGATAACAGTTGCAATGAAAAAAAACCTGATCTTTATTCTTATTTTCTCTGCAGAATATTATTTTCAGGATATCAGGAAAAAAAATCCCAAGCCAAATGTAAGTTTCAAAAAATGAGTAGAATTTTCTGTTTTGATTTTTATTCCATCAAGGCTCAAACAGAATTTTAGAATGGAAGCTTGGTTAGAGTAATGGACAGAATAGTCATAATTGATTGAAGGATAACTTCAGTCTAAGGAAAAGGCATATATTAAACATTTATTCACTTATTAATTTACATATATTTTATTGAAAAATAATTTTGTATAGGATTAAAACTACAAAAACAAAGATTAAAATAAAGAAAAAGACATGCAAAAATAAAAGAATAACTGAAAAATCAGTAAAAGTCATAGAAAAAGACAAAAAAGAGACAGAAAAAGAAAAATATTTAAAGAAGCAGCTTCCAATTTTTGCAGCAGATTACCTCCCTCCCAAATTACATAACATGGTTCCCTTCTTCCCATAAACAACACCTTTAATCAGTAAATCCTCAAATCCTCAATTCATTTCTATCCATTTTCAACAAGTCTATAAAGGATTTCTGGTCTTTTGCAAAATATTTTTCCCTTCTAATCAAACAGGCCAATTTAGCCATTTCAGCAAGTTCTACTATCTTAACAGTCCCTTCTTCCATTGTGGATATTTCTGTATTTTTCCATCTTTGCACAAATGGTAGCTTCATGCAGTTACCATATGTAAAACTAATTGTCCATGAGTCTTTTCTAGTGTTGATTGTCCATAAGTTTTGGTTTCTTTAAATTTCAAAATTTTTATTAGGTTAGCAAAATATAAAATATGGAATACAAAGAAAAATGAAAATAAGGGGAAAATAAGGGAGGAAAATGGAAAGAGATAAAGGTATACAGTAAAGCGGGAAAAGAAAAAAAGGCATTGACTTCCTTTAGATGCAGTAGAATAAGGTAATCATATGAAACCTAAACTTTTTATTTTTATGTAATAATATTAGCCATTCTACAACAACAGACCTGTCTAATCGGCAAAATCCAAAATCAAAGTTTCATTTTTTTCCCACCTTAAGCACAGAGTCCAAAAGCCATTTCCAAATGGAAATAAAATTGTGTCCTTTTCTTTAATTAAAGCTGTCAATTTAGCTGTTTGTGCTAATTCCATCAACTTTTGCAGCTGTTTGTCCATTATGGGAATCAAAATGTCTTTCCATTTTTGTGCATAAAGTAATCTTGCTGCCATCAACATATATAACATCAAAGTTCCAAAAAAAATTCAAGTTCTTTTCCATTAGGCCTAAAAGAAAAGTCTCTGGTTTTACCTTTATATTCACTTTTAAGAATCTTCTGTATTAACATGTGAATCCTACTCCAATATTTCTTGGCTTTGAAACATGTCCACCATAAATGATAAAAAGTTTCTTTTTTATATTTATATTTCCACCATTCATTTGAGATACTTTTATACATTCTTGACAATTCATCCAGTGTTAGATACCAACAATACATCATCTTATAAAAGTTTTCTTTTAAATTATAATTTAATGTGAATTTTAGACCTTTCATCCACATATTCTCCCATTGTTCAAACATTACATTATATCCAAAGTTCTTTGCCCACTGAAATCATACAATGCTTTACATACTTATTCTCCAAATTCAAATTTACTAACAATTTATAAAACTTAGCAATAATGTGTTCATCAATACTACACAGTAGGATATCAAATTTATTTTTCACCAAATCAAATACATAACTTTTTGTCTAGTTTAAATCTTTTTTTAAATTGTAAATATGTAAAACAATAGCAAACACGTCCTTCTGATACTAACTCCTCTTTAGATTTGAGGATAGGGTCAATAATAATTGAAAGATATTATTTGACAATAAGTTCACCAGTCTGGCCTCGCCATCATTTCTTTAAAAAAAAAAGCTTCCTGAGGAGTATCAAAGAGGCATCTTTCCAGAGATCTTTATTTTATATTTATTCCAAACTCTTAGGATGGCACATCTAGCAGAGTAATTATGAAAATCAACACTTACTTTAACCTTATCATATCATAAATAGCTGTGCCATCCAAATCTTAATTCATGGCCCTGTAGCTTGAGTAACCTCTTGTTTTGGAGACTCACCCACTCTTTTAGGCAGACCAAACAACAAGCATCAAAATACAATTTCAATATTTCACAATCGGACATATTTTTAACAAGCATCGTTGTTTTCTGTTTGTTTATTTTAAAGCCCACTAAAGGTCCAAACTCATTTATTTTCTTCATCAAATATTCTGTATTTTTGGATTTTGCAAAAATAGGTGAGTCATCAGCAAATGCTCTCAATTTATAAACTTCCTTTTTGACATTTATACCTGTTATTTTTCTCATCTTGCCTAATATCTCTATTCAAAACTTTCAGTACCAATATAAGCAGCAAGGAGATAAGGGGCATCCTTGTCTTATATCCTATGAATTTCACATGATTTAGTTAAATCTCCATTAATAATAATTTTTGCTTGCTGTGACCCCTTGAATAAAATGCTCTCTGAAGTCCATATCTTCTAATACTTTAACATAAAAACCCAGTCTAAGTTGTCAAAAGCCTTCTCTGCATTCAAAAATATTAAAGCTGCCTGTTTCTCATTATGATATTGTAAATATTCAGTAATAGTCAAAACATTGTCTCTTCTTCACATTGTCTCTTAACTATCTTTTTGGCAAAAAGGCAGATTGAGCTTCATGAATATATGCCTGTAAAACCTTCTTCAATCTTTCTGCTAAAATTGCAGCAAAAAGTTTATAGTCATTATTTGATAATGAAATTGGTCTGTAGTTTTTTTTTATTATCCTCAGGACATCCTGACCCTCCTTTCGTAATAATGCAATATTAGCTTCTTTTTCAGGTTTGAGGCATCTTTGCTTTCTGTAATGCTCCATTCATTATATCCTTTAGTGGCTGAAGGAGTTGATCCTCAAAGCATTTATAATATTGGCCTGTAAGACCATCTCGAGCTTTATCTGGTTTCATTTTTTAATAGCTTCTGATATTTCAAAGGTCACTGGATCACTCATAAGCTGTTTCTGAGCTTGTGAAAGTTTAGGTAAGCATTGTCTTAGCAGATATTCATTTATTTCATGCATGTCAAATTCTTGCTTCTTATAGAGATTGGAATAGAAATTATGAAATGACTTTTTAATAAGATCATTATCTGATATTACATTGTCACCTTCATACATTTTCTTGATCATTCTTTTTTCCTTTCCCTTCCTAATTTATATGCCAATCATCTTCCTGGTTTATTTGCAAACTCAAAATGCCTTTCTTTCACATTATTAGGTTTAGTTTATATTTCTTTAACTGTTAACATAGACAATTGTTGATGTAACAGTTTAATTTGAGGTAAATTTTGGAGTCTGTAGTTATCTTTTTCAATTCAGTTTCTTTCTAATTTCATCCAATATCTTTTGCATCTTTTCATGGGATTTTTTTTCTTCGCTAGACAATTATGTTGTATAAATAGCCCCTCATAACTCCTTTAGTAGCATCTCAAACAGTCATCAAGTTTGTCCCTTTATCCAGGTTATCAAAATATTGATTTGGTTTCTTTTTACAGTCCTTTATAATCATCTCCTTTTGAAAAATATTCATTTAATATCCATCTACAGCAGTGGTTCTCAACCTGTGGGTCGGGACCCCATTTGGGGTCAAACGACCATTTCACGGGGGTCTCCAAACAACGCAGTCCGCCATTTTTTTCCCTTTTCCCTAGCTGTCCTACTTCCTCTTATTGGTGGCCACACCCACTTGGGGGTCACCACAACATGGGGAACTGTTTTATGGGGTCACGGCATTAGAAAGGTTGAGAACCACTGATCTACAGTATAATTCAAGCTCTTTTTTCTAAGTATCAAAAGAACTGGGTTATGATCAGAGAAAGATTTAGGCAAAATATCAACTTGTAAGACTTTTAGAGATCCATATCACATTGATTCTTGACACGGATTTATGTCGTTCTGAAAAAAAAGTATATTTTCTAGCACAGGGCTTTTCAACCTTTTCACCCATTGTACCACTTTTAGGATATGGCAACATCCGAGTACTACCAGTCGCCTAGCAAGGCGTCAAAAACTTGATAAAGTACAGGTAGTCCTCGACTTACAACAGTTCGCTTAGTGACTGTTTGAAGTTACAATGGCACTGAAAAAAGTGCCCTCCAAGCCACAGTCGAGCAAGACACCTGCCTGCCCACCCGGCGTCACTCTTCCTCCTGTCCAAGGTTTTCATTGTTTTGAGCATTTCTGATGAGTATTGGCAGCGGGGGGGGGGTGTTTGGTTTTTGTTTCCCCCGTCTGCTGGGTGGTTGCAGCAGGTTTTGGTCACTTCACATGACCCTGTGACACTGTGACCGTCATAAATATGAATCAGTTGTCAAGCATCTGAATGTAAATCACGAGAACCTGGAGATGCTGCAACATTCCAGCTGATCAGTGCTTCTTCTGGACTCAGCAAAAGCACCAGGATCAGTGCTGTATTCCAGCTGATTGGTGCTTCTTCAGGACTCAGCAGAAGCACCAGGATCAGCGCCGAGCTCCAGCTGGAGCCTGGCGCTGATCGTGGCGCTTCCTGAGCCCTGACAGCCCTGCAGCTCCAGCCATCTCTCACTCAGACTTGTGTGGTGCTGCCACCGGTTCAGCTCATTCCCCTCCCCCACTACTTTTCTAGGATGGTCGCGTACCACCTGCTAGGTGCCAGTGTACCACAGGTGTTACCCGTACCACTGGTTGAAAAGTCCTGCTCTAGCAGTGCCAATTCTTTGCCTCCATTAATCTTATCAATGCTAATTGTTCATCATCTTGAAAAAAGCCTTTGTTAATTTATCCTGAGAAGGTTTAATCCCTTTAGTAGATGTTCTGTCCAAAACCAGAGAAACCACTCCATCCCAATCCCCCAAAATAAGCCAGTTTTCATAAGAAAAAAATAATAGTTGATCCATAAGATATTCAAAAAAATTATTTTATCATCATTTGGCACATAAAGTCTAATTACTATTGATTTTATTACATTAAGCTCCATTCTCACAATTACAAATCTACCATACTCATCTGCTAGAATTAACTTGGGTTTATCTTGGGGTTTTATATATAAAATGACTCCATTAATCTTTTTTAAACCAGCTGATATAAATTCCTCTCCTAATCTTTTATTTATTAAATATTTCTTATCTTGAGGGTGAAAGTTCATTCTCTGAGCTTGTGGATTGATTTCTGAACATTTTGTTACCAGTCTATGTAACATCTTCAGTGGCGTTTAGTTTCTTATCTTGTATCTTAATGTCTGTTTCTTGAAGTCAGATTATATCAACATTCAGTTTCTTCAGATAATGAAGTATTTTTTACACTTGGAGCATTAGCCCCATTCATATTCCATGTTATAAACTTATTCTCTATTTTTAGATAATGTGGCAAGTCCATGTGCAGCCATCTCAATCTCTTCGATAACAGGTCTTTGAGGTTGATCTACCTCCAACTACTTGTCTGTATCCATTTCTTCAGCTGGGTCCAAAATTAGTTTATGTTTAATCATGAAATACTTGCCTTTCTCTATAGAATACAACCTTTGCTCTGGGTAGGTAAATACCACTCCTTCAAGTTTGTCCCAGCAAAAGGCAATTTTTCTCTTCTTTAAGATATCTGTGAAAAAAGACTAAGCTCTCCTTTTTTCAAGATTCTGAAAGGGATTTCCTTCAAAACAATTATATCTACATTTTCCATTCTTAATTTAAATTTGGCAGTCAAAAATGTAATCTCTCATTGTTCTTCCTACAAAATGAAACTAAAATATCTCTTGGTAATTTTCATAAATCTTGGTTTCAAGTAAATATTAAAATTTTAAATTTTGTGCGTCATCATACATATTTGTCTCTAGTATTTTTTGCGATGCATGATAAAATGTCCCTTCATGTTTTTCACATTTCCCAGATATAAACGTAGACAATTAATTATCATAAGATATTGCTATGATTTAGGACTGAAGTGTAAATGCATCAGGTATGAAATGTAGTTCTAATCATGGCCTTGTCATTCCAAGAGGTCCTTTAGCTAGTATAATGAGCAGCAAAAATATTTCTCCTTTTTCACTCATAGGGACCATAATGGCAAAAATGCCCTGTAAAAAAGCCTGTTTTTTAGCGAGTGGGACAAGACGGCTAAAATGTTATCAGCTGTTGATAAGCTTATTGATCAGCTTTAATAACACTATTTTTCAAGAAACCATATCTTCTTAACTGTAACAATTACTTAATGCTATACTGATGAGATGAATAGAAATAAATGTGTTGTGTTGAAATATTCAGCTTAAGGTAACCTGTTATGAAATATAGGAAGTCTTTGACTTATCCTTACCCCAAAAGGCCCCCAAAAATTCATTGTTAAGTGGTGTGGATGTTAAATGAGACATCTACATTTCTTCACTAAATGAGTGCATCTAAGCCTATCTAAGCTTGAACTGTGCAAAGGCCCTTCTAGGCATGACTACCACCTTCTCTTCAAGCAAGTGTTATTAGTCTAGGAGAACCCTCAAATTGGGGAAGTTTGGAGAAATGTAATCCAAAACTAAAGATGGCTTATTTCATAAACAACCAATACCATCTCTGTACTATAGCCAACCTGAACCTTAATTTAAAACGGTCTAGATAATCAGCTTCATCTATGGCCTGCAGAAGCTGAATAGCTACCATCTTTTCTACAGCCTTCTGGAAAAAGGAAAGTTGTATATCATTGTGAGGTCCAAGGATGGTCTCTTGAGAAGGGGGTACATTACCACCACCATCAAGGCAGGTAGAATCATCCCTTCAGTCACAGAGTTGAGAAGCTTGGACAAGGACACTGCTATGCCAGAGGAAGAAAGATAAATTGATCCTTGCAGCCCAATTTTATGATCAGGGTCTCACACATGTCTGGGACAGTGTCCCTAAAGGCCACCAGAAATTTGTAGATGACAGCAGCCACACTCCCACTCTTGGAATTGTGGCTGGTGCTACACTTAAAATCTGGGTGGGGCATATTTCTGAGAGGGGATCCTTCCCTCTTTGCTAATAATGTACATCTGGTCAGCCTTCTCATTCATGATCAAGTCATGGATGATGTGTGCTTTATTACAGACTGGTCTAATATTGAGTCCAGGGTTGCTAAAGCTCTGGAGACCAGATTCTGGGGGTAAGCAAGTGGACTAAAACATAGTATCAGACAATGAAAACCTTCCTCTAGAGTGCCCTTCTCCCATTTCCCACTATATCTCTCCAAGCCCATCACCACTGCAATTCCTCCTGCCTCTTTCCCCTTCCCTCAATCATCTCCCCTCTTCCTCATGCTCCCATATCACTCTCCAACATGGAGTCCATGGAGAAAAAGAGTCTATAGAACCATATTTTGGTGTCTATCATACTCAGTTCCTCACCTCACAAATTGTTATCATAACTTTCTTTTGGATTTGTTTCTTATTTAAAAGAATAGGAGCCCTCCAGTTTGTAAAGCTAAGTGACCATCTAGCTTGATTTTTTATTTCTGAGAATGCCACTCAGAAGTATTCTTAGAATAAACAAATGGCAACTTGGATTGCTCAGTGGTTTGTCTGAAATTGTGCCATTTTATCAGGGGGAAAGATAAAAATAAATGGCAGTAGTATGGAGCATCTTGGGGAGTTAGCAAGAAGAGAATGGCTTCAGCATCTGGAAAGCAAAATTATGTTTAATAACTAGCCCCTCCTAGCTTCCTTCATGGCACTTATTTAGGGAAAATACCTATGATCTGTTTTCAGAATTCCAAATGTATTAATTGTATGATATCCAAAAAGTTGAGAGCCTTGGAGTTTCCTTACTTGGCGGCAATGGAGATACTTAATCCAAGAATTTCCCCAGATCTTTCTAGGCCTTGGGTACTATAAAGCAGTGTTTCTCAAATTTGCAAATTTAAGATGTGTGGGCTTCTGTTTCCAGAATTTCACACTAGCCACACTGGCTGAGGAATTCTGGTAGTTGAAGTCCACACATCTTAAATTTGCCAAATTTGAGAAACACAGCTATAGGCAATGTCAATGATGAAAGGATAACAGGCCCTGTAAAGACTGAGGAGTCCAACAAACTTCTTGGGTTGACCAAAGATTTAGAATTTTAGAGGCTAAGCACACTTTAGCCTGGCCAAATAATAATTAGGTTTATTACTTCAAGTACATTAATGATTAATCTAACAATAGGCTTCAACCAGGTATAGGAACTGAGCTCTCCTGAATTTCCACTCATGTGATTAGTTTCTTTTGCTAAAGGCTGGGAGTTAACCTCTAAGTCAGTGATGGAGAACCTTTTAGAGACCGAGTGCCCAAACTGCAACCCAAAACCCACATATGTATCGTCGGATGCCAGGTGGGTGTGGCCCATTGGGTGGGCGTGGCTCATTGAGTGGGCATTGCAGTGGTAACGGCAGACTGGGTGGGACTAAAAAGTTCAATCAATCAATTCCAACTTTGCGAGATCTTTTTTTTTCCTGCGAGAAGTTGAAATTGACTGATTGATTGAACCTTGGGGTTTTTTTGCACACGGTGGCAGAGGCCTAAAGTGAAAAGGTTTTATAAAACCCAGCTGAAGGCCTAGGACTGGGGCGACGGCGTGCGTGCCCACAGAGAGTGCTCTGTGTGCCACCTGTGGCATGCGTGCCATAGGTTCGCTACCATGGCTCTGAGCAATAATAACAATATGCTATTTTGCTTTGAAATTAATTGTTGATTTTTAATTGCGTCTTCATTGAATATAGATATCTTATCATGATGGGTGGTTGGGCATCTGCAGAGGGGAAAGGGGACAAATTATGAAATATATTTGATGATGTCATCAGGCAGATATTGTGAGATGCGAGTACATAATTGTAGCATTTACATAGTGACATCCCCATGCACAGGTCATTATTTTACCATCAATTAGATCTGCTGTATATACCATTGTGCATGCAATCATATAAGAGACCTTATGTGAGCATGTAAATAAGTTGAGAGCCAAATGATAATTTGGTGATTATGTTTTAAGGCAACTTTGACTCAATCTCAAAATGATTCCTACCTGCAAGAGAAGGAAAAACTCCTCTTCCACAGACAAATCAACAAAGTGCTAATTTTTCTGTCAAAAGTATTAAAACAGTTTTGTGAATATTAACAGTTGTCTTAGCTCAGAAACACTGAATAATGCAGAATAAAAGAATTCAGCGTGAGCCAGTTCAAAGAAGGAAAACAGATCTTCACCCAGAGCTCAAGGGAGTAAAGGAAGGCATAATGTACCAGGTGGATTATGGCTAATGAATAGGCAAGAAAATGGTCTTGAAATGAGACCAAATCTCTCTACTCCCATCCTCAAAGCCAGCTCTATTCATGTCATTTCTTGTATCCTTGCTAAACTCCACTGGGGCTGTAAAAGATGGGCTTAGCAGCTGACTAGTAGTTCAATGACCCATTAGTTTTGTTAGCTTCTTTCTTTTCACCGTCAGTCCCTGATGACTGTATACAAGAACAAGCCTCCCATCCTGCACTTTGGTGTGCAATACTACACTACAGGGGCACATTTCTTTCTTATCCCAGCTGGTAATCAGTTTATATCCTGAAGCATGGGGATTAATAGCTCTTGTTTCATTACTTTCTGCTGACCTAACATTCCCCAGCCAGTTTTGATGCTAGAAAAGACCATCCTTTCCTCCTGTCTCTTAGGAAAGCAGATAGGTTGTGTTGATGGTGCAATGCAGAAAACTAGCTGATTGATATTCTCATGAATCTAGCCCTTTTGCAAGGATCCACTCTGACTTTTCAATTTAGTTTTTTTTCCCTTCTTCTTTTTTACTTTTCCAGCCTAGCTTTCTAAGACTAATTGGATATAGGATGCCATTTCTTTGTCCTTTGTCTTCCAAATCTGGAGAAATATTTTCCATATTGCAAGTTGCCTCCTCAAGTTTTAGAATCAGTCCTAATTTGTTTGGTTGAAATCAAAAGTCTACCAATGAAGTGAAGAAAGCCAAGGCTCAAAATGAACTGAGGCTTGCGACCAAAGTCAAAAATAACAAAAAAAGCTTCTTTCAACATGTAAAAAACAAGAAAAAAGTGAAGGAAATGATTGGTCCATTAGTGGGTGGAAGTGGCAAGAAGGTGACAAGCAACAGGGATAAAGCAGAACTATTTAACTCATTTTTTGCATCTGTCTTTACACAAAGGGAAAAAACAGACCAACCTATCAAAAATAGTGCCACAAAAAACAAAACAGAAACACAAGTTAAGATAGGCAAGCAAATCGTTAGTGAGCACCTGTCCAGCCTAGATGAGTTCAAATCGCCAGGACCAGACGGATTACACCCCAGAGTTCTCAAGGAACTGGCAGATGTGATATCGGATCCACTGAACTATATTTTTCAAAGATCCTGGAACACAGGGGAACTACCAGAGGACTGGAAAAGAGCTGATGTAGTTCCCATCCTCAAAAAAGGAAAAAAAATGGATCCAGGAAATTACAGACCTATCAGCTGACCTCAATACCTGGGAAGATCCTGGAAAAGATAATCAAACAACGAATCAACGAACACCTAGAGGCAAACAAAGTCATTACTAAAAGCCAACATGGGTTTGTCAAAAATAGATCATGCCAGACAAATCTGATTGCATTCTTTGACCAAGTGACAAAATTAGTGGATCAGAGGAATGCTGTGGACATAATTTACTTGGACTTCAGTAAGGCATTTGATAAAGTAGATCACAACCTACTACTTGACAAGATAGAAAAATGTGGGGTAGACAGAACCACCACCAGATGGATCCTTAGCTGGCTGACCGGCCGTACTCAGCGAGTGGTCCTCAATGGAACTGCATCTATATGGAGGGAAGTGTGTAGTGGGGTGCCCCAGGGCTCTGTTCTGGGCCCAGTACTCTTCAACATCTTCATCAACGATTTGGATGAAGGGATATATGGGGAACTCATCAAATTTGCAGACGACACCAAGCTGGCAGGAATAGCCAACACTCCAGAAGACAGGCTTAAGATACAGAAGGATCTGGACAGACTTGAACACTGGGCACTAACTAACAAAATGAAATTCAATGGTGAAAAAAGCAAGGTTCTACATTTAGGCAAGAAAAACCAAATGCACAAGTACAGCATAGGTGGCACCATCTCAATAGTAGTAACTGTGAGAGGGACCTCGGAGTCCTAGTAGACAATCACTTAAATATGAGCCAGCAGTGTGCTGCAGCTGCCAAAAAGGCCAACACAGTGCTAGGCTGCCTTAACAGAGGGATAGAATCAAGATCACGTGAAGTATTAATACCACTTTACAATGCCTTGGTAAGGCCACACTTGAAATACTGCATCCAGTTTTGGTCACCACGATGTAAAAAAGATGTTGAGACTCTAGAAAGAGTACAGAGAAGAGCAACAAAGATGATTAGTGGACTGGAGGCTAAAACATATAAGGAACGGTTGCGAGAATTGGGTATGTCTAGTTTAACGAAGAGAAGGACAAGGGGGGACATGATAGCAGTATTCCAATATCTCAGGGGCTGCCATAAAGAAGAGGGAATTAATCTATTTTCCAAAGCACCTGAAGGCAGGACAAGAAGCAACGGGTGGAAACTCATCAAGGAGAGAAGCAACCTAGAACTAAGGAGAAACTTCCTGACAGTGAGAACACTTAATCAGTGGAACAGCTTGCCTCCAGAAGCAGTACATGCTCCAACACTGGAAGTTTTTAAGAAGAGACTGGACAGCCATTTGTCCGAAATGGTGTAGGGTTTCCTGCCCGAGCAGGGGGTTGGACTAGATGACCTCCAAGGTCCCTTCCAACTTTACTACTATTACTATTACAATTCTAACAACAGATAAATAATAATTGATTTCTCTTATGAGAAAATTTAATAGTGATATTTCTGTTTCTTAGAGAAAGCATTAAATATTTCTGCTAAATAAGACAGAACAGCATAATTACCACTCCGTATCAAGCTACTTTGCAATTCTCTTTTAAGGAACATTTCAAGATTTTTTACTTAGGACAATTCTGCTCTTCCTGCTTACCCCAGTGTGATAAATAGGTCACCTACTACTTTGGGAGAGCAGGTACAGATGAGATCATCCTCCGTCTGCACCTAACCTGTTTGGAAGGTGACCTCCACCCTGGTTTTCTTGCTGAGCATCAGAAGGTGTGCTTTCCTTTCTCCTTAGTGCAGCAAGGCTGTCTGCTCTACTTGCTGCATTTCATTGCCTCTTGCACAAACCAATGCCTTCACTCCAGAGCAAGCATGTTCCCCCCAGCCTTACTTTCAGTCTTCAGTGGCCATTTGGTATTAGGTTGCCAGTGGCTGACATGAAAGCTGGATGAAATGTTGGATAGGGTTTTTTTTATTTGTTTTTGGATTTTAACAAGTATATCAGAGGAATGGTAAAATACTGGGCATTTTTTTTCCCTTTTAACAGGTTCAACCCAGGTATTTATTTGTTATGTATATGTAGGGGTGTGGGTTTATACATATGTTGTACATAGTATGATTAGGTGTGTGTCATGTATGTGTTTCACTTTGAGAGCGGGCAACTAAATTTCATTTTTGATGTGTGCTGTTGTGCCCACAGTTAAAAAATGACAATAAAGTTTATCTTACCTTATCATTTGTCCAGACCTCCTTTTTCTTCTTCCTGGATGTAATTGACAAGAGTTCTGCCAAGTTGCCTCTTCCAGCCTCCAAGTGAGAGGAAGAAATGTAACCCTCCCAGTCCTCAAATGACCTACCCAGAGAAGAGAAAGTAATTACCAATTGTCTTCTTGGCATGGCTGGCAGATGAAAAGAAGCAGGGAATCCACCATCAGATGCCTTGTTAACCATGGTCTGGAGAGAACACCTGGCTATCACAGTGGCCAAACATGAGGAAATGGGGAGAATCTGGGAAAGCATTTCTTAAGCTGATGTAAAAGGATATGAGAATAACCTTGGGAGACAGGAAGACCTGCAGCCTAGTCTGATAAGAAAAATCTGAGTTCAGCAGAGGGATGAGGTGGAGAAAGTAGTCTTGGAAAGGACCTTCCCTAATTCTCTGGAAAGTAAAGGCAGGGGAGGGGGAAAGTGCTTTCAGATTTGCAAGGTTCTGTTACTATAACTTTACCATGAAGATAGTGTTAGTACTCATGGCTTTTGTTTCCTGACTGGACTACCTTAAAAGGCTCGCAGCTGTTTTTTTTAAGTTGGTTTACATATGGGAGATAAACAGCTGATGGCTGAGTGTGGAAAACCCCCAAACTGTCATTTCAGCATATTATATTGAAGTATTTTCCTCCCCTTGGAATAGAAATAAAGCCAAAATGTTAGCAGCCTACATGGATTGTAGTTGACCAAAACCATAATTAACAGGCTGTAAATTATATGTTTACTTTTTTCATTTGTTTCTGCCTCTAGGATAGTGAGTTCGATTATCTGCATGGACATCTGGAAGTAAGTCCCCCAGAGCAGCACAGGAAGGAGAAACTCTTTGCATCCAACTGAAATACATGTACTTTTCCTCCACACTTTCATCCTAAAGATCCTTTTTAATTGGACATATAAGGACATGGTTTAAATGAAATTATTATTAGGTAGGAAATTACTCTCATAACTTCCATTCGCCATTTTGGAACCGGCAACAGTTACACTAGAGAGCATTTAAAGTATAGTTTATAGAAAATTTCTTTGCCTACTTCTGTCTGTTTGAATAAGATTATATAAGAAGTGATATATGTCTGCAAACAATATATGGCAGGCAGTGATGGGTGCCAGCAGCAAGAATTGCTCTGTTTCTAGAGTAGCCACAGCTTCACCTCATGGGAAATTATAAAGAAGGTACATTTCTATATTGAGCAAATAATTGTTTTAAAACTAGGTTCATTGTCATTGCATGAAGAGATCTTAATAGACAAGAAGAGGAGAGAGGTTTTTTATTGTTTTAATTATAGGATGGAAGATATAGAGCCTTAATTCATAAATTCTCTCCCCTACTCCCCCTTCCTTAGTTTTAGTACAACTGCAATTGTGCTAGAGGTGTCTAAAAAATATAACAAAAGTGGCCATTACGAAAGGCAGAAGAGCCAGCACTGCTATGCCAATTAATTTGGTCACTTACCTTTGGTCAGGGAGATTCCACACAAGGCACTAGTTATTAGTAGTGCACATTAGTTATTTATAGTATTATGCATCCAGAGTTATTTGCTGAAATGGGTGGTATATAAGTTAAATAATTTTTTATTAAGTAAATGAATACAATTTTTCAAGTGACCTAGCAATTCCCGTACTATCTCTTATCCCAAATCATGATTTATATAGTTTTATCCTTCAGTCTCAGCATTTTTTTTTTATCATGGTAACCAGTATTCCAATTGTGATCTTACCAGTGCAGTATAAAGCAGTACTAATACTTAATGTGATCTTGATGCTATTCCTCTGTTCATGCAGCCTACGACTGCATTGGCTTTTTTGGTAGCTGCAGCACACTGCTGGCTCAAACTTAAGTGGTTGTCCTATAGGACACCTAGTCCCTTTTAGAGTCATTACTGTTGAGCTAGTATTCTATACCTGTGCATTTGGTTTTTCCTGCCTAAGTGTAAGATCTTAATTTTCTCATCACTGAATTGCATTTTGTTGGATAGGGCCCAATGTTCAAGTCTGTCAAGATTCTTCTAGAGTCTGTCTTCTAAAGTGCTCGCTATTCTCCCAACTTGTTATCATCTGCAAATTTGATGAGTTCCCCTTCTATTCCTTCACCTAAATCATTATTAAGATATTGAAAAATGTTCTCCAGAGTTGATATCATAGTGATTGGTTTATAGATTTCTGGATCCATTTTTCCTCTTTTTAAAGATTGTAACCACATCAACTATTTTCCAGTCCTCTGGTGCTAAGGATCTTTGAAAGATTATGTTCAGTGGTTCTGAGATCACATCTGCCAGCTCTTTCAGAACTCTGGGATGTAATCCATCTGGTCTTGATGATTTCACCTTGTCTAAGGTGGATTGATGTTCTCTTACAATTTTCTTGCCTGTTTTAACTTTTTTTTCCTATTCTGTCTTTTACAATCCCGATTTTGATAAGTTGAACTATTTTTTGCTTTTGAGTAGACAGTTGCAAAGAATGAATTAAGCAGTTCCACTTTCTCCCTGCTACCCATTACCTCCTTGCCATCTTCTCCCGTTAGTGAACTAATTGTTTCCTTGACTTCTTTCTTGCTTTTTCCATGTTGATTTTTTAAAAATTATTTTTGACATATGTTGCAAGTCTTAGTTCATTCTAAGCCTTAGCTTTCCTGACTTCATCCTTGCTTTGGGCTATTTGCTGGTATTCTGTTTTGGTTATGTGTCCTTCTTTCCAGTTTTTATACTACTATTTTCAGAATAATGGAAGAGTAGCACAATTTTTATAAGATTATACCCCTGTTCCATCTTTTTAAATGGACCTGGCTTTGAGATGGTCAGTGATAATATTGAGAAAGAGAACTCTTTCAGTACCTTGTAATCTTTATGGAGAATGAAAATAGCTCATACAATTCTTCCATGTAAGGCCTGGAAGGAAGTTTATCTGCAAACACTAGCTACAAAAAAAGAGGGAGGAGGAGGATTCTGCCACTTTTTATGCTAAGTTTGTATTATTTGCTTCATTTCTACCTCCTTCAAGAAAATTTGTGCAGTGGACAAATCACAATGTATACAGAGATTTTATCTTCACAATGATCCTGTGAGGTGAATTAGAGTAATAGTAAGTGGCTCAAGAGAGTTTCAGGCTAAATGGAGGTATAAAACTCCCTCACCCCTAATCATTATTTTAATTAGTACACTACATTGGTTGAGAGTACTTTTGTTAATCTGTTTAGTCACCAGGCTAGCTGCAAACATAAAAGCCCATGCCCCTCAGCCAATCTTGAAAGTATTTGAAACTTGATTTGCTCACAGTGTCATTAGTCTTTGTCTCAGCATCCTTAATTATTTTCTGGACAGTATAATGAAGAAAGACACGATGGCTGCAATTTAAGATAAAAAAACATTCCAGAATGTTAAAGAAGGCATATCCATCCTTCTCTTTTCTCACAAATGTCATCATCTCATCTACTATAACTCTGGATTTCAAATGTTAATTAAGCATGTCCTTCAGACTCCATAAGGTAAACCATTCCTTCAGTAGGAGTTTGAAGATAGCATACAAAGGGATGGAATATGTGTGATGCAATTGTCTAGTATGGCCTCTTTCCCAAGTTCTACAAACAGTCTAATGCGGTTTGGAATCTTATGTTTTGTTCATATGTTATGAAATCCAGAGCACTCATTATTCAATACATGTAAATGGAGTTTCAGGGTCTTCACCATTAGTCTTGTAATTCCTTGTCAGTATGAAGTTTAATGGGAATTTTAATTTCTGGTCCTTGAATTTCTGGTCAATGAGAATAATAAAATAATGAGAATAATAGAACTAACTTAAACCTAGGCTTTTCATGGTGAACTGCAAGCAAGACTACATATGATTGTTCCCACTCCTGCTCTCTAAGTCATCAACAACACTTTTTTTTTTAACTTTGAAAAAGACTTAGAAGAAGCTGTTTGAACTTAATATGCACAAAATGGGAGCTAGGAAGCACTCAGAAAATGCTCCTAGTTCTTTATCATCTTGCCTGCCTCAGCAGGGTGAAACTGCTCAGAATGTTTTATATTCCCATAATACCTTTCTAAGGAATATTTTTTCATTGTGCTTAACAGCAGCGTGAACAAAGAATTAACCTGCAAATTAACTCACAAAACTTATTGCTCTAAATTATTCTGAACATGTATAGTGTACCACATTACACCTTTCATCTTTCACTTTTAGTGCCAAAGTTATTTTCCCCTCCACAACAAGAGAAGCAGACACAAATATAAAATAAAGTAAGAAAACCAACAGAGAGAGCGGAAAATCTTGCTTTTATCACTCTACTTTTATCCTACAAATTCCAAAAAGAAAATTCTAATTTCCTGACATTTTTCAGGAATAATTTTTTTGCAGAGGAAAAGGTGGGCATGAAGTTGCTGCTCCTGAATTGGTTGGAAAATATCAGTTCTGCCCTGGCTGTTCATTTTTGTACTGTGTTAAGACAGTGTGGGATGGTGGAATAGGATAATGGATCTATCCTTATTTGAAGTTCTACCCTCACAAACACAGCGGGGCAGTCTACAGAAGGAGGATATATATGAACAAGGGGTTATCTTTTCTAGCTGCCTCCTTTACTTTTGTTTTACACCCACGTATCCTCTTGATATCCCTGAGAGAGAGGAAGGATGGATGGGCAACTTCCTAGGTTTTTAAATCTGTTTCTGCAGTCCCCCAGGATAAATTCTGCAGAAAAGGCTGTGCAATTTGTATGAGCTCCCCACACAATTAAACATTGTGTAGCTTTCAGAAATGTGAATGACCAACTCTGTTAATCTCTTTGACTTTCTACTCTTGAAATGTGCCAAACTTCAACCCCAAATCTCTAGCTAGCCAGGATTGTGGAAGCTGAAATTGTGGAGTTACACAGATTGGGAGATGCCAACTTGGGGGAAAACTTGTCTACACAAAGTAGGAGAGGCGGGTTGATGAATTTATTCCCTCTTTATTTGATTTTAATTGTAAGAGACTAATCTTCTAAAATAGCTAATATCATTTTAATATTGTTCAAGAAAACAACAGATCTGTCTTCTGTTTCTTCCAAACTTCCTGCCTTATCCTGTGGCTTGTTTTAAGCACCAATTTTGCCTAACAATAAGCTTCGTTTCACATTAAGCCACAAATTCTTTCTCAGCCCAGAGTTTCTGGAACCTCTGAAATTTTTCCTCATATCTGAACTGCTTATTTACAGTATTAATGTATTGGATTTCTATAACTGTTGCAATTGGAGAGACTCTTAAGTGGTGTACAGTCAAAAAATGCAATAATACAATAATTACATCAAAGTAAAATACAATATAAAAGAAAGTGAAAATTCTAATCAAGATGTTGGCACTTGTTTATGCTGCATCCTGTCATATTTCATGACCAACAAGGATTCACAGTTTGCCCAAATGGATGGGCTAGATAATCTTGAAAGCCATATGGAGATTTTTAGATGATAATCATCATCTTGAATTTCCCTCAGAAAGAAAGCAGCAGCTAGTAAAGTTCCTGCAACATTGATGTCACACAGCAGTATCAAAATTTACCAGTAAGCACACAGCTGCATTTTATACCAGGCAAAGCTTCAAGGGCAGTCCAAGCAAATACAGTAGTCCAGGTTAGAAGCATATCTGTTCTCCGTTCTGTTCAAGAAAAGTCTATGGCTGGAGACTGGCAGAAGCTGGACAAAGGCCAGTCCACAGTCCTGAACCATTCTGTTCTTCCAGTAGTAGTGTAACCTCAGACTGACTGCAGGCCAATTGGTGTCATCCATAATCAAGAGGACTCTTAACAGTCACTCTGTTTGAATTTGAGCCTATTTTGCCCTATCATGTTCCAACAGCTAAGTATTGGGTTAGCATTTCTATCACATCTTCCATTTAAAACAGGGTGGCTTTACATAACTGGATACCATCAGCATCTTGATGATACTTTATCCTAAACTAATGGATGGTGAATTCCCTCTTCTCAGAACCCACCATTATTCATCAATAAAAGCAACCAAAGCAGTTTCTGTGCTGTACCAAAGCCTGAATCCTGACTACCAAGAGTCCAGATAACCGGCTTCCTCCACAGTCTATTGTAGTTATTACCCACCACTTTCTCTATAACGTTGGCAGTTATCCATTAATGTTGGAAACGGGCAAGCCCTTTGAAGAAGGGCTAAACTAGGATCTTTTTCAAGGGCAGATATATGTTATCTACAGGCAGGATCCAACTTCTTGTCTTCTCAAGATATTATTTTACCAAATAATCCAACTTTGTCTGATTTCCAAGACAACCAACTAAAATGTCATAGACCATAGTAAAGCCAATCTTCAGCCCAACCCTCCTAACAGGAGATGTCATTTTGAATACTGCATCTGACCAGAATGCAATAAAAAAAGATATTTTTTTTTCACTCTGCCAGCCTTGCTATCATTATTGTTTTAAAATGTTTTAGTATTGTAATTGTAATATTTTTTTAGTTGCAAGCCACCCAGAGTCAATTGACTAAGATGGATGGCTGTGGAAATTGAACTAATTAATTAATTAATTAATTCAATTTCCCTAGCCATCCATCTTAGTCAATTGACTCTGGGTGGCTTGCAACTAAAAAAATATTAATTAATTAATGTAGACTCGAATTTATACCTATGTCTGATCATGCTATCCTTTTGTTTTCTACTAGCTGGAATTTCTTTGTCTGCTCCATCTCAGAATGTCAAGGAGTCTTCCAAGATTTGTGGATGAGGAGAGACCACTTGAACAATGTTATCTAGTGCCTGACTCATATCTACATACCATACACTTGCAAAGAGTTTAAGAAATCTGCCCTCCAAATAATTGGGAAATTTCTCAAAGCCCGCCAAGTTTATTAGATCATTATGGCAAATCATTTTAATTAGTTCACCCTTCCTGTGGAAGATGATGTTTCTAGTTAAACCCATAGTCAAGAAGAAATGTTCTGTCCGTGACAAAGGATTAACGGAACTGTCTTTTGTTACGAGATCATTTCTCATCTGCTGAAAGATGAAAACCAGATCTAATGTGTGGCCATCTACTTAGGCCACTGATGGCCTGGGATAAGCCCATGATTGTCACAGTGGTCATGAAAGTCCCTTTTTTGCACTCCCAGAGAAGGTATTTAAAATCCGTCTTAATTATCAGACTCACCACAACCGTATCATCCCTAGAAATCAGATTTAGCATTTGAGGAAGGGGCACTGTTAACGAAGCTGGAATGTGATAGAACATGCAGCTAAAGAAGAAGCTGGGGGGAGGAATGTCGGCAATAGCACCATATTTTCCCAGGGAGGAGGCAGCCCATCCCAGAAAGAGGCCAAAGACAAGACTGCACAGTCCTGAACTGGATGGGGGAGGGAGGAAAAGATTTGGAGTAGCCACACCTTCATAGCTTAGCATAACTCTGCAATTGGAAAAATATATCTAATAGCTTAAGCAGCATGCTTCCTCTGAGCTACTAGTTTCGTAGCTTCTCTGATGCCATCTTGCTGAAGCTGCATTGATATACATCATATACATACATATATACATATTCTAGATCAGTGGTTCTCAACCTGTGGGTCGGGACCCCATTTGGGGTCGAACGACCATTTCATGGGGGTCGCCAAACAACGCAGTCCGCCATCCTCCCCCCCTTTTCCTTAGCTGTGCTACTCCCTTTTATTCTATTGGCTTTTGAAAGCCAATAGAATAGACTCTCTTGAATAGAGTCTCATTCTATTGGCTTTCAAAAGCCAATAGGAATTGTCCAGGCTGTCTCTGCCCTGCTGAGCCCGCCAAAGTCCCATTCTGCAAACGGTGCTGCACCAGTTGAGTAGTCCTCGACTTACGACCGGTTGAGTAGTCCTCGACTTACGACCGGTTGGGGGTCGCGACATTAAAAAGGTTGAGAACCACTGTTCTAGAAGTACAAACATAACTATCAAGAAAACACATAATCTGAAAACAGGCAGACATATAAAATATATAAAACCCAAAAATGTGGGAGATAAATTATCACTTGATCTCATACAGCTACCTTGCAGGCTTCCCATAGGATCTACAAGGTTCATGAAAAAAAATCTCTTCCAGAAGCCTAATGGAGATGGGGCTAATTTCACCTCGGGAATGGGGTAAATGATGTTCCAGAGAGCAGGAGGCACAGCAGAAAAGGCATGCTGTCTGAGTCCCTCCAATTGAGTTATTTTGGACATGGGACTGTCAGCTTTCCTACCTGACTCTTGCAGGAAAAGGAAAACACGACGTAAGCACATTTTTACTGCCTGACCTGGTGGGACAGGTAAATGTAATGGGGTCAAATAATATGGTCCTATGCCATATAGAGTTTTAAAGCACCTTGAAACAAAACTACAAGCAGATTGACAGCCAATGTAGTTCATGGAACAGGTGTAACGTGTCCCCTACTAGGACCACACATAACTGTCCATGCAGCCAGATTCTGCATTGGCTGAAGGTTCCAGATGCTCTTGAAGAATAGCCACATGTAGAATGTGTTACAATAATACATTCTTGAGATGACCAAGACATGAATGACATGAATAGAGCTTCACAATCTAGAAAGGGCACAATTGGCACACAACATGAAGTTGTACAAAGGCTCTCCTAGCCATGACTGCCACCTGCTCCTTGAGGTCGAGGACCCCCAGATTGTCTACCTATGGCAATGCCACCCTATTCTATATCAAAGTAGGATCCGTTAAAAGCCATTCAATCTTGAGGGGGTTCAGCTGAACCTGTTGGTCCCCATCCAAACCCCTACACCTACTGAGTTTAGAAATATTGATGACACCTCACTCCATGGCAATGGAGGTTTTCCAGTTTCATGTAGATCTTAAATAGGAATGGAGAGTGTACCAAACTCTGTGGAACCCCACATAATAAGGGTTGAGAGCGGGACCTCTCCCAATTAACCAGTCCTAGCCCTACAGAAAGTGACCCAGTGTAGTACTATGCCGCCCACTTTCAGCCCATAGAGCTAATCCAGAAAGATACCATGGTTGGTGGTATCAAAGGCTGCCAAGAAGTAAAGAAGGACAAATGAATTATCCCAGAGTTCCTTTAAAAACACAACCAATGCCATCTCTGTCCCATGTCCAGGCCTGAATCCTCACTGAAGGAGATTCAGATAATCTGCTTTGTTGAGAGTTCTCTGCTTCACAATCATCTTCTCCACAACTTTCCCTAAAGAGAAATTAAGTACAGAAAGTATAGAAGAGTCTACAAAATATTTAATTGAAAATGGAAATAATTGAATTTAAGATCGCCAGATCTGTTCTGTAGTTGATCACCACATTTAAGGTTATTGACAGACCCCACCTGCACAGGAATTGTACGTTTGATACTGGAATCTAACTCTATATAATCTGAAATATGCAATCAATGACCACACAAGCACTGTTATCTAGGCAAAAGGTGCTGAAACATATATTTTTTAAATACAGAGCTATGATGTTAACAATCTGAAAAGGCTCAGACAGATGTTTCCCTAGTTCATTGGGGAAAAACAGGAAGGAGGATAACCAGACTTACAAGATTCTTTTATTATAGCCAATTTCAATAAAAGTAGTTTTAGCTTTCCTCTGGAGTTGAATTTCTGGTCTTGTCTATGTGTGGGGGCTGACAGTTTCCTTGCTGAGTGTAAAAACTGGATGGTTCATCTGAGTCAACAGACACACCAAGATCTACTTACAAAGACCAAGCAGACAGATTCCAAAGTTAGTTCGAAAGGATAAAATGAAGAATGTTATTAACAAACTAGAAAAGATTTGTAAAAATGAGAATGAGAACAAAATCTTGAAAAAAGTGCTTACATTCAAAAGATAATGTGTACAATGCTTATATCAGGAAAAATCACAAATGTATTATATTAGGCAAAATTGCAAACAAAGCTGCACAGAAGTAGATATATGATATCTAAATACACAAAATGTTATAGAGCAATGATTATAAAGATTTTTAAACGTAGCTTCATAGAGAATATGAAACTTGTGGAGCCACCTCACACAGTTTGAATTCTAAATTTTAGTTTGTAGGCAGGCATGTCTCTACATGTTATACAATGGAATATAATTATCTTGCTGAACCTGTGTCATTTCTCAATGCAATGACTTCCTTGTGGACATCTCTGTATTAGCCAATTTAGTCTCTACTTCTCATCTTCCCCAGAGCAACTATAGTACTGACATGAAAACAAGATTAAGACAGATTTGCTAAGACAAGTGAAGATCAACTAATGTGAAGAGGAAGGAAGCCATTATGTAGTCCTCATTTCTACCCCAACCCTATTTTGTCCTTCTGCTCCTTTGCTGTTTATTTTCTTATCTTGGGGTAAAAAAACATGCAGTTTATTATTGGGCCTCTTTGCTTTTAATTTTGGTAGCTCTCCCTTATTCCTCTGATCATTTAAGATTATTTTTCAGTTTTGCTTTATTCAGCTTATTCCTTCCTAAATCAGGGATCTATTAAATGATTTATGATCAAGCTAATAAAACTGTTAGAAAAGTGTCAGTTGCTCCCTGTTTGTTTGTGACTCAGCTTACTCAGGATAACTGTGTGCACAGGGCCATGCACTACTTAGAATAGATTAATAATCTTTATAATGGATATGAAAATGTAAACTATTCCTATCTTGACAAAGTCAGTATAGTCATTGAAATACTCTGGGATGCCGAATCAAGAAGTTAGGCATCAGAATAGGTGTTGTTACAGGAATATATTTAAAAAATTTAAAACCATGATCAGTTTTGTGTGTTGATTGATTATATTGTGGCATCAACTTAATGTCCAGTCTTAGCAACCATATCAGATTCATTTTTTTCCACAATGATCTAATCTGATCCTGCAAGACTTCAAACAGTGCACTCATCTCCGTTGTAACTGAGTCCATCCATCTTGCTGCTAGCTATCCTCTTCTTTTTCCTTCCACCTTTTCCAGCATAAGAACCTTCTCCAGAGAGATGAGTCTTCACATATGTATCTGATGTAGGATAATTTGAGCTTGATCATGTGTACTAGGAGTGAGAACTCTAGGTTGATTTGTTTGGTGATCCATATGTTTGTTTTGTTCACTGTCCAGGATATTCTCAAGAATTTTTTCAACAGCAGAGTTCAAAAGCATGACTACCTATTCTACTTCTTCAAAGTCCATTTTTTATGTCAATTGAATGTCACAGGGAATAGTACTGCTTGCACTATTCTGATCTTTATAGGTATAAACATATCATGACATCTGAATGCATTTTGGGTTGTTATAAAAAAAATAATTAGGTCCATTTATTTGCCTTTCAGTGTTATGAAATTGGGACAACCTCAGTTTGAGTGAATAATGAAAACAGGCATATACAGATAGGCAGATGCAGGTAAGTATGGAACCCTAGCAAACTAATTCACTCACATTCGTCACTGAGATTGAGTACTGGCAGAAGTATAACTAGATTTTCAGCAAAACATGTAACTGATTTTGAAAACTGGCTGGGTTTTGCTTTCTTCTAATGAGAGCCATTTAATTTCTTTCATGCTGTTGTAAGAGACAGAATGCTCTCTTGTGCAGTTTGAAAGCACTCTACTATGAGAGCCCGTAGCTTTTGCTTTTAATGAGAAATAAATTTCCAGTGACACTTCCCAGCCAAAGGGCAAGTTTCTTAAGTATGTAAGAGCTTTGGACTATATCAACACTGGAGAAGTTCTATTATAGAAAGCAGAAGAGGATGTGGACAAGTAAATACTTCTAGTAAGTGAATTTAGTAAAAAAAATAATGCCTTGGTTGTTTTGCACCAATGATTTGATGTACTTTGTACTCAAACCATGATTTCACTGTTCAAATCTTCTTACAGTATCTTCTCTACAATTAAAACATCTGGATTCAGACTTCTAGTTTGTGTCACGGCAAGACGGGATGCAGGAAGGCAGGGCTCTGCCTTCTGTGCCTGATTTCACCCTGCTGGGGGCTCTTAAAAGGGCCTAAAATCACCCCGAAGAGGAGATGAAGAGGAGGGGTGCCTTGTTGACCATGGAGAGATGGTGGTCTTTCCGTTCGATCCAAGGAAAGCCCTCCGGCAGGAGAAAGACCGGCTACATTCCTGTGGCCAACCATTAGCTGCTGACAACCGAAGAAGAAAAAAGCAGCAATTAATACATCGTAAACAGCATGTTTGGAACTGGGTGAGAATATTGATCCTTTCTTTACTATTTTACAACTAAATTTCCTGGGAAAAGCTCCCAAGAAGCTAAAAACCTCTGAATGTAAACAGAAGCGGCGTTTAATTCTATGGGGGACAGAAACATACAATACTGAAGTGGAAGTAACATAAAGCTACAGTTTTGATAAATCTGAGAACTGAGATAACTGTTAAGATTTTTTCTTTGAAAAAAAAACATTGAGGAGAAATATAAGAAATCAATCCTTTGTTTTAAGAGTGGAAAATGGTCTTGGAATGATATCTAGTGGTGGATTTGTGTATAGCATTATAATTTGCTTCCTGGCTGCTTGGTGATTCCTAGCTTGGGAGAACAGCTGGCAATAAAGAAAAATATTTTGGCATATTTATCACTTTGATCTTCTTGGATTATAAATACCTACTGAGCTTGGACTTTTAACTTCAAGAGCTAATGGGAGAGAAAGAAAAAATTGACCTTGGACTACGCCTGGCTGGGAGAGACTTTTGAGCTGTTTTCAGAGAGATTGAACACTTCGAACATTGTGGAGTACAACCATGACTAACTGACAGTTGACAAATACTGCAAGACTTAGCTATAACAATGAAAATGCAAAAGACCTTTTACCCCTTAGGTCTGCAAAATATATCTGATGGCAAGAAGATTTTAAAAAATGGAATATAGAGATGTTAGGGTAAATGTCACAACTTGGGAGACAGGAATGAAAAGAGAAATGAAGGGAGAAAGAAATTGGGAGTTGTTTAAGGAATATAAATGGGCGGAATCCCCCCCCCCCAAATACCCTACCTAAGTTGTCTTTCTCATGCCAAGCAATTTTTACAAAAATAGAAAGAAAATTCCTGGGTGATCTAATTGCCCTGGCTTGGAAAGCTACTTAGCAAAGAAAGAGAGAAAGAGCCAATTTTAAAAAAACAAAACCAGAAGATTTGACCTTTTAGAGGGGGCATTATATGTTTAAATACTTGTTTAAATAAGATTAAAAGAATGGATGACCCTTAGATATAATTAGACTTTTATAATGAAAAATAAGATTTAGAACTAAGATAGCATTTTTTTTCTTTTTTTGATATGGGAAATATGAAGATAAGAGGAGGATTGATATGAATAAAACCTTTAGCTATATAAATGTAATTAATATTGAGAAAATCATAACTGATAAAGATATTGCAAATACCTTAACAAGAGCACAAAAAACAGGATATTGATTAATGAATTGACATTAATGATTTATGAATTGATATTATTGTTATTTGTATGATATTAGTAAAATATGATGAAAATGCTTATACTTAACTCTGTATACATAAACAGTACCAAAAATTGTAACTGTGTAATGAGGGGAAAATGGAAAAAATATGGAAAAGAAAGGAGGATCAGGGAAAAAAAATACTAGATTGTGTAGTATTGAATAGATTTATATTGAAGAAGTCAATATAACATGTTGTTTACTAAGCACTAAAGACTGTAATTCTTAAAAATTAATAAAACCTTTATAAAAAAAATAAATAAAACATCTGGATTCAGCTTGCTAGGATGCAGCTAGACTTCTGCTTATAATGTAAGAGTCCTATCCAACAGCCTTGCTAGTAGGAGATAGAGCACTAAATGATAGATCCAGCTCTAGAAGAGCTATAGTATAGCAATTATATCTCTGTATAGTTTGTTTGTTTATTGAAACAGTATAAAACAGACTGATTGAGAATTCATGATGTCTTCTCTTAATCATCATGTAATTTTCAAAGTGTACAGACTGCTCACTGTATGACTTACTGTATAAGTTTCACAGGTACAAATGTCAGACTAAATAGTCTGCAGTTTCTTGGATCCTTTTTCTCCTTTTTTGGAAATAGGAACATTGATCTCCTTCAACAATGATATCCATTTAAAAACAGTGATACCAAAATCATAATGCTGTCACGCAATTATGTACTTGCACAGTGATGTTAAATTTAGATTTGTAAGTTGCAACATTAAAAGGGAAAAATCAAACTCAAAATAAGAAAGAATACCCTGCTTCCTGGAATTATAGTTACTCCATCGTTGGAGGTTTTCAAGCAAAGCTTTGACAGCTATTTGTCTGAAATGGTATGAGGATTCCTGTGCTGGGCAGGGGATTGGATGAGAAGTGCTCCAAGGTCCCTTCTAGCCCTATGATTCTATGGTTAATGGAACAATGCTGCATAGGTTACAAGAAATGTTTGTTCCAGTTCATCACTGTGTAGGCGAAGCTTAAATAGTGGATTAAAAATGGAGAAATTTGAAACATCATGAAGTCTTGTCATAAGACCCATGATTTAATAAAGTACAAGGAATACCTAGAGGATTCTACTTCTTGCTTCTCTCTATCATTTGCTAGATTTGAATTTGAATATAATTTTTCTTTCTTATAATAAAAGTATTTTCTCTTATATTAAAATAAAATTCATAATAGCATATTGCTTCTCATCATCTAAACATTTTATTATGCACATTTCATGAACTGGTTGCTCTATTAGTATAATTTAAATTTTATTAGTTACTATGCTATATTAACATTATAAATATCTAAAAGCAGTGATTTTTAATGGGTTTAATAACACATCTAGTAATTCAGGAGCAGCCTACAGGAACCATCGAGCTTGTAAAGCAAAGAAGAAACCTTAGTAATTCCTTTAATCTCTTTAACAGGTAGGGAAACTAACTCTTGCATTAACTTAGTCAATGCCACAGAATGATTTCTAGAAAATGATCAGTAGAGAAGAAGTTCTTTTGGACCAGCTGAATCACCAGAAAAATTAAACCCTTATTCTTGGGTTTCAGCAGCTTTTACACAATGTTTAATTATGGACTATTACATAATGAACTATGGACAGAACAAAGATCATGAAGTATTATTAATATATTGTACAGGTTCTTCAGACAGTGATTTTGGAGGAAGGAGGGCAGTTGAATAATTAGGGCACACAGTTAGATACCTTCACACCTGGGTGCATAAGTGATCACTTGAGGACCTGACTATTTGGGAAACAATCTCTTCCATTTCAAATATATCCAGGAATTAAGATCTATAGGAATGATCCATCTGAAGATGATCCCACTCTTATTATTCATGGAATTGTTCCATATTGCTCCTAGACCTTGGAATGAATTCTCTTGGGACCTGTGTTAGGCTCCAACATGGTAATTAGAAAATGTGTTGACACTTCTTTAAAACAGGATTTTAATTAGTAATTAATGTTATCATTAATTTTATTTTAAAAACTTTTTGTATTCTGCTTTTAAATTAGCTAATTGAAGGAAAATGCAAGGATCTGTTCATGTAATCACCAGAATTCAAGACTGGTTTGAAAGCATTTTTTTTTTTAAAAAAAAAGTTCCATTGAATGGTCATTTGAGCTGAAAACTGGGATGTAAATCAAATCAAATCAACAGAAAAAGAACTTCCTCATTCTTCCCCATAATTTGTTGAAACCTCTTTGTAAAGGTCCTCTGAACTGATTTCCATTTATACATCAAGGGGCAATGAATTTGTCTATACATTAATAAAATGTTTTTTAGGTATTTACCTGTTTGGTGTTGTTAGTATTGCTGAATAATGTCCTATTCTCAGGTTAAGTAAGGAAGTGAAAGTAATTCTCTAACTTTGCCTCCTTGTCATAATTTCTTTCTGAGGTGACTAAATTACTGCTATATGCTGGTTGTGCGGAATAGTTTGCCAAGTGCAGTTGTCCAGCCCCATACTGGAAAGATAGGTTGTTGCTTCTGTTTTCTTATTGGCTGCTGGCCATGGCCTTCTTGTTACTAAGCAACTGAAAGTTTCTTTCCAGTGAGCTATCATTGCTGGTTAGGTGCAGAGAGAAATGCAGGATTTCTGGGAGGTTTTTTTTCCCCCAGCTTGCCATTCTGGATCATGAATTTGTTCCTTACTTGGACAAGACTTGAATAGACAGGTCAGCAAGAAGGAGTACAGGCAGTGCTGCTTCCTGGCTTCCTATAAGAAATCTTCCTAGAGGATACATGCTGTCTTTCCAAGTCACTGAAGATGATTTGTGACATTGCCTTTAGCAGGAGGACTGAACACACAAACTTGTCATATATAAGCCTGTAAGCATGTGGAGGCCATGCAGCTGGAATCAGGCAGGCAGAAAGAGCAACCATGGTGGCTATTTAGCACTTATGTCTTGGAGCATAAACTTTCCCAACCTCAAATCTTTTCAGATATAGTGGCCTACCTCTCCACCATCCTAACCAAAAGTCAGTGGAGGAAGATGGACAGTATTGTTCAACATGGGAAGGCATTAGTTCTGTGAAGTATGTTCAAGCTGCATTTACAAGAAAGATAACTCTAATTCATGATTATGCATCAAGAACAATTTACAGTTTGAGAGTGATTCAGGGATGCAGTTATATGGACTATAAATGCATGAAAGTATTTGAAATCATAATATAATTGTGGTCCCGCCTCTCCTTTCAACCTGTCTCACATCAGTATTAATACAACATCAGTGAAATGAAATAACCATGGAGTCTTTGATTATTTCCTTGCAGACATTTCATTACCCAACTAGGTAACATATTCTCCTCTATTAGGATGAAATAATGCATCTAAAAGGGAATTTTAATAGATGAGAAGTCTGTATGAGATCCCTTTTCAAGCAATGTTGGGGTTTAAGATTAATCACCAGTGATTTAGTACTTACTATTTTGTTTCAATAAGGCAGCTACATCTTGGCTCATTGTAGCCCCTATTAATCAGGTCACCAAATTCAGGATTTATCACAATTTTTGAGCACTGTTCAAAAGCGGCCCTATGAGGAGCATATTGTTGTGAGGAAAATATCTTTTCAGATGAATGGGAGTTTGTTAATAGAATAGAAACATAAACAAATAGAATAATAAAACAAACGAATGTGACCTTGGATTGCCTAGCTTGCAGCTAATCAAAATATTCCTATAGCAACCTATTGACATGTTTCTTTTACTAAGATAATTATTCTCTTTTTATGAAGATAGTAACAATAGAAGGATAAAAAGTTAATTGAACTTTATTAGGTTATTACTTACGAACATGTATGCATGAATCATTTTCCCCTCCTTTCTTTCATCATTTTCCTCTCCTTTCTGAAATGTATAAATATCACTGCAATTCCTTTATTTGCATGGGGTCCCCTCCATTACATGATGTCTAATAAACATTGCAGTGAGCCTTGATGTATTTGCTTTGGGTCCTTCATTTAGATTCTACATTATGGCAATCTAGATGTGATGCCAGATCTATAATAATGATTATGTGCTATTAAGTCATTGTTGACTCTTAGTGATCACATAGACAGACTTCTCCAAAATAATCTGTCCTCAACCTGACCCTTCAAAGTCTTCCAATGATTTATTGATTGCTGCTATAATTGAATTGATTCACCTTGCTGATGTTGTCTTCTTCCCTTCCTTGATGTCATTCCACAATTTCTCTGGTTTGCTATCAATGATATTCAAGATCAAAAGATTTGCTAATATTTTACCTGAAAAAGAGCATGTTCAAGACCATGTCATGGAATTGATTTTTCTTTTGCTTTAGCTTGACTTGAACATGCATAGGTATAGTTCATAATATATTTCATAATCACCTCCTAGCCATATCTTTGCTGTTATACTTGAGCTCTTCCTCACTCCTTAACCAATAATATAGTCAATTTCTATATATTCCATCTGGCCATGATCTATCTATATAAGTGTTGTTTTCATTATCTGAAATTTGTTTTACCAACAAAGAAATTAGTACATTGGCAGAAACTGATCATTTGTTCTCCTGCTTCCTTTCTGAAACCATACAATCCAATCACATTTTGCTCCTTGCTATTTTTGACCTTGACATTACTTGCATGTTTCGTTGATTTTAGATTGAACTTAACCATTTAACTCATTGGTCACGTCTTCTACACCAGTGGCTAGTATAAACTTGGATAATTGTCATGTTAAAGTATTCTTGTTAAGTCTAATTGATGTTATTCAGTTATCAAAAGCATTATATTCAAGAATTGCCTTTGATATCCTGTATTCTTCCTGATTATGAAAGCAGTGCTGTTCCTTTTCATGTTCTGTGTAATAAATTCAATTCACCGATACCTAAGGGTCATTTGATTCATTTTATGTTACATTGTATTGAGTTTTCCCATTTTCGTGCTTCTTGTATTCCATATTCTCACTGTAGTTCTCTCTTTGCAGCTTTATATGTTCTTTTCCTGTATGGCAACATCAGTAACTAGAGGTCCTAAAGGCTTTAATCTAGCCATATCATAAAGACCAGTAGTATTGTGAAAGAGCCTCTGCTCTTATTCAATAGCATGTTGCATGCCATCTGACCTGAGGGTCCATCATCCAGCATTTTATCATCAGTCATTTTATGCTATCTAGCCATCTGGTTTTCTTATCAACCTATGAATCATTTCTGTTTGCCTTCTCCTTCACAAAATGAAATGATGCCTTTGGCATTGTCACAAAAATGATCATCTACCTCCAGCATTTTCCTATATCATTGCTGCCTCTTTGTTTTAGCTAGGCAACTGGGATGGCTTCCACGCTTTGGCATGCACTCCCTCATTTTTGCTCTTTGAGCCCAGTATCATCTCATCACCACAACGAAGCAGCATAGCAAGGTTGAATTGTAAATGATGGCAAATAACTATACAGAAAAAAATGAAGTGTTAATCCAGAGTCAGCTTCTCTTGTGCACGGTGAGTTTCATACTAGATTATCATTACACTCAACTAGCCTGTTTAATATCTAATCTGCATGTATATTTCATTTCCCACCTTCCTGTTCTGTTCTGTCCCCAGCCCATCAGTGTTGGGTAATGGTTCTTTTGGATTCAGAAACAATGCTCACACAGTATGAGTACTGTACTTAAAGCTCTTTTGCAAGTATAAGAAAATAACAGATAACTGTTTTGATAACTGAATAACATCAATTAGACTTTACAACAATACTTTAACATGACAACTATTAACATTAAATAAACATTAGACAACAGTCAATGAATATTCAGGAATGTGAAAGAATACAATAAGACAAAGAACGAAAGATGGATGATGGAAAGTAGATCTTTTTAAAGCTAGCAAACATGTAACATCCTTCTGGTTAGGTCTGCATCAACATTCCATTTCCCTGGAGCTTTGTGCGTAGCTTAGACAAGATATGAACCATAAGTAAGTAGACCTGCTTTTCGATGGTCTTATCTCCCTGGCTTTTGACAAAGATAAGAAGAACAAGTTTCTATTATGTTGGACTGAGTTGAGGAAATTCGCCAAGAATGAAACCATCAAGGTTAAGGATTTTTTCTTCATATCAGGTGGCAAAGACACCATCTCAAAGTTAAGGAGTATCTTTTTTCCAAAGTTAATTAGATTGAAGATGAGAAGACTTATTCTACTCCACACAGGAGTCTCACCAAGTCATTATATGAAAATATAAAATCATGTATAGTTCCATATGAGACATATATTATCATGATGGACCTAGGGGAAAGAGACCCACACGGATCTCCAATTCCTCTTTGCCAATCTTCTGCTGGACAAACCTTTGCCTTTGTTCTTTTCAGAGCACTTTTCAATTTGCCTCCCATTTGCACTTCAGGTCTGATTTTATTCAACTGTACTTTGGGTAAGAAGCTCATATAATAAACTTTGATGCACGTTTTCCTTTTCCCAGGTTCACATTAAAATTCTAGCTATTTCTTAGTTTCTTAGTCAAAATAAAGGATTGGCCAAACAATGGTGTTTGAAACGACCTCAGATATTCAAGAATATCTATAGTAGACACTGGCATTTTCATCTACCATATACAATGACAGATATTGTTTAACATGTCCAAGAATGTGAATTGTCCTCTGTTTGGCATAAATTTTTCATACATAGACATTGACAATGTGTTTCTTAGGTGCAGAGGGAGAAAACAATCACTTTCCAGGGAAAGTGTTCTTTCAAGGATGTGTCTTTTTCTCTGCATTTGAAGCCTAGTATTTTGGCACTGGCAAAATGTAATTCTTGACCCAAATAATACAAGTTTCCCTGGGTTGGCGTATTTCAGAAGTGTTGAATTTCAATTTCTAGTTCATGTGGTAGGTGTAATAGAACTATGGTGCTTGAAAGCATTATATTGGGAAAAGTTGAACTACAGAATACAGAATAACAGAGTTGGAAGGGATCTTGGAGGTCTTCTAATTCAACCTCCTTCTCAAGCAAGGGATTCTATACCATTTCAGACAAATGGCTGTTCAATCTTTAAAAGCCTCCAATGATGGAGTCCTGTGAAGATGGTGTGCTGAGCGGCGGGAAGTTTGTTTTCTCCTGCCAATAATCAGATGATTTCACTGCCAAAGTTGGCTCTTTGGTGGTATGCTTCCCAGATTTGAACGGGAGCAACTGGGAATGATCCAAGACAATCCTTGAATGACAGCGAACCTACCTGAGAAGAGGAATCTTGATGGTTGCTATGCAATTTTTGGTATTTTTAAAAACATTATTCTTGGCACGTTAAGAACAGAACATTTGGGAAATAATTCCCAGTAAGACAATTCCTAGCAGCTGGCTTTGGAAAAAAAGCCATCTTTAAGCACTGCATAGCTGAAGACTCTATTAAAGATGTTGTGAGGTTTACCAACTTCAACAGAGATTTTAAAAGTGAGTTAGACAGAATGATGTTGGATAAATCCAGGGACCATTGTTTTACAGGTTGTTGTTGTTGTTAGTTGCGAAGTCGTGTCTGACCTATCGTGACCCCATGGACGTTTCTCCAGGTCTTCCTGTCCTCTACCATCTTCTGGAGTCCATTTAAGCTCACACCTACTGCTTCAGTGACTCCATCCAGCCACCTCATTCTCTGCCGTCCTCTTCTTCTATTGCCCTCAATCTTTCCCAGCATCATGCTGTTCTCCAGTGAGTCCTTCCTTCTCATTAGGTGGCCAAAGTATTTGAGTTTCAGCTTCAGGATCTGGCCTTCTAAAGAGCAGTCAGGATTGATCTCTTCTAGGACTGACTGGTTTGGTCGCCTTGCAGTCCAAGGGACTCACAGGAGTCTTCTCCAGCACCATAGTTCAAAGGCCTCAATTCTTTGGTGCTCAGCCTTTCTTATGGACCAACTTTCACAGCCATACATTGCAACTGGGAAAACCATGGCCTTGACTATACGCACTTTTGTTGGCAGGGTTTTTATTTTTTACAGATAGTTCTCTGTTAACATGACAGTTGGGACTGGAACTGCCATCACTAAATAACATGAATGCAAAGTGCAATTTCACATGACTATACCATTTAATGATGGGAATTTCACACATGGTTAAGTGAGGATAATACTGGGTAGCCCTTTGTGACTCTTGCTGGCTTCTGCATTGGCTTTGCTTGTTGGAAACTGGCAGATAAGATCACAAATGGCAACCATGTGACTTCAGCACCATTACAAATGAGAACCATCTGTATTGTATTTTACTTGCAGTATTAGCAGTTGTTGTATAACAAGAATGGGAGGGTGCTCAAATGCAAATGGTTAGTCAATGAAAAAAAACAAGAATCATTAATGAAAAGCAGAGAATGCTGGACTTGATTATCTTTATGCAGATACTGCAGAACTTTTCCAATGAGATCTCTCTCCCCTCCCCTCTCTCTCAGAAATACTTTACCATTGCCTGCTTCCTAGGGCTGAGAGAAGTGATTGGCCCAAGATTACCCAGCAGGCTTTGTGTTTAAGGCAGGACTAGAACTCATAGTCTCCCAGTTTCTAGCCTGGTGCTTTAACCACTGTACTCAAACTGGCTGCCTAATTTTCTAACTATAGCTGGTAAAAAGATCCAATAAGTGATTTACACATCATTTGAAACTATGCCTTTGCACATTGTGAGCCACTGATGAGTGAAAATATCACTGATGATATTTTATGAAGGAAGTGGGTAGTATTTCCAGGCAGTGAAGCTGAGACTATTTCTCTTTTTTAGAAGTGGTAATCCTAGTTTGCATATATGAGAAATATTAATAAGACTCATTGACCTTTCTGTATCCTTGAGCTTAGCTTATTACTGTACAATTATAGTAACCAGTACTATCCAAAAATGACCAAAATGACTTGTGCTGGCTAGTGTCACACCTTTCAATCCTCCTGGTAGAGTTGTGTCCCACCCCCCCATCCTCAGGGACCTCCAGCCTTTTGATTCCAATTGTTCCATCAACTGCCAAACAGATTTGTTTCATTTGTTCAAACAGAAAAAAGAGAGTTGGTGAGGAATCTTATTGTCAAGTATAGTATACATAAATAGAGGATTCCTCTATTCTCATGCAACAGTCCACGGATCAGGTTTCTATCAACAGAATGCACAGATATCAACCCAGGTATTGCAATCTTCCAGTTACACCTTTGCTCTGGTTTGGAATCAAGAACCATTTGTTACTTTAGTGTGCATCTCCTGTTCAATTTATTCTACATCTATTAAAATGGTAATAATTTCTTTGCACTCGTACTATGAAAAGATTAGCAGGGTAGCGGGTTTCAGAACTAAGCTGACTACTGAAACACAGTGGTAAGCATTTAAAATGCCCCTGGAAGACTATACTTCATATGTTTTCTCTCTCTCTCTCTCTCTCTCTCTCTCTCTCTCTCTCTCTCTCTCTCTCTCTCTCTCTGTGTGTGTGTGTGTGTGTGTGTGTGTGTGTGTGTTTGCCAGCTAAGAGGCAGCACGACAGACCTGGCAGTTCATGCAGGATAGGAGAAATATGAGATCTTCACATAATGATGGCACTGTATAACAGAAGTGCCATTGCTAAGCAGTGCAGTTACAGGACATTTTGCCTAACAATTGCTTTGCTTAGTGACATAAATTCTGATCCCAATTAGAGTTGTTAAGCGAGGACTACCTGTAGGCTTTTAGGTGCAATTCAAGGTGCTGATTATTACCTATAAAACCCTTCATGGTAAAGGCCTGGATATTTAAGGGACTTGTCTGGGAAATTCCAACTGTATCTTTCATAATTTCTGTCCATCTCATGTTTTAAATCCAAGCTATTAGAGCTGCGTCTCCTGCTGGAATCTGGAAAATATGCCTTTTCTGTCGCTGTGCCTGCCTGGGGGGTACAACAGTTTCCTGAGATCTGTTTAGTTCCCACTCCGATCATGATTAAAAGAGCTCCTAAAATTATTCCCTCAAATCTTAGGTTAGATTGGGTGGTAGGTCCTGCATGTTGTATTATCTTTAGAATGAATTATCTTTCTTTTTCTGGATGCCTGTGGTTTTCATTTTTGCTAATGATTTTATTATAATTGTATGCTGTCTTGAGTTCTCATGGACTTGGGTGGCCTTATTAATTAATTAAACAAATGAGATGCGCTTTTTTTGCGGTCTCCAAAATTCTTTTATGGCAGAGTTTTCCAGCATTTTGCTCAAAAATTCTGCTTTGCTGTTTCCCTTTCCCTTACTCCACTTTATTCTAAAATAATATTTTTCTGGGTACCCTATAGAATGCTGATTCATTTCCTTTTTATGTGTACTTCTTATTTCAGACTTCTACTATTTAGAACTATTCTTCCTTTTCTCCCCATTTAACCAAAGTCAAACAATAAAAAGAACCTTAGCTCTTTTTATTTCCATCACTTCTAGAAACCAATTCAAGGACTCTTTTTCAAGCCCTAATGATTCTATGACCAGTTCTGTATTCAATCCCCACCCCCCAATCCTATACATCCAAAGGCACAATTCAATGATACATCTGTTGTCTCTTAGAACAATACACACATTTTTTTTTCAGCTGTTGCTGGGGGAAATGATGACATTTGCTTGAACACTATGAAGCTTCCACCTTTAGTAATAGTAATGGGGTTAGTAATAGTACCTATAAGTGACAGAGAAAGCAACATTTTACAATGAGCACTGAGTCAGTGGAGAATTAACATTTGATAAAATTTTATTTTCCTTTATTGATAGCCTATGATTGATAACAAAAGAGTCATCAAACATTTCTTTTCTGATAGGAAAATTTGCTAAAGCAGATGCACTTCCATTGTCCGGTAGATATGAAAATTTTTGCTGTTAGGTCTGTAATTCTAAAAAGGAGTGAAATTAAGCTAATATTGTATCAGTGGACCCATTACTACCCAAATCTGTCAGCAAATGTTTGGATGAAGAATTGAAAGAACTGATTGACTCACAGTAAAATGGAGAGCTTTCTATTTATAATTAAGATTCCATTGCTCTTGATAAGGACAGTTTCCTCCATCTGCATCGACAGGCGAAACATATGCCCCATAAAAACAAGAAATGAAATCAACTGTCTGAAAATTTTAAAGCACTTGAGTATTGGGCTTGACCCAGTTTCTGTTTCCTGATTTCAAAATTTCAATATCCAATAACACATAAGGGCATGTATCATTTCTCATCAAAAATACAGAAAACAGCCATTGTGCAACTTTTCATATAGCTTGCAAGTCCATTTCAAGGTAATGGACAATCTTGTAAAAAATTAGATACGGTAGTAATTTTCTATTAGTTGGATGAGGCTCTTGTTGATATCTAACCAAATTCATAAGACCACTAATGACAAGTCACTAACACAAACTTTAGACCAAACGTTTGAGGGACAAAAGGATATAATGGCATTTCACACACTGGAAGTGTCAAACTGCTGGCCTGTGGGCCAGTTGCATCATATGGAGGCCACGCCCACCCCAGTTCGGGCAATGCAAAAAAAAGTTGTGATACATCATAACACATCACGTGAAGTGGCAAGTTTGACACCCATGACTTAGGAGATGTCCAGAATCAAGTGATAATTTTTGCAATTATAATTAAAATATCCTACAATTACACTACTGAGAGGATGCTTTTATATAACAAATAACACTATTGAAATCCTGTTCAGATATTATCCTCCAGAGAAGTCTTAAATTAAATGGTCCAGAGTTCTGAATCCGGTTGGATATAATGGATTTATTTCCAATTACATGTAGTTCTTGCTTCAGTGATGTGTTCAGTAACTGTTCAAAGTTAGAATGGCACTTACAATGGGCTCTCATTGTTGTGATTATTTCAATGTCCCTTTTGTTCCAATATGGGCACTCAGCAACCAGCTCTCAGTTGCAACATTGCAGCAGCCCATAGTCACTTGATTGCCACATCCAACCTTTGCTGCCAGCAAAGTCAATGGGGAAGCCAACAGGAGGTTGCAAATGCTTCTTAATACTCTTTTAAACTCACTGGATTATGTCTGATTATTCAATTTTTGAGCAGTCAGATCAGCTCTCAGCTGTTCCAGAGAGCCTTTTCCTAATTATATGAAGATACATTTATCTTCTGTTTATTGTGTTGTTTTTGTGTTGGGTTGTGTGATTTTATTGTTATTATTGTATTCCTGTGAGTGTTTTATTTAATTTTATACTTCATGTAAGCTGCTGAGCATCTCTGGATTGCAGCAAAGTAGAAATGAGGACAAGAAATAAATAAAAATTGCCTATATTTACTTTTATTTACCCAAATGTAGTACCTTCCAAATATGCTGGGATCCCAGAAGTACAATCCCAATATATCTGGAAGACACCGTAGGAGAAGATTGCAGTAAATATGGGGGAGTCTAACTTTCTGAGCAACTGCCTAGAGCTGGAAGTGATCCAACAAAGCTTCCAGATTTCCAAAACCACATTAAAGCTTGATTTTCAGGCAATTGGCAATACAATGCCCTTGCACCACTCTGCTACTTGTTGTGCTTCCTTTTTTCACAGACTGTGGTGTGAAATAAAGCTGTGAATTGTATTATCTTTTCTTCTCCTTTTATATTGCACAATGGCACCACTGAAACATATTCAATTGCATGATATGTCATACTTCCCAACCACCATTTTCTAAGGAAGAAGTAAGGACAGATTTTTTTTTGATGAAGACTCAGATGATGCAGCCTCTTAATTATATATCTTGGATGACAGCATAGCTCCACCCAACTCAGGGAACCAGCCAGCCAATCTCTCCCCTGCTGGTTCTCCTTTTGTTCTTTAAAACTCTTTTAATATCTCACAAATTCCAGACAGGGGAAGCAAGAAAACCACCAGATAAAAATATCTCAGAGATTCCAAGGTAGATTGTCGGTGCCACATTGGCTCAGGCAGTACTTTTCATTAGAAGTGAAAAATGTGTACTACTGGAAAGGGGTGAGATTAGTATTGCATGTCTCCTCTCCAGACCCTGCCAACTGAAAAAAGGTGATTCGGTTTCCTGCTATTTTGAAACAGGAAACACAAAAATCCTGCAGCATTAATCTTAAAATAAAGTTAATTTAAAAAGATAATTTCCCCTCCACTAATCTTGAGAGGGCAGGGAGAGAAATAGAGAATATTGGCCCTGTCTCATTTATGATGTGACTCTACCCACTTGACCTATTGTCCCCCCCCCCGCAGTCTTGTCCCCTTTCAAAAATGTTACGCATATCCCTCCATCAACCCGTATTCCTAGGTGATACTTTTCTCCCCCCTTGCTAAAAACTTTCTCCGATTCTTCTCCATATATTAGCCACCAAGGGGAAAAAGATGGGGAATGTGAGAAATAATTTTGTCTATTCTTCTGAAGAGACTATACTTACAATCTTGTGTTTTTAATTTGAGTTTTTTTCTATACAAGTGTCTCTTCAACCAGAACATTGTTATACCAAAAGCCAAACGAAAACATCTAAGTAAAAACTCTCTCCAATTTTATGCATGTATATTTTCATGTACAGATAGTCCTCAACTTATGACCATTCATTTAATAACTGTTTGATGTTACAACCACACTGAAAAAAGTGGTCCTCATACTTATGACCACTGCAGCATCCGCATGGTCATGTAATCAAGATTCGGGCACGTGGCAACTGGCATGTATTTACGACAGTTGAGCAGGTTGTGGGTGCTGGAAACTTTCAAAAAGAAACTGGGCAACCATTTATCTAAAATGGTTTAGGGCAGTGATGGTGAATCTTTTAGAGACCGAGTGCTCAAACTGCAACCCAAAACCCAGTTATGTATCGTCGGGTACTGGGTGAGCGTAGCCCATTGGGTGGGTGTGGCCCATTGGGTGGGCGCGTTTTCGGTGGTAACGGCAGATTGCATGGGACTAAAAAGTTCAATCAATCAATTCCAACTTTGTGAGATCTTTTTTTCCCCCGTGAGAAGTTGAAATTGATTGAACGGTTTTTTTTTTGCACACGGCGGCGGAGGCCTAAAGCAAAAAGGTTTTATAAAACCCAGCTAAAGGCCTAGGACTGGGGCAATGGTGTGCGTACCCACAGAGAGGGCTCTGCGTGCCACATGTGGCACGCGTGCCATAGGTTCACCACCACGGGTTTAGGGTTTTCTGCTCAAGCAGGGGGTTGGACTAGAAGACCTCCAAGGTCCCTTCGATTATTCTGTGTTCTATGCTCTATGTTTTATCATTGGGAAATCTGGATTCATTTAACAACTGCCTGAGTCACTTAACCATTCTGATGATTCGTTTAACTGTGGCAAAAAAGATTGTAAAATCAGGCACAACTCAGTTAATGGCCGTATCACTTAGTGATGGAAGATCCAGTCCCAATTGTGGTCATAAGTTGAGGATTATCTTTATTCAAGTGCAAGAACTTATCTTCCATCCTCCTAAGACTAAATTCATAACCCTTTGAAAAGTAACATGGCATAACAAATTCTTATTTTAGGATACACAAAAGTATATTAGATTAAAAGTACAACAAAGCAAAATGATGACCAGCAATTTCCAATGAGCCAACAGCTGTACCAATAACTTTTATAATCCATCAAATGCTGAGCTGCCCACTTGGAGGTTAGAAGGAACCGGAACAGAGGGAGGTTTAGCTCTGAAGACCTCTTCTCCGCGATGTAGGAGGTCAAATGGAGAATAAAAACACATTTTTCTCCTTTTCCACCCCAGAAATTGGGCTATCATTGAAGCTTTAGCCATCATATCCTTGCCCTTCCAACCACACCATACTTTTCCTCCCGTAACATAGCCGCAGAATAGAAAAGAATATGCAACACATCTGCTAGGCATGAGATTGAGATTATAATTGAGGGGAGATTTAAGGGGTTAACTCTTATTTGCTACAGCTAGCTCTTGACCTATGACCTATAAAAGGGACATGAATTCAAAGTTCTGATAATTGGGGGCCTCGCAGCAATGTAGTCACATTCTTGCCATTTGTATCACCCCACGGTCATGTGACTATGTTTTAAAATGGTTTGGCTGAAAACTGGCATTTATTTCTGGCTTTCAGCAAAACCATGCCCATAGCAAACCACTGATTCACTTAACAACTAGTGTTCACTTAGCAACCATGATGTTCCTTAAAAGCAACTACAAAAAAACATAACATTGGGTCAGTCATATGACCAATGTAGAAGAGTGGCAGAACCCGGGGCGGAATTAGAAGAGAGATCAGCCTAGAATCCCTGTGTAGCCACAAGCAAACTATGTCCAATTTCCCTTGAATTCTATTGACCTTTATCTAACTCCAAGCAAGTGCTAACTATTAGTTGAGAAGATTCCTGTACGTAGCCATGAATAGCAACAAATCAGTTTAATTGGACTTGATCTTTCTTTTGAGCCTCACAGCTACCCATTCTATGACCATCATGACATACAACTGTAACAGCAGGCTCCATTACAGCCTTATGTTGAGGACTAACTGCATCCTTAATTTATCTGATGCAACAAGGGACCAATCATTTTGCCCCCTGCCATAACAATATTATACAGGAGATCAGAAAACAGGAAGAAGAAATCAAAATAATGGCTTCTGTTACATAAACTATTTGTGTGAACAAGTTTGTGGTTAAAAAATATGATGTCTTTTGCAAGTCCTCTGTTTCACCTGTCAGTTAAGTTCTTCCTGTACAGTGCTATAGTCTGTCAATTTTTGTCAATTTGGGACCCTCAAAATAGGTTGGAAATAAAACTTCCAAGAGGTACCAGGCAGCACAGCTGGCTAGGAATTTAGGGAGCTGACATTCGGGCACATCTGAAGGATACAGGTTGGATCAAGCTGTACTAATTCATGAGTCCCAGTCTAGGGTGTAGACTGCCATGCTCTTTCAGAGCCTGACTTAATGACTGTGACATTAAATAAAAGAAATAAAAGCTGATTTATCAGGGAAATTCTCTCTCTGTCTCCCCCCCCCCCATCCTTAAGTGCAAATAACATCTGGTTCCCTTTGCTCTGTCAGCTCTTTCAGTCCTGAGATTTTTTTTGCTGTTCCTAATTACTGTCATTAGGCAATGGGTAGTGATTACAGACGGATTCTGATGAGAGATATCAGGAAGGTCTGCTCCCCTAGAGATGCAGGATGAAGAACCAAATTTCTTCCTTGAAATTGTTTAAAGGAAAACAAGGGAAAACAACAACAAAACCAGAGCTGGTTACTTATGGTTGTGAATTATTGGTGATAATGCAATATTACAACCTTCTTTTTAAATTTAGCTATGAAAGGCAACAGAATAGGCAATGGAAACTGGCACAAGGGCATTTTCTAAAGAAGAAAGAGCTCTTGCTTTTACATTTACCTTTATTCCAGTGAAGACAAAAGGAAACATTTTAGAATTCTTAACACTTCTAAGTGTTCTAAGTGTCTGAATGCAACTGGAAAGAGGAATTGCAGTACTATATAAAGGTAGCCAGGACTCAGGAGAAAAAGAGTAAAAGCAGTTTGCAGTGTGTTTGTTGCAAAATTGTTTATTCCTAGAACAGGAATTGGAAACCATATTTTGGATTACATATCTCATCATCTCTGATTATTCATCACAGTGGCTGCATTATATAAAAATATAAACCAAAACACTTGGAGGATACTTGCCTAGCTCCATGAATTTCAGTATGTTGTTCTCAGAGGTCATGTGCATACATTCCTGACTATATTGGGCAGTTACTCCCATTGAACTTTATGAGATTTATTTCCAATAATAAAGGGCAAAATTAAGCAACACAATTAAATATAATTCTAAAGAATGTTCTTAGTGAATGAGTAGCTCAAGTTGGCATTATTAGTCACTATTCAAAAGTTATAGATCTTAATTATGAGTGAAAATTAAACATTTGGCTATAAATATTTTGTACACAGAAGCTACAATCGCACTTCAGTTCCAATAAATGAAAGTTTTTTGTTGAAGGATGTAGAAGGGAGAGAACTGTACAAACCATTGTGGTTATGATCCACTGCTAATATTTATTATTTTGCATAAATTTAAGAGCAGATTGCCCTTTCTATACAGTACTGTATAATGTATGTCTAAGTGTGTGTGTAGGTTCTGCTGCTTTGACACTTCTACAAAGAATCAAAATGTTATTGTTAGAATAATTGCTAAACCTGTAAGGTATGAAAGAGTCATATGTGTAGTATAAGATGCTTCAAGCAGCTACGTATACATATACGTATTTCATGAACCCATAATTTTTACAAGATTATGATGCAAAAACAAAGGAATAAAACCATAATCTAGCCCCTACAAAACAAAATCCTGCTAACTGTAATATGCCTATAATATATGAAAATATGACCAACTTGTAATTTCCAGACCAAAATTAGCCTTCATCAGTGTCAAAACCTCCATGGGGAGGGTAACAAGATTAGGAAGCCTTACTCCTGCTAGCACTTTTCAAAGACTTCCATTTGGGGTCCCCACCAATCCTAACTCTCCTGAAAATGCATGAGCAAAGTTTCTGCTAAGAAGCAGCTTGAATCACAAAGAAAGGGTGTAAAGAAAAATAAGGCAACATTGCATATGTAGCCTATTGACTCACTCATGTCAATATGCACGTACAAGTAGTCCTCAACTTATAATCACCACTGAGCCCAAAATTTATATTGCTAAGTGAGGCATTTGTTATGTGAGTTTTGGCTCTTTTTACGACCTTTCTTGCCACAGTTGTTAAGTGAATCAATGCAGTTGTTAAGTTAGTATCATGGTTAAGTGAATCTGGCTTCCACATTGACTTAGTTTGTAAGAAGATCGGAAGAGGTGATCACATGACCCTGGGACACTGCAAACATCATAAATATGGGACATCATAAATACGAATCAGTTCCCAAGCATCTGAATTTTGATCATGTGACCATGGAGATGCTGCAATGGTCATAAGTGTGAAAAATAGTCTTAAGTCACTTTTTTCAGTGCCACAGTAACTTTGAATGGTCAGTAAATCAACTGTTGTAAGTCAAGGACTGCCTATAATATATGAAGATGTGCTATAAAATATTAATGAAAACAAATCAATTGATCCTTGACTGAGGACAGGATGAGATTATATTAATTTTATCTTCTATTTAATGCAATAAAGAAATATTGCTCCTGAAAGATAAAAAAATTGTGTGAAACACATTGCATTATTTTTTTTTTTAGTAAATATTTCTGACTCATGTTCCTCTAAAATTCATCAATTTTTCACTGCGGGTTCTTTTCTAAGTCACCTTTGTTTTTTTTGGAAAAATAATCTTGAAAAATGTCTTTTGTAGGAATGTATATACCGTAGTGAAAATGTGGGGAGGGGTGTGTGAATTAGAATCTACTGGTTTTCTTCCACTATCTTGATGATGTTTTGACTTTGTTTCAGCATTACTGGAATGATTACTCATCAGTCATTTATTTGGGACTTCCTTGTTTGCTGATGTGATAATTAGAACAGAAACTTTTTTTTTTCATTTGAGATACATAATGTACAGTGGAAACAAGTTCTATGATGCTATAAAGATTTATGTTATTTTGTGGACTATAACGTAATAGCTCATAGGAACAAAGATATTTCTAACTCCTAATAATCTATTACTTTGTTAAACTTTAATTCATCAGACTTTTTGCTCTTATTCCTATAATAGATTTACCCTGGTAAATATAATGGAGAAGATACATACTGAAATTACTGTTTAGTTGCTGACTAAACTATTCAGAAAGTAAGTGTCTTGTTTTGACAATACCATTATAAATTCAGCTAAATGGCTTCTACATAGTCTATGGGGAAGGCACTGAAAAACCAAGAAATCTGCTCAAAAACCACTTGGGTTCTAGTATATTGTAGTACTTGTAGCTCTCCTTTGAATTATGCTGATAGAGAGGGAGCGCCACCTAGAGCCACCTAGTCTCCACTGTTCTGGATGAAGTAGAAACACATTCAGGAAATTAGGAAAGAGGCAGATTTCATAATTGCATAATTGCACTGACTGGATAGTATGAAACCATCATATTATATTTTTGAGGCATTAGCACAATATCCAGTTAATTCTTCTGGAACCATAGGAATCCTGTTATTTAACTTTCACCCAAAGGTGGATTTGCTCAAACCATATTCCCTAAACCAATTTTTCTCAAACAGTGTCTTCCAAATTTCAGTTCTGTAAATTTGCAAGCAGGCCCATGTTGGCCAGAGGATCCTAGAGGGACCTCAAGTTGGAGAAGGATAGCTAATGACAGCTAATTATTTGTATTTAGAACAGAAACTCTATACTCGTTCTTTATATAGTTCAGTTATTTTTTCCTCCCTGTAAAGTTTCCTTTCACAAATTGGCTATTATGATTTCCCCCAATTTATACTACAAATCATCTCCCTGGTAAAACCAATTAAAACCTTTTTGCATCTGCCAGTTAAGCACATAACTGATGACTAACAGAGACTTTGTTTTAAAGAGGCACTCCATGAAAGGGAACTGAAAAAAATGTTTTTGGAAACTTAAAACAGATTTGTGAGTGCAGCTGTTAACACATTCAGCTCCCTGTCATAGATAATACATGCATGCACACACTCTAGCCCCTATACTGGCAGCATGGTGGGAAAATAAAGCACAGGGTTTTTTAAAAAGTCAACATTAATATTTTTGGTAGTGAACAAGCAGACTGTTAAGTATAAGGATTACTAGGTTTGTATCAGAAGTCCCAAGGAATATGTTATGGCCACCTAGATACTTTAACAATCTTTTATCTGCACAGCACTTTTTTATTGCTGTCTGTTGTTTTTTTCGAGATTCATTTAGAGATAGGAAGAGAGATAAGAGAACATATCTGATAATGGACACATAAGAAGCTGATCCTGGCTGATTTGGTCAGAGTTGTATGAGATTATTAAAGACAAGTTAAAAGTAAGTTTATTCTTTTTTTTGGCATATCTTGTAATAAACTTCCCCTTTGTGGCTACTGTTTTCTCACGGGATATAAATATTTTAAGAAGTACAATGCAATTCTCTCCTGTATCTGATCGTATCATCTGCTTCCTGTTAAACTTTGCTGTGAACATTTTTACTTAGTAAAATAAAACAGCTTTGCATTGCGATACAATTATAAACCGTTGATCCTGGTGGCTCCAATTCCTGTTGATCAAGCCTAATGATTTTTATCCCCATTTTCTATCATGTGGTTCCTACCTTGTTGGTATTCCAGAAGGCCTTAAGGATCGGGTTATTTTCCCAAGTCTTAGGTGAGGGTGGGGTGAAGCCCCTTGTTAGATGTTAGAATTTGTGTTGTATCGAGCAAGCAGATCCCATCTTGTTTATTTGCTTTCTACAGTATTATGTTTTTATTGTTCACTATGTTCCAAGCTGCTCAGAGATGGTTTAGATCTTGATTTAAAATACGCAATTCTTATCAACAGTTCCATGGACAGCAAAAACCAAAATAAATTGAAAATTATAGGTCATCTATCTATTGCAGTGGTTCTCAACCTTTCTAATGCCACGACCCCATAATACAGTTCCCCATGTTGTGGTGACCCCCAACCACTTATACATCACCGGGTGCCAGGGGCATGGCCAAAGAAAAGGGGGAAAAATGGCGGACAGCCTTGTTTGGCGACCCCCGTGAAATGGTCATTCGACCCCAAATGGGGTCCCGACCCACAAGTTGAGAACCACTGATCTATTGGTTAACATTACATTACTATTTAATTTATTACAGCATGAGAACAATCTTAGAATAGTTTAAAAACATAATTGCAATGAAATATAATGGTTTAGAAAGGAGTTTAAAAAGTTTACCCTGACCATTTTATCCAGTGCTTAAGAACATGTTTACTTATCACTTGTCATTAACATTGTTTGTTTGTTTTGTCCCTTTGAGTCAGTTTTGACTCTTGGTGACTGCCTAGATTAATCTCTGCAATTTTCTTGGTAGAATTTTTCAGAAGTGGTTTGCCATTGCCTTCTTCCTAGGGATGAGAGTGAGTGACTGACCTAAGGTCGCCTAGCTGACTTTGTGCCAAAGGCAGGGGTAGAACTCATAGTCTCTGTTTCTAGACTGATCCCTTTACTACACCAAACTGGCTCTCAACATTGTTACTTTACATCTAAAAAAGTGCAATAGCTTAATTGTGTCTCTTTGTAATTAAAATTGTTTCCCTTACACCCTTACTCTATTTTCTTATTTCATGTATAAGTTTTGTTCTTAACTATAACACATATAGTAACTTACAAAAATCTTACTGGGTGAGTTTCAGGATGCAGAAATTAAGGCAAGATTATTTTACTCCCTTGAATATGATTTTTTTCTAAGATTTTCTGATCTTGATGGGTTGGGTGTGCTATGTCCTCTCATTTCACCATAGTTATAGCTGGGCATTTTGGAAGCTGAAAAGATGACTTCATTAAAAATAAAGCTTGTTATTTTCCAAACTATAGTTACAAAAAAACAACTACACCAAGGTGAAATGACCTGCCTCCAATAATGAGTCATACAAAGTTTGAGAGATTGCATTTGCTAGTCTAAGCCCTTTTAAAGGAATTATTATGGTAGCTCCTTACTGAGGATGTTTTCTTGAATTGTCTTTGTAGTCACCAGCACAGTTGCTCCAAGTTCAGTTGCTGGCAGTGGAAATGAGGAGTTGCATTTTTCATCAGGGGGACACAAGGAAATCATTTCAACCTCCTGACTTCTTGTGCAAGCAACACAGGGCATATTCTCCTTTAAGACATCATCATGGGTGATCATAGTAGCACCATTTAAATGTGGGCATCGAAGTGGTCCAAGATCATTGTTTCCTGGTCCCCAGTCATGGTTTCTTTGAGCTTCATTGGCCAAAAAACAAGTGCACTTGCCATTTTCTAATAAAAATAAAAATATAATAATAAAGAAAAATCAAATTAAAATTTGCTGGAAAACTGAAATTCTTAAAAAAAACTGAAAAAATAATCATGATAGCACAAGAACAGCTATGCAAATAAATTTAAAACTAAAACTAAGATATTTCAAATGATAACAAATGCAGATTTATGTAAAATATTTTAGAATTTAAAATATTCTTTACTGGCCAAGTGTGATTGGACATACAAAGAATTTGCCTCCAAATCATAACTCATAAACCATAGGATACAATCATAAATCGTAAGATACAAAAAACAATGTGATAAATCATAATACCAATAGGAGAAGGTAATAGGAAAGATGAGAAGGATAATAGTAATACAGCCCTATTACATGGGTAAATATCTTTAAGCATGACAGTGCTGTGGGAATTAGGTGTTTAGCATAGTGATGGCATTTGTGTCTAGTTGTTTTGGCATGCAATGCTCTATAGCAGACATGTCAAACTTGTGACATCGCGCAATGTATCAGGACGGTTTTGCTATTGCCGGCAATGGGGTGGGTGCGACTTCCGGATGATGTGTCTGGCCCGCGGGCCGGCAATTTGACACCCCTGCTCTATAGTGACACCCTGAGGAGAGGAGTTGAAACAGTTTGTCCAGGATGTGAGGGGTCTGTAAATATTTTCTCAGCCCTCCTTCTGACTCATGCAGTATATAGGTCTTCAATGGAAGGCAGACTGGTTGCAATTATTTTTCTGCAGTCCTAACTATCCGTTGAAGTCTGTACCTGTTCTGTTTGGTTGCTGTACCTAACCAGACAGTTATAGAAGTACAAATGACAGACTCAATAATTCCTCTGTAGAACTGTATAAGCAGCTCAAAGATTGGAGATGAAACTGTTGATCACCTTATTACTGGCCATAGTAAAATGGCCCAACTGAGTTTAAGCAATAACAAGTTAGAATTGTTATTGGAATTCAGGTAAATTACATGCTTGAAAAAAATCTTTGAAAAATGAGGTGAAGGATTATGTGGCATTTTAAATTTAAAGTGGCAAACACAATATACCAGGATTATATTACTAAACAAAATATGGTTCATAAATGTAGAAATGTTAGAAGATAGTAGCATTGATGAAAAACAAATATAAAAAGTAACAAAATCATCATCATCATCATCATCATCATATCCTATACCAGGAGATGCCAGAGTCAAAGAAAAAGAACTGGAAAAAATTACAAAATATTGCAACCTGGCTATCGAAACTGCGCAATTATGGATGAAACGTGTAACAGTGATACCAATTGTCATCGGGGCACTGGGAACTATGTCCAAAAACTTTGCAAAATACATCAAGAAACTGCAGCTTCCTGCAATAACTCCAGCAATGTTACAAAAAACTGCGCTACTCGGAACATCTTATATTTTAAGGAGATAGCTGGTTGACACCTAGGATGCTGGTAGCAACCCATGTCAACCATCAGCACCAGCCAATTTGAATGTTCAGTTGACTGAGGTTCATGTTTAATGAATAAAAGATAATAATAAAGTTGGAAGAGACTTTGGAGATCATCTATACCAGTGATGGCGAACCTTTTAGAGACCGAGTGCCCAAACTGTAACCCAAAACCCACTTATGCATTGTTGGGTGCCGGGTGGGTGTGGCCCATTGGGTGGGTGTGGCTGCGGTGGTAATGGCAGACTGGCTGGGACTAAAAAATTCAATCAATCAATTCCAACTTTGCAAGATATTTTTTCCCCGTGAGAAGTTGAAATTGATTGAACCTTTTTTTTTTGCACACGGCGGCGGAGGCCTAAAGCAAAAAGGTTTTATAAAACCCAGCTGAAGGCCTAGGACTGGGCGACTGTGCGTGTGCCCACACAGAGGGCTCTTGAGTGCCGCCTCTGGCACCCGTGCTATAGATTCGCCACCACTGATCTACACCAACCCTCTGCTCAGGCAGGAAACCCTATACCATTTCAAACAAATGGCTGTCCAGTCTCTTCTTAAAAATTTCCAGTGTTGGAGTATTCACAGCTTCTGGAGGCAGGTTGTTCCACTAATTAATTGTTCTAATTGTCAGAAAATTTCTCCTTAGTTCTAGGTTGCTTCTCTCTTTGATTAGTTTCCATCCGATGCTTCTTGTCTTGCCTTCAGGTGCTTTGAAGAATAGCTTGACTCCCTCTTCTTTATGGCAGCCCCTGAGATATTGGAACACTATCATGTCACTCCTCGTCCTTCTCTTCATTAAACTAGACATACAAAATTCCAGCAACAGTTCCTTATGTGTTTTAGCCTCCAGTCCTCTAATCATCTTTGTTGCTCTTCTCTGTACTGTTTCTAGAGTCTCAACATTTTTTTTTAAATTGTGGTGACCAAAACTGGGTGCAATATTCCAAGTGTGGCCTTACCAAGGCACTATAAAGTGGTATTAACACTTCACGTGATCCTCCTGTATCCTAAACCTATCTTCTGGAGTATTGGCTATTCCTGCCAGCTTGGTGTTGTGTGCAAATTTGATGAGTTCCCCATTTCTCCCCTCATCCAAATCGTTGTTGAAGAACACAGCCCTAAAATATCCCCAATATGACTACTAAACAAGAATACAGTGCAAAAGAAGAGTAGATTTTGTGAAAAAAGGCATATAATCTTAGTTCTGTATCTGACATTTATGCAAGGACATACTGAAAAGTTGCAGTTGGCTCCGATGGCTTCCCCAGAAGGGGACTAAGAGAGGAAAGTGATGAAGATTGCATTGTGAAATGTGACACAAACTCTGCCCCTTACATATTTCTGTGCAGTATCATGACACAAGTATGAAATGGTGGAGCTTGCTTCATGATTTCGTGACACATATTTCATCATATTAGTGTAAGTGTGATTAGGAAAAGAAGCCTGTATGGTAAATCTCAACAGTCTACTTAAAACAAAATTCTTGCAAACTTGAAATTCACCAATGTATTTCAGCATCCCCAAAGTCAGATCTCTCTGGATTCCTTTTTTTTTTTTCATTTAGAACATATATAAAGCTAGGGGAAGAAAACAGTAATTTGGTTCACACATTGCTCAGTTTTGTCTAAGACTAGACTAGATCAACCTTTCTCAACATGGTATATTTAAACCAGTGGTTCTCAACCTGTGGGTCGGGATCCCATTTGGGGTTGAACAACCATTTCACGGGGGTCTCCAAACAATGCAGTCCACCATTTTCCCCCCCTTTTCCTTAGCTGTGCTACTCCCTTTTATTCTATTGGCTTTTGAAAGCCAATAGAATAGACTCTCTTGAATAGAGTCTAATTCTATTGGCTTTCAAAAGCCAATAGGAATTATCCAGGCTGTCTCTGCCCTGCTGAGCCGGCCAAAAGTCCCATTCTGCAAACAGTGCTGCACCAGTTGTGTAGTCCTCGACTTACGACTGGTTGAGTAGTCCTCGATTTACAACCAGTTGGGGGTAGCGGCATTAAAAAGGTTGAGAACCACTGATTTAAACTGTGATAGACTGCAGTTTCTATAATCCAACCATGGTGTATTTAAACTGTGATAGACTGCAGTTTCTATAATCCAACCAATCTTGAATACACTGTATCTGGTTGGAAAGAGTTAGACTAAATGAAATCAAGTGTTGTTAATACGTACCTTGGGAATTCTCCTTTCCAGTTTGTCTCCTTCTCTTCCATCTTTGTTTCAGGATTACAAGCCATAACATTGCCATGATGATTACTAGCCCCCAAAAAGCATAGAAACCAAATATTAAAGCTGAACAATTTTGGTTTCCAGTATGAAATTGCACTGGTTGGGTTGTAATGGAGGTTGTTCCAACTATAGTAGCTGTGGAGGGAAACAACAGTTCTAAGTGAGTTATCTTAACAGAGATGCTTCTTCTTTTGAAGTGAAATGAAGGGTTCCATTTTGGTTTGTGGCACACCAAATTCAGTAAAAGGAACAATGAAGTAAGAAGTGTGCTACCGATTCAATTGTGCTATCAAAACAGAATCAAAATGTTTCATATCTCCCCTCTGTTAAAGCATGAAACCTCAACAATATAAATACTTTTCCAAGTGCAGGAGATAGTCCTTTAAAGACAGAAATCATGGAATGGCTATAAACGAGTCCTGGAAACAATGTGATGGAAAGTTAAGCCTGTTGTTCTCTATATCCTTGCTCCCTGTTTCCCCATCCGCTCATCTTTTATTCCCCTATCTCTGTATTCTCATTTTTTTTATTGTGTATTCTATTGTTCCATTATTTTGCTACTGTTATGTTTATACTTTTCATTTCTCCGTTTGTATTGTTGTAAGCTGCCTAAAGTAGCCCCACAGCATGATTTAAGCAGCAAACAAATTTAATAAATACCCAGATCAAGGATTCTCTATTTGTTTCCATGGATTTATCACTTTCAAGGGTTATTAGGAACTAGACAACCTTTGACCCATTACAGAGATATTTCCTTACCTAAACAGAGCAACAGAATGACTGCACGCAATCAAAAGAGCATTGGGAGTGGGAGCGACTTTTGAGTTCCTGTTGGCTTCCCCATTGACTTTCCTTGTGGGAAACTAGTAGCCAGCATTGGAAATTATAATCATGTGACCATGGCATCATGATGGTATAGCAGTGCAGAAGCACTGAAGCAGGCACAACTTTGCCAAATGTCAATCCCATTGAGACTGATGAGTCCCTGATTTTGGATACATTTTTTAAGTTAGCCCTTTTGAGATACATTGATTTAAAAATTGCCTTATGATGCACCATTTCTCCCAATTGAAAATTACAAACAAACAGGATAGTTTTAGTAGTGTATAAATCAGAAAAAGAAGATGCAGAAAGACAAATCATTGGCTATGGTTTACTTCCAGATAGAAATAAACTTATCAGCAAAAGTGAACAAGGTTAGTGATTCACCCCAGAAAGTCTATTTTAGTTAATATATCATGCTCTGGATTCACATTTCAGCTGCTTCAGAGAAGGACATTCACAATCTGTTTTTGTTTTACTTAAATATACAATAGATTAGAATAAATAATAAATAAATAAGCTCACCATTTTAAGATTAAATATGCAGGTAGCTGCAAAGAGCCATCTGGTATGTTTTTGTTGCAGCTAGCAAATCTTACAATTATACTCATAATGTTTTGAGCTCAGGCTGTAACCCCTCAAATTTATGTCTAGGAAGAAGACTGAAAATAACTAGCTAAATAGTTAAATAGTTAAATACAATTATTTGCTTGATAGAACAACTAATTTTCCACTTCCACAGAAATTATGTCTGATGAAAAGCAAATTCTTTGTTTTAGAACACTTTATTCTGAGCTCTTCTATCTGGCAGAAATCAACCAATGCCCAACACCCATTCACTCATAAACCTTAAATGGAGCTTTAATTACACCTTCATGGACACTATCTTGATATTGCTTAACCACATACTGCCTATCCCATCTGAAGGACAAGACTCCAAAAGCAATTTCATTGGACATAAATCTGAAAGACTAAGCATACTGACTGCAAAATATCTCAGTTGCACACTCTCACCCTCTGCATCTCACTGTCTGAAAATTGCATTACAACCTTCATACCAGTTTGTATGGGAAAAAACAAAACATTCCACCAGATATCCTTACCCATCCATATGGATGGAAATTCTCTAACTGGATGACAAAGAAGACTGACCTAAATCATGAAATAAGGCTTTGTTTTGTTCCAAAGTTAAGACTGTTTATAAACTCTGTGATTAGTATATGGTACAATGTGTTGGGTGAACCTGACTAACTTATTGAAACACAGTACAATTTACTGTTTTAAGATTTTAATTGGAAGCGATGGGTTTTGGATGAAGAATGAGATGACAGAAATGGGAGAAAGAAAGAAAAGGGGCATTTTATTTTAAAGCAATAAAAGACTAAAAAGGGCTATGTATAGAATATATGTACAAAAGGTTCTGAATCAGAACACAGTTAAAATAGATATATTTGCATATTTTCTTCCTCTTTATTGAAGAGAAGAAAAAAGAACCAAAAGGATGCTAACATTCTGCTCTGTTGGTATGAGCTGCTTACTAAAATTTCACTTGAGTGTTCATTACAAATACTTGCATATATATCTTCTCTAATGAAGATAGTGAAAGAGGAAGTTGTCACCTTGATTATTTTTTGATTAATTTTGCACTAAACCAACTGCTTTGATTAAAGAAAAAAGCCCAATTACTTTTGTTTCTTTTTGAAAACCGCTTCTGGACTTTGTGCTTGAGGTAAAAAAAAAAGAAACTTTAATTTTGGATTTTACCAGTTAGATAGGTTTGCTGTTATAGAAATGGCTAGTTTATACTATTAGGTTAAAGTAAAAAAGTTGAGGTTTGATGTTATTATCATATTCTATTGCACCAAAGGGAGCCAAAAGTCAATGCCTTTTCTTTCTTTTTTCCCTTTTTCCTTCACTTTTCCCTTCCCCTTTTCCTCCACTATCTTTCCTACTATTTTCTTTTGTATTTTTCTATTATAAATTAATAATGAAAAATAAATATATAAAAAAGAAAAAAAAATACTTGCATACATATTTTCACTAATGAAAGAAGGGTAAACTAACTTTCCTAAAAATGAAAAAGGAAGGTTTCACCTTGATGAATTTTGCACCACCCCAAATTATTTTCTGCACTCCCAGACAGTGACCATAAACCAAACTTCTAAAATAAAAGCCTATAAATATAGCATGACAGCTAGGGTAAGAAGGAAACACATGTTTGCCCTTTTATGTATAGTTAGAAATGGAAGGAAACCCACACATTATAGAAGGGAAGCAGATTTTAAACAAATCTGAAAAGTGATTTGCACTATTCTAATAAAACAGCAAGCAGATACTGCAGACCTGAAGTCTACTTGCCATTGCTTATAGATTCTTTTATTGGAGTTACGTAACATGTTTAAGCCCAATCCCAGATTAACCAGAAACATCTCCAATCATCTTTGCATTCCCCAAGATAAACCATGTTATGATTTCATACTATGGCCTAATTCACACAAAACACTAGGACAATGACTGAGTTTTCCACAACCTGCTGATTCACAATTGCACAATTCTATTCTACCTTTGTCAGGCTTGTGGTGTGAAACCAATATGAGTTTCAAGTGATGTGAAGGACCCGCTAAGCCAGGGTGTCAAACTCAATTTCATTGAGGGCCGCATCAGCACTGCGGTTGTCCTCGGGGGGACCAGGTAGGTGTGACCAGGGTGGGCGCAGCCTACTGGGTGGGTATGGCTGGAGTGGGTGTGGTCTACTGGTGTGGTCTACACAGGTGGGCGTACCTGTGTGGGCCTGGGCAGGAGTGGGACAAATCTGAGGGTCTCTGGCAGAAGGGGGTGAGACCAGGGCGAGCGCCAAGGCATTGTCCACTGGAAGACCCTCACTGTTCCTCTCAAGCCATGCGGGGGGGGGCTGGATGGTAGCAGAGGTCAAATACCCAGCCCGGCCCTCAAGCACCCGCAGCACCAAGCTTAGCCTCACTTCCCCAAAGGGGTGCCCAGCTGCACTTACCTCCTCCTCAAGGCTGCTGCTGCTGTGCTTGCTCTCCTTAGCCAGGTTGCTCATGATGGCTATGAGGGCAAAGTCAGAGGGAGGCCCATTCTCTCTCCATGGGAGGAGACCCGGCTTTGTATCCAAAGCTTCCTTAGTAATAGAATGGGAAACCCCAGGATAGGCCAGGAGGAGGGGGCAAGGGGATGGTGAAAGGGCAGCAGGGTAGGACTAAGGCAGGACTTCCCTCAGACCCTCCATCTCCTTCCTTCCTTCCTTCCTTCCTTCCTTCCTTCCTTCCTTCCTTCCTTCCTTCCTTCCTTCCTTCCTTCCTTCCTTCCTAAGAACAGAGTGGTGGGAAAATATTTGAGATGAGGAGGGAGAAAAATAGGCAAGAAATGCAGCTGGGGAGGTGTCACCCTTCGTGAGGAATGAAGAAATGTACCATTGCCTGGAAGTGGCCAGCACATGGCCCTTGCCTACTTCACATATCTGGCTTGGTGGGCTTTGGGGGAGGTACGCCATGAGCAACGTGAGAGTCAATGTTACCTGCGCAATGCTGCCCAGCCCCCAGCCTGCCTGGTTTCAGCAGGCAGTGAGGCGCTCTCCTCACAGCGCTGAGAGGCTGAGCCAGGCAGCCCGAAGCTCGCCAGCTTTGCACCTTGCTGCCTGCTGAAATTGGGCAGGCTGGGAGCTGAGTGGCAGCGGGCTTCTTTTTGGATTCATGCCGCCTGGCTCAGCTTCTCGGCGCTGTGAGGAGAGCGCCCCGCTGCCTGCAGAAACCACTCCCCTGGACCCCATCAAGCCGGATATGTGAAGTAGGCGAGGGCCATTTGTTGGCCACTTCCAGGCAATGGTGCACTTCTTCATTCCTCACAAAGGGTGACATCTCCCCAGCATGTGCCCAGGGGTCGGGGCCAATGCGGCAGGGGCTGGTTCCTCACTGTTTCCAGACGGCCTGTGGATCTAAGACTGAATACGTTTCAGCATAGATGGCCACTACAAAATTGTACATTGGCTCCTGGTTGGCCTGGGCCAGGGCCAAGGCAGCGGGGGCCGTTCAGTTACTGTTTCCAGGATGGCTTCGCGGGCCACATGAAACCACATTGCGGGCCACATATGACCCCCGGGCCTTGTGTTTGACATGTCTACGCTAAGCTAAGCTGTCTCTGAGTCTCAAATGCAACCACTAATAATCCACTGTCATACCCTTGACCCTGGCAGAACTTTCCCTATTAACTTTGTCCATTTCATGGGGGATGCTGAGGAGTGGGCTTTGCCATGGTGTGATTATACTTTTCTTGGAATGATGGAAAACAGAGCATGTGAAGAAATGAGTTCCTGTAAAATCACAGCTGAAGATTCCTCTAAGAACTCCCTTCAGCACAGCCTTCCATCCTCCCTCAGAGAGGAGTCTGCTCTAAAGCAAGATAGACCAGCCAGCTCACTATTACCTTTACTACAGTCTGGATTTTTTTTCTAGAATTGATCAAGGAAGGCTGCTTTTTGCTGCTGGCATTAGATTGTTGGAGATCTCTTTGACAACCCTACCTTGAAGTATTGGTGCCTGGGGCCATGACAGGATGCTGAGTAACCAATATGCCAAATGATGGTGGGTTTTATGCTCATTGGGTTTTTACTCCATCAGTCAAACCTATTGTCTATGCTTCAGTGCCTTTGGGCCCTACTGAGGTGGTAGCTTCCCAGGAGGCTAAAAAATAACAAAGTAGGTCTTCCAGTAAATTGATATTTCAAATTGGCCATGTGCACATTCATTATCTACTGTGAAAGTAACTATAATATCCTTTCAAATTTCACATGTATTCTCTACCCAAGAGGAAGAGGCCTTTAAAAAAAGTACATGTCATTAACTCATTCAGCGTATATAAGAACTGAAAGAAGCATACATCTATTTATTGCAATTTTGATCTCTTAAGCAATGCATGGTACTGACCTGAGAAACTCCATAGCACATAATTCCTCTAGATGGTCCATGTTCAGGAGTTTTACATATATAGTGTTGACTGAGGAAAGACTTAGCTTTTAATTAAACAAGTTTTGTTTTTAGTATTATGCTGGTGTTCGGATTATTTTATAACATGGATTTACCCAGGATTCGTATTTTTAGCATAATTAGAGACCACACACACACACACACACACACACACGTATGTGTGTATATATATATATATAGAGAGAGAGAGAATACTGAAAATAAAAAGGCGATTCCTGGGTAAACTCATGTTTAGCTAGCAATAAATGTAAGAACACCAGGAAATTATAAAAACTATAAAAAGTTTTAATAAATTTAAAACACCAAGCTTTCGCCGGCAACTGCCAGCATTGTCAGGGTGGTTTCCAGTTAATGGGAGAGGCTATTTATGGCTGTGGCGTTCTTTGCGCCCGGCTCATGGATCTCGTCACGGGCCCCAGCCAATCCATCTGCACTTTGATCCTAGTTTCCGTGTTACTGATCGTTGTTTTCTTGCTTTCCTTTGTACCAACATTCTCATCCTTTTCCTCCTCATGCGGTCGTGGGTTGGGGGAGCTTGCATGTTTTCGTTGTTTGTTTTCCTTATCCTATTTCCTGTTACTCCCCCTCCTCATTCTCCTCCCACTTTCCCTCTTTCCATAGTCTTTATTCGCAATTATCACCTCATTGCTTTCTGCTACATAACCAGCTTCCATTGTAGTTGTCTTATCGTGACTCCCATTCTCTGATGTTACTTCACTAACTTTCATTTTCTTGTCAATGGGGGCATTTCCAGCGATACCGTCAGGGTTTGTAACATTCTTAGCCTGGTTGTCACCCCCCCTTCGCACAAAATCTTCGGTGTGGGGGGTCATCCCCTCTCCGTGGCTCATACTCCTCTCCATTCCCTGAGGGTGAGCGATCGTCTTCAGGGGAAGGGAAGGGGGCGGGTTTTTCAGTTCCCGGTTTCTCACTCCCTGCCTATTTCCAGGGTGAATCCCCCTTCTAAGATGTATCCTGGGGCATGCGGGAGCTGCAACGTTGGGAGCGATCGCCTCTTCACCCTTAGATATATCCTTTATATATCCTTTTGTTGTCTTTCTCCAGCCCTTCCTCTGTTTCACTTATGGATTGTTTTACCCTGACATTTTTACCTAAATTTTTAATTTCTTTTTTTCCCCAAAAATATATATTCAGTGTTTGTGAACTAATAAGAAGTTCAATTGCTCAAATACTTGTCTATTTTGCAAATGAATTTATAATTAACAGACTAATAAAATGAGAATTGCCTTCTTAAGCATGGAACAGAGCCCTGCACCTAAGAAGGCAGTTTAACATGAATTGTTCTCTACTCCTGGATTCTCTTCTGGCTTTTACAAAGACCATTTCCAGCCTACCTCCAGACCCCTATTTCCACTCCACCCTTTTATGCCTGGGATTTTATATTTTCCTTACTTGTCACTTTCCTGAAGCCTCTTTGCATATGTTTACAGCTGTGGCATTCTTTGGTCAGCTTGTCATAGCAGAAGCTGGGATGATGGCAGGTTGTGTTGTGATGGTCCATCAGAGGCCTGGATGAGAACAGACAGTGTCAAAACTGTTTCTGTTCTTCATTACAATTATCAAAAGGAAGAGAGACAGTCAAGGTTTAACCAGAGAAGAGATTATTCAAATGTGGCCTCAATGAGAAATCAGTGAACTGTGAAGCTCAGTAGCTTTTTTTAGTGCTAAGTACTACCATCTTCATTAATGTCATGTATATCCCAGAGCTCACTGCTCTGAGCAAATTGTTTTCTGTGGTGTCCCCAAAATATCCCAGGAAGCAGTAGAAACATCTGAACACCCTGTGAAGAGTAGCAGCATTCCCACTGCTTCACTAAAATTCCTGTTTAATTTTTAGATGGTCCGTGAATATGGTTTTTCCCACAGAATGTAACTCATTGTATAAAGATGGGAAACAAACAAGTAGAAATGGCTACAATATTCCTTTTGAATAAATAGGATCAAGTTAAGAGACAAAGGCTTCTGCTGGATGTGTATTTCAGAATACTAATAACAGCCCAGTTTTGGTTATTTGCTGTTCCAGATTATGAAGCCAATCTTATTGGCTACCATCTATCACTCCTCTAGCCATCTTTTAATCTATGCAACACAGTTCTGTTAACTCTATTTTCCTACTGTACATTATTTATATTGTTTCATCTATGACATAACTTAACAACTAAAGACAGATTGTACTTATATTTTAAAAGAGGCCAAAACAATCAAGAGAAAAAAGAGAAATGGCACAATGGGGGGGAAAATGTGTAATTATTTCAATTATATGTAGTTTTTATTACAAGAGTGGATGCTAAAGCAGTGCTTTGGTCTAGGCCAGGGATAGTCAACCTTTTTATACCTACCGCCCGCTTTTGTATCTCTGTTAGTAGTAAAATTTTCTAACCCCCCACCAGTTCCATAGTAATGGTGATTTATAAAGTAGGGAAATTACTTTACTTTATAAAATTTATAAAGCAGAGTTATAGCAAGTTAAAGCATATAATAATAATTACTTACCAAACACGACGAGTTGTGTTTCTACCAAACAGTTCTACTTTGGTTTCATCTGACCATATGACACTCTCCCAGTCCTCTTCTGGATCATCCAAATGCTCTCTAGCAAACTTCAGACGGGCCCGGACATGTACTGGCTTAAGCAGGGGGACACTTCTGGCACTGCAGGATCTGAGTCCCTGGCAGCGTAGTGTGTTACTGATGGTTGCCTTTGTTACGTTGGTCCCAGCTCTCTGCAGGTCATTCACTAGGTCCCCCTGTGTGGTTCTGGGATTTTTGCTCACCGTTCTTGTGATCATGTTGACCCCACGGGGTGAGATCTTGCATGGAGCCTCAGATCGAGGGAGATTATCAGTGGTCTTGTATGTCTTCCATTTTCTAATTATTGCTCCCACAGTTGATTTCTTCACACCAAGCTGCTTGCCTATTGCAGATTCAGTCTTCCCAGCCTGGTGCAGGTCTACAATTTTGTTTCTGGTGTCCTTTGACAGCTCTTTGGTCTTCACCATAGTGGAGTTTGGAGTGTGACTGAGGTTGTGGACAGGTGTCTTTTATACTGATAACCAGTTCAAACAGGTGCTATCAATACAGGTAATGAGTGGAGGACAGAGGAGCCTCTTAAAGAAGAAGTTACAGGTCTGTGAGAGCCAGAAATCTTGCTTGTTTGCAGGTGACCACATACTTATTTTCCACCATAATTTGCAAATAAATTCTTTCCAAATCAGACAATGTGATTGTCTGGATTTGTTTTCTCGTTTTGTCTCTCATAGTTGAGGTCTACCTATGATGACAATTACAGGCCTCTCTCATCTTTTTAAATGGGAGAACTTGCACAATTGGTAGCTGATTAAATACTTTTTTGCCCCACTGTAGAAACAGGAAGTCTGATGAAATTACATTTAATTAATTAAATTATTAATAAGATCCCTGAGGCTGATGCTGCGAAACTAAATACTGGATATCTGGCTCAATTTTTGTAAGGAACAAACGAAGGTCTCCTCTTTCGGAAATATTCAGGCGGTTTCTTTCTTTGGTCATAATATGATTAACAGCACTAAAGCCTGATTCCACAAGATATGAGGTAGGGAAAGGTATCAATAAACTGAATATCATTTTCCACATATTTGGATATAAGGCAGGCATTTTTTTTTTACTTTGCCATAGGTTTTCATATCCACCACTTTCAAATTTATGTTTACTTTCTTCATTATATCTAATTTCTAACAGTTCTTCTTGGCAAGTTATATCAGCCTCTTTAATATTTGCGGTAAAAGGATTTTTCATCCAGTCATACACCTTCAATTTCAAAATATCTTCAAATCATTTTTCCATGTCCAATTTAAGTCCTGGGCAAGCAGGAATGAAGAGAAAGCCTTTATGGCCTCTACCTTGGTATTGAGAGAATGCCCAGTGGAGTCTGGTTTGCCCCCGATCCGTGCCTGTCACAGCAGGATGAAGAGAGAGCCTGGTTTTTGTCAGAGATGCATGAAACCTCTATGACTGAGGGCTCTGTGCGGCTCTCAAAATGGCGGCTGCACCAAAATTAGCGGCCGCTTGTATTTCGGCTGGGCCTTCCCAGCCATGAGGGGCTCTAAGAGGAAGCTTGTTGTTTGTTGTGCCTTTAATTTCCACCCCCCGAAGCGGAAAATGAGGCACTTGCAGTTTTATCTCATTGCGCAGCGTCTGCTGCGATCCGGATCGTCGAGAAAGTTGACGGGAGCCTCGCGATGATGGCGCGCTTCAGTGAGGCTCTCTGGCCTCCAAGAGCTCCGTGGGGGGTCGCACAGCTGAGGCTAACACCCCATGCCTGCTGGAAAGCTCTGTGAGCCGATCGGAGGGCTCAATGGATCCAAAAATTTAAACGGCTCGATTGAACCCCTACCGCCCACCAAAAAAGCTGGAACGCCCACTAGTGGGCGGTAGGGACCAGGTTGACTACCACTGGTCTAGGCCATCTTAATGATTGCTATTGTTGAGGCAATGCTTTTCACTATAGAACATGCTAGTCCTTAGTTATTATGCTCCTAAAGCATTTGCTGTTTGGAAGGGCATAACAAATCAAATCAGCTGGCAGTGCCATCCTATAATAATCAACTTTTCCTTTTTCTTTTCTTTTCCTTTTCACTTCCAGAAAATTAACAAGACATGTGTGGGCCATGGGAGTACAGATGATTTTGTATGTGAAGTGGCTCTTAGTTTTATACAAGATTAAAAAACAAAGCACCTGGGGTTAGGGGAGAGGGTAAGGAGGGTGATATGAGATACTTTGAGCAGGGACAAATGAGTTTCTATTATTAAAAATCTTGCTTTTCAAGAGCCACTATTTCCAGTCCAGTTGTTTGTGCTGAATGAACATGGTCCTTCTACAAACAGCAGAAGGACGTTTACCATATAGTTGTTACAGTTCCACTATTTTTCCAAGAAAAGTCAGAATACTACAGTTCCTTTAAATTATTCCTTTACATTATTAGTGAAATAAAGAGAATGTATACAAATAGTCCTCATTTAACAACCATTCACAGTTATGGCACTAATGGAAAAAAAACTTTATAACCAATCCTCTGTTAAGAGTTTTACAGCTTTCCAGCGAAAAAATAAGCCCCAAAATAAGAACACATTCAAAATGAGCAGGAGGCATAGTTTAGAAAAACTTTATCTATAAAATATATATAAACATGATACCTACAGTTTCATTCAGCTCTGGGGAACATCAACAGCTCTTAACTTGGAGATCAGAAAAAGACATAAAGAAGACTAAGACACGCCCAGACCTAGGCTGAATCACATGCCTTACACAGCCAATACTGTGTCTTAATCAAAAACAGTTGTCATTGGTTGGTTTGTTGCTACGGCTATTCCAGTTCATAAAATTTCTTGCACAGTGATACTCCTCCCTTTATGACTGGAATAGACATAAAACCAAATAATTTAATACTCTTCCCATGGTGTACTCCACCCAATGGCTTGGTCATTACATCTGTCAGATTGTCATCTGAAGAACAATTAAGCAAGCGAATTAGTTTACTTTTGATGGCTTCTCTGACATTACAATACTTAATGTCCACATGCTTGCTTCTACTTTTCACTCTGTCACCTGTTGCCATTTTAATGCAAGCAGCATTATCTTCAAATACTTTTACAGTTTCTTTCACTTCTATGTTTAAACCCTTTAACAGCTGTGTCTGGTCTGGATCACTGTGACCGATATAATAGGCTCCCTATTGCTGACTGATATATCTCCTGATCACAGGCTTCACTTTTGTCCTCGCCCAAAGTGTTGTGAAAATCTATGCTAATAGGTGTTGGAGCGGCATTATAATCCTTCATGTTGTATCTCTCCAACAGTTGTTCAATTTTCCTTCTTTGACTGAGAACGTAGCCATTTTTCTCAGTTTTTTGTTTCTCTACACCAAGATAGTTTTGTATTTCACCCAGACTTTTCAACTCAAACTTTTTCTCCAATTGATTAGCAAATTCCTTCACCTGTGCCAGATCCTTTGCAATGAAGCAAAGATCATCCACAAATGCTAATAATTGGAACCTTGCAATATATATGCAACCATCAGCCTTATAACTCTTGAACCCAAGACCTTTCAGTGCCATATCTAAACAGATGTTCCAGTTTCTGGCTGATTGCTTCAGCCCATAAATGGCCTTGTTCAGTTTATACACAATGCCAGCCTTTTTACTTCCATACCCTGGTGCTTGAACCATGTAAATTTCTTCCTCCAACTCTGCATTGAGGAATGCTATGGTTATATCAAAGTGCCAAATTTTATGCCCACGTGCCGTTGCCAATGCTAGTGCCACCCTTATAGTTTCATTTTTTACCATTGGTGCAAATACCTCATCATAGTGCACATTTTTCTTCTGCGAAAACCCCTGTGCCACCAATCTTGCCTTATATTGGACTTCATTGTTGGGTAACACTTCCTTTTTGTATACCCATTTACATCCTACAGCAGTGGTTCTCAACCTTCCTAATGCCGTGACCCTTTAATACAGTTCCTCATGTTATGGTGACCCCCAACCATAAAATTATTTCCATTGCTACTTCATAACTGTAATTTTGCTACTGTTATGAAATAATTGGTCCATTAGTGCAGGGCTTTTCAACCTTTTCACCGATTGTAGAATAGGGCAACATTTGAGTACCACCAGTCACCTAGCGAGGTGTCAAAAACTTGATGACCCAAAAAAATGGAAAAAAGTGATAAAGTACAGGTAGTCCTTGACTTACAACAGTTTGCTTAGTGACTGTTCAAAGTTACAACGGCACTGAAAAAAGTGACTTATGACCATTTTTCACACTTATGACCATTGCAGCATCCCCAGGGTCATGTGATTTACATTTTGATGCTTGGCAACTGATTCATCTTTATGATGGTCACATTGTTCCAGGGTCATGTGATCCCCTTTTTCAACCTTCTGACAAGCAATGTTAATGAGGGAAACCAGATTCACTTAACAACCATGTTACTAATTTAATCTCTCTCTCCCTCTTTCTTTCTCTCTCCCTCTCTCTCTGTCTCCCTCTTTCTTTCTTTCTTTCTCTCTCTCACTGTCCCCCCCTATTTCTCTCTCCCTCTCCCTCTTTCTTTCTCTCTCCCTCTCTTTCTCTCTCTCCCTCCCTCTTCCTTTCTTTCTCTCTCCTTTTCTCTCTCTCCCTCTTTCTCTCTCCATTTCTCTCTCCCTCTCTTTCTCCCTTTTTCTCTTCCTCTCTCTCTCTCCCTCTCTCCCCTCTCCATTTCTCTCCCTCCCTCTCTTCCTTTCTTTCTCTCTCTCCCTCTCTTTCTCTCCCTTTCTTTCTCTCTCTCTCTCCCTCTCTCTCCTTCTCTCCCTCTGTCTCCCTTTCTTTCTCTCTCCCTTTCTCCTCTTTCTCCTTCTCTCTCTCCCTGTCACTCTCTCTTTTTCTCTTTCTCTCTCTCTTTCTCTCTCTCCCTCTCTCTATTTCTCTTTCCCTCTTTCTCTCCCTCTCTCTATTTCTCTCTCCCTCTCTTCTGCTCAAAGATCCTTAAAATCCTTAAAAGTTATGCTTGGGTGGAAGACTTTTTCTTTTACAGATGGGGTGGGTTGGCAGACAAGTACTCAAAGAAAAAGGGAAAAAAGTGCGAATAGGCACCCAGTAGCTAGCTTGAAGTTTGAACGACTTCTTTCTCTTGCCACCGACTTCTAGGAGGAGCAAAAGACATCCAGCACTGCAACCAGGCATCCTGGACTGGCCATTCCAGGACTTCCTGCACCGGCTGACTTAGTTGTCTGCAACCTCCTGTTGTCGCTTGAGGGGGGGAAAGGGACATGGGCGGGAGAGATTCCTTCTTTCTCATCCGAGGAGGGAAATTATGTTGAACCATCAACTCTGTGTTGAGCCCCATGGGCCTGACATTCGCGGGCAGGCAGGAACCCGCCCGCCGAGCCGCCACCTCCCCATCGCCCTCCATGCCGGCCGGCTCCGTCGCCAGACCTCCCAGCTGACAAGCGCACATTCAGGGGTTCGCCAACTGACGGGTGCAGAAGATTGGCACCGCGGCAGCCTCCCAGCCACCCGCTTCTTCGGCTGGAGCAATTGCCAGGGCTTGCATGGTCGCCGGTGGCGGGGAGTGTGTCAGTGGCCATTGGGGACCACGCCAGCGGTTCGGTGCCACGGAGGCTTGAGGTGCAGGACACGGAGTGGCGCAATGCCATGGGAGGCGGCAGGACAGGGGGAAGGGGTTACCTGCATCCTGCCGGCCAAACCCTGGAAGGCTGCCTGAATGAAGAATTTTAGGGGGAGTTGAAAGCGAGACAGGTTCCTAAGAATATGATGTGTGAGGCATGGGGGGCATCGGTGGTGGGCTGCCCCCCCAGAGCTGGAGCGGCTGGTGCAGCCACCCCCGCCCACATACCCCAGCCTGCAGCTGCCCCGCCAGCCCTGCTGCCTACCCCGCGCAGCCCCGTGTAGAGCGGGCCCCACAGCTCCCACAGCACCAGCCACACACCACACTGATGGTGCAGAGCTTGCATTTGCTGAGCCAGACCCCAATGCAGGGTGGCAGGAGGGCGCGGGCTGTGGGCAGGCCGAGGCGGCGGCAAGCATCGTGGGCCAGGCGCTCCAGGGCGGCCATGTAGGCACACAGGGTGAGGCAGTGGCAGCGCAGGTTCAGCACTGGCTAGGCCACCATTCAGATGAAACTACAAAAATGTGAGTTCAGCAGTATTCCTGAATAAATATTTGTTTTACAATTATCTTTATTGAGTTATCTGTCTGGCCTTGGATTACAAAGCATCTTGATTCAGGTTTCAGAACAATGCATGAATCATGTTCTGCCACATTACCAAATGTTTGGGCATATTTAACCTTTTGTGTCTGCAACACACAAAGTTTATTCTGTTTTATGCCCTGTGCACATACATTCCCATTTTTTTTATGAGACATTTATCATTCACAAATGTGGTCTCAAATCTTTGTTTGTCAAGACTGGATACACTCAGTAAATTATGCTCCATTTCAGGCACACATAATACATTATTAAACCTTCCCTCCAGGTGCTCGCGGCACTGGCGGACACGCAGGGCGATCGCTCTCTCCACCGTCTGGTTTTCTCCCGCAGGGGGAAACTGAAAAGGGTCAGAAGTCACCCTGGAAGGGCGACAAGCATGAAGAGGACTCCCAACTGATCATGGAAGGGCAGCAGCCCTCCCGTTTGATCCAGGACAGTTCTTCTAACTGATGGGGAAATGATCGGCCATTCACATGGATCATCACTTATGCCGTTTCCAGCCGAGGTCAAAATTACTATCAAGCACTTCGAAAGCACCGCGGAGGAATTGGGTGAGATCCTACCTTCTTCGTATCCCAAGTATTTTCCTGTAAAAAACTTTTTGAAATTTCTTCCCCCTGCGAGGAGAGAGGGAAGAGAACATCTTTTTCCTACCCTCTAAAATGGCAGCGTCTGACTACTTGGGAAAATAAAGCCTTGAAAAGAACAACTAAGTATTTGGATTTGCATCTTATTGATATTTGGGGATCCAAAAAGTTCCTACTTTCACAGGGATCTGTTACCTTATCTACTTGTAAAAAAGATGAAAGGATAAAAACCTTGCCCACCCTGAAGAAGACTATAAATGCATTCAGGGACATCTTGTGGCGAAGTTTGGTACAGCAAGTGAATATTCTTGACCAAGAAACCTGCTTTTAGCCCAGACCTGTCCTTGGTATTATCTAAGAGAGATAAAAAGCTGAGAGAACAACTGGGCAGTAAAATTGGCTTTTAGGAACTGTGGAGGTGAACACTTACTGACTCTTGTTTAAAAAATAGCCTCCATTAAAGGACCATTCACAACTTTCTCAGAAATGGAGGACCAGCAACACATTTCGACTAATTACAAACTTATACTTGAAAAAATTCTTGAAGCTACTGAAATAATTAAATCTAGAGTGAAAGACAAACGTGCCAGCTTAAACATACAAAATGAAAACTTGATTCCATCTAAAGAACTTACAATTCAAAAAACAATAAAAGTGGAAGAAATTAATACCAAGACAGAGGATTTTAAAGAACAAGTACAACGTACTGAAAATTTTGACAACCAAACCCTGATGGCAACTAAAGAACCTACAACCCAAAAAGCAACAGAAGTGGAAGAAAGTAATACCAAGACGAAGGGTGTTAAAGATCAACAAGTATAGTACACTGAAAACCTAGACAACCAAACAACAACCATAAAATTGGACATGACTTTTTACTTAAACCAGAAGAAACCTAAGGAAAAAGACCAGACCAAATTGAAGATAAATACACTAGAGCAAATATGGAGACCTGAGCCACCAGGGCAACAATTTAACGATTATAAATGGGCCAGTTTCTCTGGAAAATTAATAACCAGATGGTCTCCTTTGATTCAAATAACATGTGCAAGAATGAAGGGAGATCTATCTGATGATTTAAAGGCATTGGTATGGAAGCCTGGTTGGCATAAAAAGAAAGCTAGAGTTAGATTTTAAAAAATGGAGTCTTCTGATTTATGACAGAAGATCCTAATGTCTCAACTAATGGGCTAAAGGAAGATTGTTTAACTAGCCCAGACATGTCAAACACAAGGCCTGCGGGCCAGATCTGGCCCAATATGTGGTTCCATCCAGCCCGGGGACCTGCTCTGGAAACAGCGAAGGATCGCCCGCCAGACCTTGGCCCAGCCCAGGCTGACCTGGCACTGATCTACAACCTGGTTGTGTCCATCAAAGCCAGAACATGCTCAGCCTTAGATCCACAGGGCAGCCTTGCCCCTGCCCCTGGGTGCTCATGCAAGCGGAGTCTGGTGTCCCTGCTGGCTGTCTTGCCCCACAGGCTGACTTCACCCAGGACATTGGCACTGGCCGTCTCCTGTGCACACACCCAGGGGGCAGGGCATAGGTAGTGAGGCAGCTCCTTGCTGATTCCAGGGCTGCCCCTTGGAACCTTCATTCCTTTGTTCCTTTTGTAGCAGAGAGGGGAGTTGGGGGGATCAGCACTGGCTGGGAGGCTTTGCTGGAGTTCTGCAGTTTTGGCAGAGAGATTGGGAGCTCCGGCGGCCTCTGAGGTGGCTGGGGGCAGGGCGGGGCTCTTGGGGAGGAAAAAAGTGGAGTCTGTGTGTGCTCCTGCCTTGCCCGAATCAGCCAGGCTGTCCATGGCATGTTGCAGCTGATCAGAAGTGCCGCCGAAAACAGCGGAGTCTGTGTGCATGTCTACTATGCACTCACCCATCAGCTGTGCTCCCCATGCCTCGGATCAGCTGCAGTGCGCTGTGGAGAGCAAGGCTGATGTGGGCTAGGCAAGCTCGCAAAGAGACTCTGCTTTTTTCAGAGGGGCTTTGGTGCCTGGCCGGCTTGGCCAATTTCCCTCTTTCTTCTTCTTGTTCTTCCTCCTCCTTTGACAATGGTGGGGTTTGGGGGATGATCAATATCCATTGGTGGCATGGCCACCAACCAATCACCACGCCCTCCTCTCAGGCAACACCAACAGCCAATGTCACAGCAGGAAAAGCAAAAGGCAATGCTGCCCACCAGACCCACCTGGTGGCACAATAACTGCATTTCTCCTCAGCTCCAGGAAGCTTGTGCAATGGAAACTTGATGGTGAGGGCCATGGGGTGCTCGCTGAGGGAGATACTACTGGTAACAGAGCTGGGGAGACAGGCTGGATGGGGGGAGCTGCCAATGCTGCTGCCCTGAGGCTTGGCAGATTCCCTCCCCAAGCAGCCATGATTCCCCCTCCCCAGCCAGCCAGCCACCATACCCTGACCTACTCTTTGCCTGGCCGGCCAGCTGGCACAAAACCTCACCACTCTTCTCCTCGGTGGCAGCAGCCTAATGGACCTGAGAAAGCTGATGGCGGCGCCAACCCAAAGCATGGGGAGAGGGGGAGGGGGAGACAGGCAGTGTAGCGGCTTGGGTATCTCAGCTCCGTTCGAAAGCAGAGGCACAGCAGCGGGATTGCTCTCAAACAATAAGAGCCGGGTATGTTGCTTGCTCATGTGCGCCTGCCTTATTGAGAGCAATCCCGCTGCTGTGCCTCCGCTTTCTTCAATTTGGATGGAGCCGAGGAGCCGCTGGGGGCCACTTGAATGGGGAGGATGAGCTTTGCTGTTGCTGCTGGGCCACACCTGGGTTACGCCCTGCCGCTACCTCCCAAACTCCATCTTCGCCAGTGGGTGTGAGCAGCGGCGGGGTGCTCCACCCTGGGGGGAAAGCAGCGGCAGCCTAACCCTAACCCCTGCCCTGCCCCCTGCTTTGCCTCGCCTCACCCTGCAAGATGAACCTCCTGCCTACCACCCCACCCACCAGAGACCCCCTGGATCTCCCCCAACCCTGCCTGGCCCCCACAGGTGTGCCTCCCCACAAGCAACATCAAGGCCACGCCCACCTAGTCTGATGTGACTTTTTTTTAAATTAAAAGAATATTGAACAAGAAAATTGAATAAAACAGGGAACTTAGAAAATGCCAAGGAATGTATTGGCAAGCACATTGTTACCCCTAAACACCACATTGGGTGCAATGAGACACATGTCATGAATGCCTTTAACCTGATTATTGATTCAGTCCAGATTGTATTATTAAATTAATACAATGTTCATTTGCATTACAATTCAAAGAAAAGAATGTCCTTCCCTTTGTTTTTTGTTTTTGCATCAGCAGTCCTTGATATTAGCTTAACCAAGTGAGAAATTCTCAGACCTACACTTCTCTGGGGTAGAAGCAAATTTCTCTGTAAATTTTGCATGTGAAAATACTCTAAACCCCTGACACTTTTTAACATGAAGTTTTTAAAAACTCTGTGATTCATACTGTCGTTTAATGCAATTTTAGAATGTTCTCCTGAACTCCATTATCTATTATTTATGTTCATCTGTATCAGGAAGGGAAAAAAAGCTGAAATGAGCCTTCAAAATAATGTAAACACATTACAATCTTCTGCAAGAAATTATCCTTGGTTATATTACTGATAACAAACTGGTAACATGTGAACTTCAAATATGTCTGTTTGAATCAGCCTGCCTTATCTGATACCTCCTGATTCTATTTAATTTTGAGAATCTCTAGGCATTAGCTATGGTGGCTAAAGATACTGAAATTTGAAGTCTAAATACCTGGAAAGGACAGTTAGAGAAGTATGATATACATCCTTCCGAAAATTCTCTGCTAAACAAGGTAGCACATATATGAACCAAATTATTTAAATATACATCTGTGAGCCATTGTTTTTTGAAAGACACATGAGATCCAATTGCCTAACTTTCTTAAGGGACAAAGATAAACACACATCTTTAACAGCAATGATAACCAAGGAATCTAAGTTTTGGAAATTATGATTACAATGGATGAAATCAGAAGCCTGGCACAGTCCATAACCAAATCTGCACTTCTCGATACAGGCATGAAAACCCCAGGAACTCTGGGGTCTAATTAACCACGTGCATTTTATTAAGCATATAAAATAGCAAGAATGTGAAAGTAGCAATTAAAATATGATATATATTTATGCTGGAGAAATACTCCAAAATAATTGTCCCAAATATTTGCTTTAATAAATAAAGATGGCTTTTCACAATTGTATTTGCACTCCGGTGTGCCTCATTCCTAAAAGAAAATAGACGAGTAATTGGAAAAGACTTGTCTACATGCAAGATACAAAGATAACACAAGTGTACATACTTGATAGGCCACAGTAAGAGCTTTAATAGTTTAATAACAGAAAGTTGAATTTACCTAGATGAGAAAAATATATTTGTAATGAAGAAGTTTATTTGCAGCTGTAAGAACAAAGGCATCAAATGAAAATATTATTTATGCATGAAATAGTCAAGTCTCACCTTCTGAAGATGAAGTAGAATAATTATTGAATAGCACATTTTAGGTATGAAACTGTGTTGTACGGTAACACCTCCTTGAGGGAGATTGTGGTCTTGAAACATGAAATATAAGCAACACATAAATAAATATACAGTCAGTATCTTCCAAACTGTAAAATGTGAACTTCTGTGCAATCAGCATGCCACAGTATGCCATGTATGCCTACTTCTACATGTAAAAAACTTGCATGTACCTGAGGGCATTGGGCTTGTGCAGTCCACCGCCATCCACATGTGCTGTAAGTACTGCTCTCTATGTGTGTACTTGTATATAAGTTGATTAACTAGCTCCCAGAAAGTGCAAGGTGAGTAAATCCTATCATCTGAGTCAGTTCAAAAGAAATGGGGAGAAGCCACTATTTCTTTTGCCCCTACTATTTGGTATAATTGCAAACAAGACTCACTTAAATTGACTACACTCTGGACACTACAGTACTTCCATTTCAGAAGTCATGTTATGCCTTTGAAGACAGCTTTAAAAAGCCAATGATATGTTTTGAATTTTTTTGCCACTATGGAGTATGGAGTGAGATTTTTTTTTTTAAAATAACATCGTTGAAAAAAATTCTAAAAACTTACATATACTTTTGTATTAACAAAAATGTGTGGCTGTACTTTATGGATTTTGTTTTCTCATAAATGAATATGGTTGTGTTTGTTTCTTAATTTCAAAGAAACTCCAAATTCCAAAGTTCATCAGTCTTTTCTTCCTCTTCATGATTGTGAGCTCATAGTTGGGATATTGAGCTGGGAGTTCTATAGAGACTACAAATTCAAGAAGTTATTTTAAAATTTGATCTTTTTTAGCCCAAAGATAATTGGCAGCAAGGAAATAAGTAAATGGACTTAAAATCTATGTGCTATTTGACTTGTTTTTCTGAAGCTTCTTGATTCAGGAGATTTCAGGAAAAATCTGTGAACTTTCTTCACTGTCTAAAGAAACTTTGTTGTGAAGTTAATTATATCTCTAACTCAATGGTTCTCAACCTGTGGGTCGGGACCCCATTTGGGGTCGAACGACCATTTCACGGGGGTCGCCAAACAACACAGTCTGCCATTTTTTTCCTCTTTTCCTTAGGTGTGCTACTCCCTTTTATTCTATTGAATAGAGTCTAATTCTATTGGCTTTCAAAAGCCAATAGGAATTGTCCAGGCTGTCTCTGCCCTGCTGAGCCCGCCAAAAGTCCCATTCTGCAAATGGTGCTGCACCAGTTGAGTAGTCCTCGACTTACGACCAGTTGAGTAGTCCTCGACTTATGACTGGTTGGGGGTCGCGGCATTAAAAAGGTTGAGAACCACTGCTCTGACTATTCAGATCTCTTAGTACTTTTTTTTATTTTTGCGGTAACATCTGAGGAGCTTGAATGTCCAATTGAGACATAGTATGACAAAGAATTACATCATTTTTGCAAGTTCCATCAACTTCACCATTTCTCCATTATGGGTAGTGTTGAATCTTTCCAACAGTTGTCATATATAAAAACAAAGTGCCATTACTTTTTCTAGTTGCCTATCCATTAGTCCCAAAAGAAAATTAGATTCAATTGTATTTGAAAATCTTCTAGATTAAATTAACTACTGTTATTTTTAAACACATTTATTATGGCTTTGTGTGAAGCCAACTTAATTATGTTTTTTTCCAAGAAATCATGCAAACAATGGCTTAGCACAATGGGTAAACCTAGCCTATGTTTCTGAATGCAAGCTGCTGGGGTTCAACAAAAGAGAACACTTTTGCTTTCCTGCCTTACGTACCCCATAGCCATGGTTACTCTCTGTAGGAAATAAAGTGCTGGGTTAGACTGAAGTTTGGCCAGATCCAGAAAAGCTCTTCTTGTAGCAATCAGCTATTCTCTTATTCCCAGCAAACAGTTGTGACTCAGTAGCTGAAAACTGCGTAGTTCTGTTACATAATCCCCAATTTGGTATCTTCTGGATGTGTTAAAGAACACCTTCCATTATCTCCTGCTAGCATAAGAACTGTAGCCAGTCCAGAGAATAGCAATTTGGGAAAAGCAGGCATGCACCACTGTTGATAGCGTCAAACCAAGAAGGAACTCACAAGCTGATTTAAGCACCATGCTTTACAATCCACAATCCTTTCATGGGATCCTCAATCAGCCTTCTCATCTTGGTGTCCTCCACTTGTGCTACAATAGGAAAGACTACCAAGATTAAAAATCATCCAACTATTTAACCAAATTACTTTGCATTTCACAAAAAAATATTTGCAGATCTTTTCCCATAGCTAAATAGCAAGTTGAGGGTTTTTCATGGGGCATTTTTGAATTATTCTGAATAATGAATGAATCTGAAAATGTGACAAAGTCCATAAAGATCATATTCCCTAAGAGAAAATGTCAAGGAGATATCTCTCTTTCTGTTTCTCTTCTTACATATTTATCCTTATGAATGTTTATGGAATAGAGTCAAGCTCATGACTGATTTTTTTGCAGAAATAAAAAAAAAATGTTTTTAACATTGGCTTGTTTTTTTTCCTACTGTTTACAAAAAGAATGGGGAAAAATAAAATGCTTGAAGCTATCCATTAATAAATCCAGGGGAAGCTATAGAATCAATTGTGACTGGAGTGGCCTATAAGATTAATATAATATATAATATATTATTTTAATACACTTAATATAATATATACTTAATATACTGTAAATATATTTTTGCATCTGTCAGAAAGATGTGAATTAGCAGAAAAAAAATCCTGACCTATACTTACTGGCCTTGTCTTTAATCTCAGTTGATTGGGAAATGTTATACATTAATAAAAACATCTGCTATTCTTATGTCAGATAAAAGAACAAAATACACTAACATTAGTATGCTTATACTTGTGGCCCATTTTTATAATTAAGATATGAGCCAGTCTGGTGCAGCAATTAAGGCATCAGGCTAGGTTCTGGTGGATAGTATTCTAATTCTGTCTAAAAAGCTAGTTGTGTGACCTTGAGCCAGTTACTTTCTCTCAGGGAGAAGGCAATGGCAAACTGTTTTTTAAAAAAACTTGCCAGGAAACTTGCAGGAACTTGTCCAGGCAGTTCCCATGAGTCAACACTTCTTGATACATGTACACACATATTAACTATTAGAAAAAAAAGTTTTGTTTCCTGCTTCACTATCTTGAACCCACTTCTGCCTCTAATATCAACCTGATTTATGAATATGCTTATTTACAAACAGTAGGCAAATGGTATTCTTTGTGTACTAATAATATACCTTATCAGGGCACAAGGGGAAAACTAATATGAGTTAGTTACTTTTGTTGTAAGATTTCTACACCTTGGAAGGGCGTCCTTATCTAACTACTAGTTAGGTTGTTCCTACTTCAAGCTGAAATTTAACATGTAAATTCTAAAAGAACAAACATTTGGAATTGGCCATCATCCTCTACCACATTCAACATAGAGAACATTGCCAGCATCAAGATTTATCTCCCCTCTTCAAAACACAGCATCGACATTAACTAATTAACCTTCCCTGTGTTCTTGAAAAGGCAGTTACTAACTACTCTGCATTGTTATGTTGAGCAGCATAAAAATCAAAATAATTTAGACACAGGTTGAGAAAAGACACCTCTGGCAGAGTAGCCAACGAATGTTTCTTATGCACAGTTGCCTCCGACTAATGGGCAATATTATTCAGTACATGTTGTTCTCTAAAACTACATGTCAAATGTTTAACCAATTTAGTAATACAATTTCTACCTGTTCTCCTAAAATAGTGTTTCCTAGCCAGCTTTATATCTGCGTGGGGAAAATGCCAACTACTGTTATGCTTCATGTTTATTATTAGTCCGCTATAACCAAGTGCACAGTTTCTTAACCAAGCCGCATAGAGAATACCATAGGGCCCCCAAATTTCTTTGCTTTGAAAAGTAGCCAAAGAAAGAGCAGTTGTATAGCCCACCTGCGGGAATATTCCATTAGTGAATGAATCTGATTGTGAGTAAATTCAGTTCACTTCTTGTTATTATCACATGGATAAAACTATTATCTTCTGAGCGTTTGAACAGATTTTGCATAAATACAAGAACCCAAACTAGCGATATGACAGCTGATAAATCTTAACTATCATAGCTTTATTCTTTCAGGTTAGATAGGACAGTAAAATAAAGAAAAAGTTATGACTATGAAGAAGCTATTTTTATACAAATGGTACAGATAATCTATTAAGCTATTAATACATTTTATAATGTAATTCTTTAAAGAATTAACATCTTACTGCTGGATTAGACACCCCCACTCATGCAATGTATTACTGTAGCATGTATGTAAGAAGCAGCCTGAAATCTTTAAATTTAATTACATGCATTTAATAAGTCTCCTATTGCCATCCTGAGGTTATAGTAAAAATTACAATTTGTACTTTTGTTTTTGTGTATAATGGTATGTGCATGCGTGCATGCATGAGTGAGGGAGGGAAAGAGAGAGAAAGAGAGATCAATCTGCAGTTATTTTTTTAAATTATTACTTTCTATATTTATTCTGGGAGTTCAAAATGGCATGTCCTCATCACCATGCTCACCAAAATATATGAATAAAGTTGAACCTGGATCGTCTTCTTAGCCTAATACAATATATGGAGCCTGGGCTACCATGGTGCCCATGGGCATCCTCTGGGCTTCCAGGCCCCATACTAATTTGGAGAAAAAAACAAAAATCCTTATTACAGTTATAAACCAGAATAGGCCTGAGGAAGGAATACAGTCAATAAAAGAAGACATAGGAGTGTAAAAGATATTAAAAGGCACAGGAAGGCATAGGGAGGCATAAAAAGTTACATAAAAGTTACAAAATATACAATGTTGACTGGAAATAGGATAACTTAAAGAGACTGCATTATCTGTTAGATTATACAACTTTCTGTGGTAGCAGATTACAGGCATGTACATCTAGATGAGGCTAAGAAGTCATCATCCAGCAGATTTTGTGTACTGTTGTGTACTGACAACACTTATGTTGTGGCACAGTTGTTCCCGAGATAGCAGAGAAATGTCCAAATGTACCCTGGATTCTTGTTGAGGACGAAGTTGATGTATCTCTTTAATGTGAGCACGGAGGACAACATGCTACAGTGTTCCTCTATGCCCAGGATTGCAAGGGCATTACCATTCTGAGAATAGTGTTTCTGCATTGTGCCTCATGCATAGTTGAGGGAGGAGAACAATGACATCATGAAAAAATAAAGACCCTTCAGTTTGCCATGGGGGAGGGATTACCTGGGATCTTCACTGATGAAGTTAGACTGGCACTGTTATCCACTGTTTAATGATAATTTTGGCCTCTCATAACCCATATTAAACAGGATAGACACAAACAGGCCACAGAGTGGGATTTAGTCATAATTATTTCTTTTCAGTCAGATTGGAAAGCATCACTCATAGTTGGGGATGGAAAGATCAGGGGGAAGAGGGTTAATCTAAGGTGACAGCTAAGTATGGCCAGCCATAATTTAGCCTCCACGTTCATGAGATTCTTCTCCAATTGCAGGGTAGCAACAGAAACATTTAGAAAAAAAATATAACTTGTAGAGATAAGAAAGCTTTGAAGAATTGTTATTGTGAAAGCTCTAGAGGGGCAAAGTTGTAAAAAGGGCCTAGCTAGGCCCATTACTTGTAATTAAGATATAGAAGCAAGCACTACAATGTTATAAAATGTTAATCTGGAAGATGAAGAGTAGAACATTGCTGCATACACCAACATCTCAACATTATTTGCTCCTTCCAAACCCATTTTTGTGAAACTAATGAAATACTGAATTCAAAGTGTCAACAGTATATTAAATCTCCCCATAATTAGCTCTCGTATGGTTAGCTACAAATTGATGAGAGAGAAGAATGAAATCATCAGAGTAGCCAGAAACAATATTGACTACAGGTAGTCCTTGACTTAAAACAGTTCGTTTAGTGACCACTCAAAGTTACAATGGCACTGAAAGTGATTTATGACCATTTTTCACACTTATGATCAGTGTAGCATCCCCATGGTCACGTGATCAGAATTCGGATGCTTGGCCACTGGTTCATATTCATGACAGTTGCCATGTCCTGGAGTCATGTGATCAGCTTTTGCAAACTTCTGACGAGCCAAGTCAATGGGGAAGCCAGATTCACTTAACAACTGTGCTACTAACTCAACAACTGCAATGATTCACTTAACAACTGTGGCAAGTAAGGTCATAAAATGGGGCAAAACTCATTTAACAATTGTCTCACTTAGCAACATAAATTTTGGGCTCAGTTGTGGACTACTTATATTTGGCTACGTTGTTTCTACCTTAAGACTGTAACTGTATAATTGCTTCTTGAGTACCACTACCTTATCCAAAGAAACCTTGTGGAAGAAACCAAATGAATAACAGAGAGGGAGGTGAATTTCTTTTGCCAAAGTTATTGCAGCCCAGTCATTTTTGAATAAGTGCTTTGGCATGCATACATTCAAGTATAGAGAAAAACAAGTTCATGCTAAATAGGCATGAACTAATACAATGAGTACAGCAAGTGAATCAAATCTTTCTGGATTGGTGGGCACAGTTTTGAAAGTATGTTATGAATTCACTTTAGCTTTGATCTTTATCTACATCTGTGTCAAATTCCATGTGGAGCTAGTGAGGATCATTCCTGTCTAAAAAGGTAAAAATGTCAACACTAAAAATGACAAACTATCAGGCAGCTCAACACAAGCTCAACATAAGACACCTAGCATGGAAATTCCAGGATTGGCTGGAGCAGGTAAATTACCTGCAGATGAGCAGGCTAGCTCCAGGAAAGGCTAGTCATGACCTATTGGTGCATAATATTCTAGCAATTTACTGAAAAAATTCCTTTCACAAGGTGGCATCTTTCTATGCTGCCTTCATCGATTTTAAAGCAGCAAAATAAGAGCTCATCATGATTTAGGACAAAAGGTGGCCATTACATTCCTACAGCTCTTCTATTTAAATTCTATTCTATGCCCTAGAATAGCAGTTTTTTTTATACTGTTTAGCTAGAAGGTTGCAATTTTCAATGAGAGCGGTCAGAGGACTGAGTCTCCATCTTTTCCTTCCAACTGTCTGCTGTTTTAAGAACACCTGGGTTTTAACAGCACCTTTTGATATTTTTTTTCCTTTTTTTTCCTAATCATCAAAATTTTTACTTAAAATTTTTACTTTTAAATGTCAATTGACTGGTTAAATGCTGATCTAATTTAATCCTCTGCTCGATTTTAAAGGAGGCTTGAGTTCTTTTTAATTGCTTTATTAGCTGCCTTAAATCACTTCCTCTTTCTAATCATGGAATATGGTAAATTCTGGGTAATGATTTGATTTACATTTATATTGAATTTTCACTACAGCAGTGGTTCTCAACCTTTTTAATGCCGTGACCCCAACCGGTTGTAAGTCAAGGACTAAACAACCGGTCGTAAGTCAAGGACTAAACCGGTCATAAGTCGAGGACTACCATACTGGTCGTAAGTCGAAGACTTTCCCTGCCCGGGAGCGCCACGCATGCGTGATGCCGCCCCCTGCGCCGGCCGAGGCGTAGCTGGCAAGCAGCAGAGACGGAGCAGGCTGACCACCAGCTGGCCCAGCCCAAGGGAGGTAAGGTACCTGCCGGACCCCACGCACGCCAGCAACCCTTCCTGCGCCCGCTGGCCTCCCACCCCTGGCCCTCTTTTATTTACATTTTTAGTAGTTGCTCAGCAGGGAGGGGTGGAAGCTTCCAGACATCTCGCCTTCGCTGCAGACAACTTGCAGCACGGTTTGCAGAATGGGACTTTTGGCGGGCTCAGCAGGGCAGAGACAGCCTGGACAATTCCTATTGGCTTTTGAAAGCTAATAGAATTAGACTCTATTCAAGAGAGTCTATTCTATTGGCTTTCAAAAGCCAATAGAATAAAAGGGAGTAGCACAGCTAAGGAAAAGGGGGAAAAAATGGCAGACTGCATTGTTTGGCGACCCCCGTGAAATGGTTGTTCGACCCCAAATGGGGTCCCGACCCACAGGTTGAGAACCATTGCACTACAGGGATTTCATACTTTATACATTTTTAAAAGTTCTGGTCTTAATTTTTTACGAAAACCTCTTTTTTATGCTGAAGGTTTTTTTCAGTGTTCTTCCAGGTTAATTTGCTATAGTGCTTCTGTCTTTGTGAGTTCTTTATGGCTGGCTGTAAAAGCTCAGCTGTAAAAGTTTAGCTATTGAAGTATCTTGGGCTATATTAAAATATAATCAAAATGGAAGCAATATACTAACTTACGGCTTTTTGGAAAAATTGGGAAAAAATAATATTTCTTAGCTTATAAGCCCAACTTGGAAACCTGGATTTTTTTAAAGCTTGATGAAATAAATGATTTTAAATCCACTTGAGGATGATAACCAGATGCTAGTAACAGCAATACAATCAGATGTATGACCTGGATTGGAATGTAATTTGCCGCTGGCAGACCTGGATGATGTAGGCACAGAAGATACAAGATGGTTAAAGGACTCTGAAAGAGCTACAGATTTTTAAAGACTTATATTTGATTCAGACTGATGGTAGTGACTTACAGTAGATCAGAAGCCATTGTGGACTTTCTGTGAGTGAAATAAATTAATAGACTGTTAACAGAGGTCTTTGAAGTTTATTTTGGCTGTTGGTTTTTTATTATGTTTCCATATAATAGATGTAAGGCTAAATGGATTGGTTAAAGAATGTTGTAGAAATTTATAAATGGCGTGCCTGCTTTGCAAGGGGGAGAAGTTATTATCTTTGAAATATATGTATTAGTATTCAACTGGGGGGACAGTTTATGTATATGTTTGGATTTGTATGCACTTGTTTGTAGTCTTGTTTAGTTTGTTTTGCTTTTGTATTATCTTCTCCCTCTTCCCCATTTTTTGCAATGTGCACTATATTTTAATATTTTGAACAAAATAAAAATTTATACTAAAAAGAAAGCAAAGCTACTCTTCTGAAAAAAATTATTTGCTTTCCACACAAAAAAGGCTTTAAAAAGATGTGCTATTTGCAGCCCTTTTCAATGAAATTTCATCTTAATGCTAAACCCTCCAATTTTCTGAATCCTTTTTGTTATTTTGAGTGGAAATATAGTTCAGTTGCATTGGATATGTATCTCTAATTATCCAAAAGGCCAGTTGCTCTTTAATAAGTAATCAAATATCTGCTCTTTTTTGCCCAACCTGTCACTGAAATTCTGCTCAGAATACACGTTCTACATGCTGTAGATTTTGCTTGATATACGTATCTGTGAGAAACACTTTTCTTCACGAAGATCCTGAAGATATTTATCTGTATGTAAATGGCATTGAGAAACTTGTTCTAGCAATTCATTCTGGAAATAGCATAGTTTCCATGTATTATACGCCAACTGTTTTATAACTGAGAACTAGGCTTTGAGAAGAAGGTATCATAATTCCTGACAAGTCCAGGTTAATTTGGCTCCTTTAAGACTATTTTACCAGCTCCTATCCCATATGAAAAAATAGTAGGTAAAGTTTATTTCTGACAGAGTGATGCTTATATTCAGTTCACTCAGAAATCACAGATAGTAAAACTGGAAAATACAATGTTTTATGCCAAATAACTTGAGTCCTCAATGGAGCATTTCATTAAAGAACTGAAAGAAAGGGAAGACATCCCTGATACATGACCAGCGCATATTTGTAACATCCGGAGAAGTCTCTGAGCTGTGACAGTTCTGACTTTTTCACACTGAAAAGAGGAAAACAAAACATGAAACAACCTTTTTAAAATGTATATAAAATTGTTACCTAAAACAAAGACAGGGGAAACAATCAAATATATACTTGTTCTGCAAAAATGCGTAAATCCAAAAGGCCACTTGTATTTAATTACTGTACCCAGTTTCATCATCTGCTGGATAAAAGGTACTGCCAGTTACAGTCAATTACTGCCAGATAGTTCTCAATTTACAACCATTTGTTTAGCATCTGTTTCAAGTTGCTAAGTTTTCAGGTAACTGCAAAGAAACACCATCTTCCATTCCTGTCCCATCATCCTGTCAGAGCCTGTCCTTCCATCCCTCCTCCACCATCACAATGGATGTAGCTTCTTGGATGAGAAGCGAAGCTGCTTCTTTCTCAAAGAAAAAACGTCCAGTTGCCTTTGAAAAAGCACCTCTGAGACAACTATGAACTGGATGACTCAGAATCTCCATAGACACAGCACTGAAAAAGGATATTTATGACTGGTCCTCACATTTATGACCGTTGCAGCATTTCCCATCATCCCATGATCAAAATTTGGATGCCTAGCAACAGGCATGTATTTACAACAATTCCAGTGTCCTGAGGTGACGTGATCATCATCTATGACCTTCCCAGCTGGCTTCCAACAAAGTCAGGAAAGCCAGATTTGCTAAACAATCATGTGCTAAACAATTTGCTTAACAACAATGGTTGTTAAGTGAATCACTGCAGTTATTATTAACTTAATAACTGCAGTGATTCACTTAACAACCATTGTAAAAAAGGTTGTAAACATGGATGCGATTCAGTTAATAGCCACCTTGTTTAGCAACAAAAATTCTCATCCCAACTGTGATCGAAGTCAAGGACTACCTGCATAGTACTTTGTACTACCTGTACAAAGCTTAATGCAAGCAATTGAAAATGTGAAGTGCAAAATGCTTATTTTTTCATTACTGCTACTTTATTGTAATTAAAAGTAGGATTAAAGATTTATTTGTGATAGATGTGCTGCCACTGTTTGATGAGTAATTAGGTATGGGTGAGTAGTAATCTGAGCAATTGCACTATGATAGCTCTTTCATCCCAAGCCCAAAATTTTGAAATTATTTCATTGTTACATTAATCATTATTCCTTATCACCATCTTCTGGAAAAGCCACAGGAAGATTTCACCTTGATACTGAGTAGGGCAAAAGCAATTCTTCACAACTATAATACTTTATGGGCAAGCACAAGAATTATTTTATTTTATTTTTATTAGTGAAATCAATTAATTGACCATAAGCTTTCCTCATACTTGGTTATTTTCAGTGCTTTTTTTCTAAAAAAAAAAAAAAAAAAAGGTGCCGGAAATCACACATGTCGTACAACCTGCCTTGCTTACCCTACAAGGTTCCATTCAAAAAAGGTGCCGAAACTCCGTTCTGGGCGTTCTATGACAAAAAAAAAAAGCCCTGGCTATTTTTATAATTCAAAAAATAACCTCAAAGGTAGGAACTTGCAGATCAAGGGCAACACGTGCCCCTTGGCAATATCATGTCAACTTCTCCAAGGAACCCATTGGGCAAGGTAGAAAAAACTAAATGATTAGCATGCAGCTTCTCATAAATTGACAATGGGGAAAAAACATGAAATAACGTTGCTCTACTTTTGCCAGGTTGTTAAATGAACACTGAGAAGGCTAATAGAGACAGTGATCCAATCACTGGAAACAGAAACAAGAAAGATGTTTGCCAAGGGAAGATATATTTGATTATTTAAAAACTGGCATATATTGGTATTAGACTGAAAAATGAATTTGTTACCTAAACAATACAACTATATATAATTTTTAAAAACAAGAGGTCTTACTTCAAGCTCACAGAACAAGACAGGGCTACAGTAGCGATCTGCTAGCTTCCAGACGGCATCCATATCCACACTTATTTTATTCATTCTACCTACTATTTTTTTTAAAAAAAAGACAAGAAAAGAAGATATTTCCAGTCATATTTTTTCCAGGTATGATATTATTTTGTTTCTTTTATTTAATATCATCAATAATAAATTATTGGTAAAAACAGTAAGCATTTATATTTCAGGCCTGAACAAAAATCCTGGTATAACAAATTGCTAAATGGTCATGGATTATTAAGTAAAAGTATACAAGTATGCAAGATGGAGCGCTAGTTAGTTGTCAGAATTTAAGTAGCAACCTGCTACATTTGAGGTAAAGTAAAGGTTGTCATAGAATAGACTGTCTGCCAAGTAGAGTTAGATTTGATGGATTGTTTTAAGCAGCAAATGTATCTCATACATACCACCAGTAACTAGAAGGCACACTTTTCCAAGGAAAAAGTTTGCATCTACATGTATAAGGGAAGCTTCTATTTCTTCAAAACTGGCAAAAAAGCAAATAAAAGGAAACAAAATGCAGGGCTACTTTTTTACAAATACAAAAAAAAAATCCCTTGCTATATTCATGATCTAATGATTACAACTTTTAATAAATCATAAGAAAAAGAGGTCCCATTAGTGAACAGATACTTATGTTTCAGAGGATTTTTTATTTACATTTCAATTAGAAAATCATTGCTCTTTTAATTTCTGCATAACCTCTTTTATGTTACTGAATTCCTGAAGGAGCAAATTTCTCTAGATAATATTCAAATTTAGAAGAAATAAAACCTATTATTTAAATATTAGCAATTAAATAGGATTTCATTCTAACTTATTAGATTTTTATCCCTATTTTGTTTTATAAATAGCTCAAGCCAGAGAATATACCTAATGTACCTAATTTTACATACTTTAGAACAATATTTAAAAATGAGAGCTTATAGCTTTCAAATCTATTCAATGCAAATAAGTAAACATATGTTCCCGTTGAGTTTATTACACTTTGCAATTAAATTAGCAATTAAACAAACAAATCCCTTTTCCCTTTCTGTCAAATATGTTATTTTTGTTCATACCTGTATTTGCTTTGAATGTTAATCATAAAGACAATCAAATCAATCCTTGGTCGAACGTGGTTTCTCTCCACAGGTAAAGGAAGAGAGGCTGCCAAATGTCTAAAAAAAACCCAAAAAACCTTGCATTTTCAGTCAACAGTCCCAAACCAACAAGTTTCTTCTAAAGAAGCTTTATGGGAAAAGAGAATATTAACATTGAAGTATTAAACTAAACTACAGCACTTTAGAAAGAAAAAAAGTGGCAAATGTGACATAGTATGGTTATACTCAAGTACTAGCTTTAAATGATTTTATCTGAATATTAGCTTTTTCTGCTAGCTGCCAGGCTGCCATGTCCTTGGCTGCAATGCTCTGCACGGGCCGTGCCCAAGAGCAACTCTTCTTCAGGGGGCTGCTGGGAGGAGGGGTCTGTGGGGAGGCGGGGCTGACGGTGCACGTGCCCACAGAGAGGGCTCTGAGTGACCCCTCTGACACTTGTACCATAGGTTCACCACCACCTATATATAGTATTTCCTCATTTTTTAGCATGGTACTTTACCATAGACCACAACAGTCATCATTTTAGATTACAAATGTTCCATAGAATTCCACAAAATGCAGGTGAAAACAGAAGTTCTGGCAATATTTTTTCTACCACTTACATATTTATTTTCAAATCTTGTCTTTCCTTAAGAAGAGTTTCTGCTAGTTGCTGCTGGAAAACATTTGTTCCCACCAACTATTAATGAGAAAAAAAAGTTAGTTCAAATAGCTGCAAGAAAAATAGTGATCAGTTCTAATCTGCTATACTTTTGGTGTCCTCATTCTTCTATTATCAAATTCAATTTGTTGAATTTTATCAGACTCAGTAGAAAAAGTAGCCATTAACTTGGAAGAATTGAATAGTCTTTATTTTCAGTATAATAGGTCACACAATTTGCCATTGTCAATACTTTTAGTTTATTTGACAACATTAAGGAAATGATTTGCTTCCGGTATGCCTTTTCAACTGCCCAATCTAGCCTATACATCTGGAAATTCTAGATGCCGTTTTATCAAAATATAAGCCAAATCCAAGCTTCGGGAGCTCTTCTTTTTTTGAGAAAGGTTAAGGAACTGCCGTCAATTGCTGGGACCTGGGATACTTAATAAACACAAAGGCTCATGCTCACAAAGACGTTCATCTGCTTTGCAGATTTCCCCTTCGGATCGAGAGGTATGACTACTCCATAAGCAAAATCATTCTGTAGGATGTCGTTCCTTGGATAGTTTCAGCGCAACTTCTGTGTTAAGTTGAAATCACCCATAACGCTGGTCAGTGGGCTAAAAAGAGACAAACCTCGCAACCACTGGCGAATGACGGATTCGCCTTTTTTTACCCGTTTTCAGCTCAGGACTTCAGGACCGATAACTGGAGAAAAGAAGGCAGCGCAGACGTTATCCGCATGAACTATTGTTTTATAGATGCCATGATACGTACCAAAATGGTCGCAGAATTAAGTGTTGGGAGTTTGCCAAAAGCACTCAACGTCGACATTATCACAACTAAGAAAAGCGCATTCTCCTTTTCAAACTGCCGCCAAGTAGCGTCACCCTGACGCCTTTAATAGTCGCCTGCAGGCGGATTCCGGAACTAGACCGCCTGTTTTTTTTACTGCGCATGTACGTTTGGGCGGTTGCACGAAGCTCGATGTAACACATGCGCATGCGCATTGCTTCAGAAGCTCTGCTTTTGTGGCTGTTATGTGCTGCAGAACCTGATCCGAGTCCACCGTTTTGGAACCTGCGTGCGTTAGTCCCGCTGTTTTCTCTCGGGGCAGTAGGGGGTAATTATCGGGAGTGCTGGGCTTCCTGTAGAACAGGGGTCTTCAAACTTGGCTCTTTTATGACGTGTGGACTTCAACTCCCAGAATTCTTCAGCCAGGATGCCTGGCTGAGGAATTCTGGAAGTTGAAGTCCACAAGTAATAAAAGGGCCACATCTGAAGACCTCTGCTGTAGGATCTCCTGAATGTAACGGCAAGTGAAACTCCAGCACACACTTTGTACAAAAGAGGAAATTTTGTCACAGGCTTACTTTCTCTTTTCTAAATTACCAAGTGAGCCTGGATAGCCGATCCCCCAAAGGTTGCATACAGTCCTTTTGCTTTTATTGGGTAGCAATAGACTAAAAACTGATGGCTTGGAAAGCCGCATGAATGATAACTACATCATCTCTCCCCGTGCAGGCACATTTCTTTAAAAAGGAAAGAAAGCGAAATATCGGTATCGTTAACAGACACACCTCCATGTGCAACTATAATAGTTCTTGGCTACTAAAGGGTGCCTAGCGCTGCTCTAGGCAGTTTGGTGGCTCAGCAGCGCCACCTAGTTTTCGCTCAGTTATTCTGTTATCGGGGCAAGCTAAAATCAAGGCTGCTCGTGAAACCTAGGCTCCAAAGAACAATGCTGCTGCTGGTTTCATGACCTACTTAATTTTTATTTGGTATCTCAAGGGGAAAATTCAGAACGCACTCATGTGCCTTGCCTTGTTCAGAGGCTTGTAAAATTCCTCTGCTCTTATCTGTCCCCAGTGTTGCACTTTGAGAAAATTGCTATCCCTTGTTTGAAATTCTAAGTTCTATTCTTGATAAGAATTAGATATTTTGAACACTGAATGAGCTAAGACCATGGTGGCGAATCTATGACACGCGTGCCGCAGGTGGCATGCAGAGGCCTCTGTGTAGGCATACGCGTCCTCACGCCAGTCCTATGCCTTCAGCTGGGTTTTATAAAACTTTTTTGCTTTAGGCCTCCACTGCCGCCTGCAAAAAAAAAAAAAGGGGGGGGGGTTTCTATCAATCAATCAATTTCAACTTCTCGCGGAAAAGCAATGTTGGAATTGATTGATTAAACTTTTTAGTCCCACCCAGTCTGCCGTTACCATCGCAACCACGCCCACCCAATGGGCCACACCCATCCAATAGGCCACGCCCACCCAGCACCCTATGATACATAAGTGGGTTTTGGGTTGCAGTTTGGGCACTTGGTCTCTAAAAGGTTCGCCATCACTGGGCTAAGAGGTGATTGAAAGAATAATGGGAAAAAAGTGATTATAATTCTCATACTGAGGGTTCTCTTATTTTTTTCTCTTTAAGGGAGCAATTAGCTTCAAATACTGTTTATGTAGCACAGTGATGGCAAACCTTTTAAAGACCAGTGCCCAAAACCCACCCTGCCCACCCTTGCTCCCTGCCCCACCCCGCCCGCAGGGCCACCCACCACCTCCATGGCCCACTGCAGCAGATCACCCAGGTGGACCTGCAGCGTCGGCATGGCAATGCTCTCCACCCGCGCCCTGTAGCATCATCTGCATGCAACAGGACGCAAGGGCGGAGTCTTGTCCCTGCTGTCCGGCTGCCATGTCCTTGGCTGTACTGCAGGCCGCGCCCAGGGGGTGACTGTCCTCCGGGGGTGCTGCTGGTGAGGAGGGGGCCAGGGGCGAGGTGGGGCTGGAGTGATAGTGCATGGGCCCACAGAGAGGGCTCCGAGTGCTGCCTCTGGCACGTGTGCCATAGGTTCACCACCACTGATGTAGCAGTAAGGTGTGTTTTACTGTAAATTGCTTCAAGTTTTGTTAATGGATTCAAATACACAAATATTTTAATAAAATTTTATTGTGTATTTTACAAAAATTATTTTGTATATTAATTTGTAACGGTAAATGTAAATATTTCAGTGAATTGATTTTAAAATAGTTTCTTATCTTTAAAACAATGACTGTTATGTCCTGATTATTTATAACATTTATATATCTCTTTCTAAACTTATGGTGATTTACAGAAATATTATATTTAATCACATTAAGCCAACCATTAAAACACAATATTCAAAATAGAATTATAAAGCAACAACTCTGTATGCATAATAAAGTGTCCTACTCCAAAAATTTGTTGGAAAAGCCACACCTTTATTCCATTCTAGAAGGTCATCTGTGACTTCCATACAGACTCTTTTGGGTTGTATCCTTTAAATCAGACATGTCAAACTCGTGACATCATGGGACGTCATGCAACGTATCGGAGCTTTTTCTCCATTGCCGGCAATGGGGTGGGCACGGTTTCCTGGTGACACGTTCGGCCCACGGGCTGGCAGTTTGACACCCCTGCTTTAAATGCTTGTTAGTATAGCTTTATATAGCAGCAATTTGACTTTTGAATATATAGCACAACAGATTTCAAAACATAGAAGGAAGCTCAAAACCAGAGGCTTAGGGGCCTTCATGTCTATCCTAGCCTTTGGAAGAACATCAAAACAGAAAGGAAACTGCATTGATCTCTCAAATGGTTTTTGTTTTTGTACTGGAAAACAACGTCTTAATTTTTCTATTATAGTTTTTTAAAAAAAATAGTTTATGATCAAAGACTAAATTTTAAAAATGTTTACAAACAAAGCCAAAAATTAAAAGCATGAAATCAAATCAGGTATGTAAATGCATAAATCCAAATTAATAAATAGTGATGCACAATAAGGCAATCACATATCGGAAAACTAAGTTTCACAGCCATATATTGCAACTGGGAAAACCATGGCCTTGACTATACGTACTTTTGTTGGCAGGGTGATGTCTGTGCTTTTTTAGTGTGCTGTCTAAATTTACCATAGCTTTCCTCCCCAGAAGCAAGCATCTTTTAATTTCTTAGCTACAGTTCTTTTATTTATATAAATTTGAATAAATAATTCTTTAATTATTGCAATTCTTAGGATATAGCAATATGCATTTGTTGGTTATTTATCAATTATACAATAAAAGCATCAAACAAGAAAAAAGTGGAAATGATTGGTCCATTAGTGGGTGAAAGTGGCAAGAAAGTGACAAGCAATAGGGAGAAAGCAGAACTATTTAACTCATTTTTTGCATCTGTCTTTACACAAAGGGAAAAAACAGACCAACCTATCAAAAATAAAAACAGAATAGAAACACAAGTTAAGATAGGCAAGAAAATGGTAAGTGAGTACCTGTCCAGCCTAGACAAGTTCAAATTGCCAGGACCAGATGGATTATACCCCAAGGTTCTCAAGGAACTGGCAGATGTGACCATTGAACTATATCTTTCAAAGATCCTGGAGTACTGGGGAACTACCAAAGGACTGGAAAAGAGCTGATGTAGTTCCCGTCTTCAAAAAAAGGGAAAAAAATGGATCCAGGAAATTACAGACCTATCAGCCTGACTTCAATACCTGGGAAGATTCTGGAAAAGATAATCAAACAACAAATCAGCGAACACCTAGAGCAGTGGTTCTCAACCTGTGGGTCGGGACCCCATTTGGGGTCGAACGACCATTTCACGGGGGTCACCAAACAACGCAGTCCGCCATTTTTCCCCCCCTTTTCCTTAGCTGTGCTACTCCCTTTTATTCTATGGGCTTTTGAAAGCCAATAGAATAGACTCTCTTGAATAGAGTCTAATTCTATTGGCTTTCAAAAGCCAATAGGAATTGTCCAGGCTGTCTCTGCCCTGCTGAGCCCGCCAAAAGTCCCATTCTGCAAATGGTGCTGCACCAGTTGAGTAGTCCTCGAGTTATGACCAGTTGAGTAGTCCTCGACTTACGACCAATTGGGGGTCGCGGCATTAAAAAGGTTGAGAACCACTGACCTAGAGGCAAACAAAGTCATTACTAAAAGCCAACATGGGTTTGTCAAAAACAGATCATGCCAGACAAATCTTATTGCATTCTTTGACCAGGTGGCAAAATTAGTGAACCAGAAGAATGCCAGAGGAATGCTGTGGATGTAATTTACTTGGACTTCAGTAAGGCATTTGATAATGTAGACTATATCCTACTACTTGATAAAATACAAAAATGTGAGTTAGACATCATCATCACCAGATGGATTCGTAGCTGGCTGACTGGCTGGACTTGGCATGTGGTCCTCAATGGAACTGCATCTACATGGAGGGAAGTGTGTAGTGGGGTGCCCCAAGAGTCTGTTCTGGGCACAGTGCTCTTCAACATCTTCATCAATGATTAGATGAGGGGATAGATGGAGAACTCATCAAATTTTCAGATGACACTAAGCTGGCAGGAATAGCCAACATTCCAAAAGATAGTTTAAGATACAGGAGGATCTTGACAGACTTGAACACTATCTAACAAAATGAAATTCAATGATGAAAAAATAAGGTTCTACATTTAGGAAAAAAAAAACCCCAAATGCACAGGTATGATACCTTGCTCAATAATAGTAACTGTGAGAGGGATCTCAGAGTCCTAGTGGACAATCACTTAAATACGAGTCAGCAGTATACTGCAGCTGCCAAAAAAGCCAACACAGTATTACGCTGCATTAACAGAGAGATAGAAGCAAGATCATGTAAAGTGTTAATACCACTTTATAATGCCTTGGTTAGGCCACACTTGGAATACTGCATCCAGTTTTGGTCACCATGATGTAAAAAAGATGTTGAGACTCTAGAAAGAGTTCAGAGAAGAGCAGCAAAGATGATCAGGGGACTGGAGGCTAAAACATATAAGGAATGGTTGCTAGAATTGGGTATGTCTAGTTTAATGAACAGAAGGTCGAGCGGGGACATGATAGCAGTGTTCCAATATCTCAGGGGCTGTCACAAAGAAGAGGGAGTCAAGCTATTTTCCAAAGCGCATGAAGGCAGGACAAGAAGCAACGGATGGACACTAATCAAGGAGAGAAGCAACCTAGAACTAAGGAGAAACTTCCTGACAGTTAGAGCAATTAATCAGTGGAACGACCTGCCTCCAGAAGCGGTGAATGCTCCAAAACTGGAAGTTTTTAAGAAGAGACTAGACAGCCATTTGTCCGAAATGGTATAGGGTTTCCTCCCTGAGTAGGGTGTTGGACTAGATGACCTCCAAGGTCCCTTCCAACATTATTATTATTATTATTATTATTATTATTTCTAATCAATAGGCAGAATTCAGATTATAAAGGTTAAAAAATAGTCATTAACAATAGTTTTAAAAGATGCCATTAAAATCAGAGGAAGTTAGATTTACAAACTGAGGAAGATGTTTACTTTGCTAAGATGCTTCACAGGCAAAAGCTGTCAAACACTTGACTAGACGATCACTATCTTCTGAATTTTCAATAAAAATTCAGTCTTAAGGTGATCTGACCAGTGTGCTTTCATTTGAAAACGTTATATTTCCTTCATTCTATTATCAGCAGAATGAAAGGAGTTGTCCAATAACTATAAAGATTTCATGCTTGAAAGTAACTGTCCACTAGGCATTTAACCTTGAAGATTATTCCAATCTTTTTGCCATTGGGGGGACATGATTCAAAATATTAAGGCTTTTTTCCCCCTTTCAGTTCAATTGTATCCAATTCTCAGACTGGTACCTGTATTTTTCTTGGCAAGTTTTTTCAAAAGTGGCTTGCCATTGCCTCTCTATGGTTAACAGAAAGTTACTGACCCAAGGTCACCCACTGGCTTCATGGCAAGGTGGGACTAGAATTCACAGTCCCCTGTTTCTAGCCTGATGCCTTAACCACTACACCATATTGACTCTCAAGACCTATTTTAAGGAAAGATAATTCTCAAATGTACTTTTGTAACATTGCTGTTTCAATATTATTAAGTTGCTTTTTATTGTATACTGTGGAAGTTTTGGGGCCAACCAATGGGATATGAAGAAGACAGATTTTAGCTCCTCTAAAAAACTACTTCCAAAGGAGCAACAATGCATCCATAATTGCAACAGTACTACCAGTCCACAATTTGAAGCTGTGATGCCAATCGCTGTGATGCTGAATCTCACAAATCATTGTAATTAGTGCACTTGCCTTTAAAAACAAGCAAAAGTGCAGTACATGGCGGTCACTCCAGAAAATTAATGAGAGTTCAGGAGGACAAAAGCAATATTTTAAAATATTTAACTGATTCTGGAACAAACTTTTACAATTCACATGGAACAGTTTCTAGTTATATAGTCCATATACTCAAAAATATTTGGAAAAATTAACAAAATTCAAATCATATTGGCAATATTAGTAGTGCTGCAAGATTATTTTCACTGTATGACAATGTATGTTTAGGAGGTCTATGTAGGGCAGAGGTCCCCAAACTTTTGGGCACCAGGGACCGGTTTTGTGGAGAAAGGTTTTTCCATGGACTGGAAGGTACGTGGTTTTGTGTGCTGCCTGCATTCCATGGATGCAGCTTTGCTTGTTTGTGCGGACTGGTTGCTGGCGTGCAGTGGACCGGTACCGGTCCATGGACTGGAGGGTTACGGACCACTGGTGTAGGGTGTTAAAGTCAATCTCCAAAAAGTATTTTCAAGGGTGGATGTAATCACCCCCAGCAATACTTTAAGTAGTCATATCTACAGTATTCCTTGCTTTAAAAGGCTGCCTTTCAAAGCTGCAATGCCATTGCAGCTAAGGGCATGGTTAGAATAGAATAGAATAGAATAGAATAGAATAGAATAGAATAGAATAGAATAGAATAGAATAGAATAGAATAGAATATCTGTCATTGTGTAACTCAACAAAATTAAGTGCTGTCCACAGTGCACACTACTTATAAGTAAAAACCACAAATAAGAACATACATTATATACACACACCCTTCACATTCTATTCACCATTGCGCTGCCCCTATTATTGCACTTCAATGTTGCACTATACAGTAATATTTAATATGGTTACAGCTCTGAGATAAAAACTATTTTTCAGCCTATTTGTCTTTTTTTATTATCCTGTACTGTCTGCCATATAGGTAATAATTCAAAAAAGAATGTACGGGGTGAGTCTTTAAGTATATTTTGAACTTTTCTAAAACAGTGGGAACTGTACAGTTCGTCCAGGGGAGGGAGGAGAGGGCAGCCAATAATCCTCTGGGCAATGGTAATGACTCTCTGGAGTACTTGCCTATCTGCTACTGTGCAGTTGGCAAACCACACACAAATGCAATAGATTAGAATGCTTTCTATGGAGCAATGGTAGAAGGTCACCAGCAGTTTTTCATTCAGTTGTTGTTTCCTGAGAAGTCTCAAGAAATATAATCTCTGCTGGGCCTTCTTAACCATTGCTATAACATGAGCACTCCAGGTGATGTCTTCCTTTATGGCAACATCCAGAAACCTAAAGCTAGCTACCCGTTCCACACAGTCTCCATTGATGATCGGGCTGAATGTCTGATTTATTCCTTCTATAATCTACTATAAGATCCTTGGTTTTAGCAGTGTTGAGAACCAAATTATTGTCTCTGCACCACAAGAGCAATTGCTCCACCTCATCCCAGTAGGCAGACTCATCCTCTTTGGTGATAAGCCCCACCACTGTTGTATTATCCGCAGATTTAACAATAATATTGCTGGGATGAACAGGGGTGAAGTCATAAGTATAGAGGGTGTAAAGAAGGGGCTCAACACACCGCCCTGTAGGGAGCTAGTATTAAGAATAAGGGCTAAAGAAATACAGTTGCCTAATCTATGCCTCTGACAGCAGACAGACAGAAAGTTCAAAATCCAAAGGCAGATTGAATGTGAAAAAGCAAAGCTGACAAGTTTAGACACCAGTGTGTACGGAAGAATTGTGTTAAATGGAGAGCTAAAATCCATAAAGAGCATCCTTACATAGGTCCCCCATTGCTCCAGATGAGTCAGAGCAGTATGGAGAGTGATGGCTATGGTGTCCTCCATGGAACTTTGTTGCTTAAGGGATTGCACTCAGAGACTATGTTTATAGTGCCAAGTGCTCCAAAGCACCTTTGGGAGATTGAATCCAAGAGTCTGAGCCATCTTAATATTTAGATACTCAATGTGATGTTTGCTTTGAATTCCCTTTCTGTGGTCCTGAGTTTGAGCTCACCCTACCAGTACATTCTAATATGCATGTGAAAGGCTATTATTGCTCTGGGGGGAAAGCCTTGGCTATTGCTTGAATGTGGTGCTTGAGGTGGGAGCCAGTGGGAAGTGTCATGTTTTAGCAATACTGTTCCATTGAAAATTGTCTTCCAAACCTTAGAGCATCTCTCAACCTCTTTTTTTCCCCTTATCCTTTGTATCACACGTAGAGGCGAGCTCTCTGGGCTTGTTGCTATGACAACAATTGGTAGTCCTCATTTGCTTCGGCATTTTGATTGGTTGGGGACAATGTTGCCTCTTTTGTGAGGGTGAAAGGGAGGAGGCCCACTCGAATGAAAGCAGAATGGAAAGATGCCAAACTGGTCCAGAGTGTAATGTACATCTATTGGGAAGAGGGGGGGAGGAAATGGGGGAGTGTCCTTTGGCAACAGCAGATGATCAGACAGTGAGCTTGAATATATGATTCACAACTGCATGCACCAGCATGCTGCATGCAGAGCAAGTGCAGCTCCATCTGTCTTCAATCTGGACCAATCTGCTCTGGCACTTTGAGGACTCCAGCTGCCTTGGATGAAGAAACAAACCCTTTGCCTTGTCATCTGACTGCACAGCGGAGAGCGACTGGCCTTCAAAAGCTGCCTGGTACCAGAATAGCTTGCTTAGCAGCTGTGATCTCCTAAAGTAAGCATGGATTGAGGTAGGTGATGCATCTTTTGTGGTATTTCTGTGGAGATATGTGAACATGGGGTTTATTTGGCAGCCCTTAACAAATCTTTGGTCGTGTTTTAAAAAAAATTGTGAGTTCTGTGCTGTGCTAATTCTGAATCTACTTCTGAATGCATAAATATGACATAATTAATAAAATGAAATATCCTGTTATTTTATAACTTCAAGTGTTCTAGAACTTCCTTTGAGCTTGAACTCTGCAGCTGTGACATTCCTTAGATACACTGCCAGTTTGAGACATCAAAAATGAATGTAGACCCAATTATTCATAGTAGAGTAGGGATTAGAATGATTTTATGATTTTATCCAATGTATTATTTTGTACCCATATGTCTGTAGAGCACAAATATGCAGGTGAGGTCTCCTTTTAGATCCATAAGAGCCATTTAAACATCACTAGCCATTTCATAAACCAGCACACGCACAAAAAAATCACAGTATAGATATATTGAAATCAAGACCTCATTTTGGGGGAGGGATAGAAATGAAGTTATACAAGAGGCTGAAGAGTAATTACTATAAATTGTTAAATGAATTGCTCTCTTTCAGATATATTTAATGCTAATAATCCCTACGTAGTTTTGTTTTATTTTGTTTTCTTCTATAGATAGTGAATGTTGAAGAAAACCTCTGTTCCCAGGTAAGTGTGTATAGAACTGAGGTCTTAATAGCTTAGTTGCAATCTAACTACATATTTTAGAGAATTAATATTGTTTACTCAATAATATTTGTGTATACTGTATAGAGCTGGCATGATAATCTTAATTTAGAAATGGATATGATTTTTGTATTGTAAAATGTAGATCTTTAAGATCATTAGACACAATGGACAATACAATATTCTGTTTTGGTCTCAGATACTATTGTAACCAGCTTCCTGCTATTGCTTTGATTATTTCTATTCCAAGAATGATTATAAAATATTTAGAGTCAAATATGCTTGTTATGTGAAGGACTTCCTTGGATTGGGTCTATTATTTTTGCTATGAGGTTAGCCGAACCTTAGCTTTCTAGTGTTACCAGATGTATTCAAGAACACGATTTGAACTTTAGATCACCTACTTTAAGATCCATTCACTGAACGATCTTCTAATTGTAATCTATTACTGAATGATAACCTATTGTCATGCATGCAACAATCTCATTCAATTAAATGTTTTAGTGACATACTGTATATAAAGCACATGGAATTAAAGTATACACATGATTTCTTTAGAGAATACTAAAATTAAACGAAATTGTAATTAATGTACCTGGGGGAAAACAGTAATTCAGATCAAAATACAAAAAAAACCTGAAATGCAAGGTCAAAAATAGAAAAAGAGCAAAAGCGTACATAATTCAAGGACATAGACATGAAAATTTGAAGGCATCTTCTCTGAAAGAAAAGGATCTTTTTTATATAAAGGTCCTACAGGATTGATGTAGAGAAGGTAATCTGGATCTAGACCACAAAGTAATTTTTAAAAAGGATCAGAATGAGCTACCACAGTACTGAAAAGCTCTGGAATTCAGTTCCTTTTTCTGGTGTTTCTTTACATTATTTTTTAAATTGTAGCCCTTTAAAAATTCCCTATATTTCTATCCTATTGGGTTATACAAGAAAGTCTTTTGATATAGGATTTGATTCTATTGAGGAAAACAGGAAAATTGTTTTCTGATTTATCTACATTATGTCTCTGGCACAACCAAGGGTTTCATAAAACCAGCGGTTTGTAGGGATACACCTTCTCTATTTTATTTCCCTGAAATCATTGCAAGGGGAACACAGGTTTCTATGAATGGGGCAAGGGAAGAATAAATGATGAAACTTGCATCACCACAAGGCACAGACTACATGATTTGCAGCCATTGCCATGATACAAATACAATATAAAACCACAATACAATACAAAAGGCCAGAGTTTGCAACTGTAATATCACAGTAAACACTTTGTCATTATCACATCACCATGGTCTATATTTGTTATTTCTGGAAGGGGAACAGAACATAACTTTGGGGTTCTGGGGTTGGCTAAAAGTATGGATTGTCCCAGAATAGTTGAGTATTTGACCATAACTGGACCATTAGGTTGAAAAACTATCTTTGACTAGATTTAGTACATGATAAAATTCATCAAATGGGTATCCCTGAAGATATTTTTAATATAGCAAAACATTTAATAGTATACAGAGATTTAAATGAGGTCCAAGTTCATTTTTTTCTTGTTCAAACTGGACATTTCTAATTTCTTTAAAACAATTAAGATGGCAAGTCTCTTTACACAAAACATCTCTTGATTGCTGGGAATTTACAAATTTGTAGGCTTGTGGATAATATTCCTCTGTTATCAAACTTACATATTTGATTGTATTTTTAGCCCAAGATTCAAACTTATTATTTTTCTCCCCAAGCCACTTACATTGATTAAAATATTGGTTTAACCATAGCATGAGTCTTGTGCCTAATTCTGGGTACTAAAAAAAAATTCAGACAAATTAGAACAGGTTCAGAGAAGAGAGTGTTTGGAGGCCTAGAAATTGTGAAGAGAAATTAGATGAACTGGAAACATTCAGCCTTGAGAAAAAGCAAACTTGAAAATATGCTACACAGGAAATCTGCTCTCATTCCAGAATACGCAGTAAAAGATTTAAGAAAGGCAGATTCCAGCTGAACATGAAAAACATCAATAACAAAAACCCTTCCTAATGGTACAAGCAGTTTAACAGCAAAAATTACTCTTAAGTTTATTTTTCTGTTCATTATATGCGCTTGGCCAGAGGTTAAATATTTGTTGGATATGCTTTGATTTAGATCACTGCACTGAGAGCTTTGGATCCAATGACTCTGAGGATGCCTACCAGTTCTTTATTTCTATGATTCTAAAAAAAATATGCATAGATCTTGCCCTTAGGTTTACAAATTAAAAAACAATGCATAAAGTGGATAGAGAGTATTCTGACACAAACTTAAAGTGATCTCTTTTAAATCCTGTCAGATAGTTAACTCAAAAGAAACGATCTTATAATAAACAAAATATATTTTAATGAGAAAGATTACTTGCGTTCACGTTGAGATTGGTGCTGCTGGAAATACATGTTTGTTCATCTTTTAGATCCTTCCTTTAGGTAAGAAGATATTGCTCTTTATACCATCTTTATAATGACTGAGGCTATTGTATGACCTCCATGGCCCATGCTTGTTACCGACAAAAGGATTCCCATGTGGCTTGTGTCCAGGAAGTCTCCCAAAGACCTTTGGAACTCCTCCCACTGACCCATCCACATACCTAGCATTTAACCCAATAACTGCCAGACCTCCAACATAGAGCTGGGCCATAGAGCTATATGGGCCATAGAGCTATATGGGCCAGAACACTCCCCGCTTGGAAATTTATATTTCCACTACTAAAATAGTAAAAACGTAGCATCAAGGCATGCAATACTCATTGTGGTTAACTTGTGACTAAATAGATAAAACTTGGTATCAAACATGCATAACTATAAGGTAAACATAAAACATGCACGATTATGCTAAAAGGCAAGTGTTACATCAAATAATGCATAAGACAATACATAATTAGAGGTTTAATCTTGTGGTTCAGTCTTCATCAGCAATGGACCAAATCGGTGATCAGCCTGGTATAAGTGTCTTTGAGTCATGACCTGACTCATGTGGCTTCACGATCTGGATCTCAGCTGGGTAAACTAGTTCATCAAGTGGGTGGGCCCAGTGCACAAGTCCCCTGGGCCAATAGTTCCGGTATGCAGTCTTGTCTCCCAGTGAGACAAGGTCTTCTTCTTTTCTGGAAGAGAAAAAACTGGAACCCAAGCTTCTCAGGAATGAGGGGAACTGGATTCACAGGATACTCAGGAACTGAAAAACCTGGAAAGACATAAACAGCTGGATCTGGAAACTCAGGATTAGGAACATCTGGAAACTCAGGAACAGCCGGAGCTGGAAACTTAGGATCAGGAACATCTGGAAACTCAGGAACAGCCGGAACTGAAGAATCAGGAACAACAGCTGGAACTGAAGAGGTTCAATTGTCTAAACTGGTCTTCCTTAGCAACAGGACTCGGTCAGTGATTAGTCTGGTGTAGAGCTAGTTGCTTGTCGTGATTCCTTAGACAGCATCTTAGGTTCTAGGTGTAAGGCTGCTGGGTGCCTGTCGCTGTTGCACAGGTGGCATTTCACCTTAGCTGTGCAGTCCTTGGCCATGTGATCCATAGAGTCACAGCATTTGAAACATATCCTATTCTCTTTGAGTAGGGTCTTTCGGTCATCTAGGGATTTCTTCCTAAAGTCTCTGCGATCATTTAGAGAGTGAGAGGACTTGTGTATCGGGCAAGCTAGGCCTTTGATAGTTGGATGAGGGTTCGAAAGAGCGCTTCTCGGTGTTTGTTTGTCTGGAGACTTCTTTGGGGAAGGCGTGATGTCTGTTGTATACATCAAAGGTGTGGTTCTGTCTGTAGCCTGGGAAGAACTTCGGTTGGGGCTGAAGTTGTCTTCTGTTGGCTCGAAGTTGCTGGCATTACGACGTAGTTTTGCTTGGTCGGCCACAAAATCAGCGAGTACAGCGAAGGCGGGTGGTGCGTCGGGGTCTTGGTTCCTGTGGGTTTCTGATATTTTGGCCCATTCGTCCCTTGACTGCTTTGGTAGTTTTCTAACTATAATCCTTTGCTTCTCGAACTGATCGAGGCAGGTAAGTTTTGGCATGTTGGGTTGCTCGCGAACTGAATGTAGCATCGAGAGTGTGTCTGCAAATTCCAACATCTGGGTGTGATCATTGACATTGATGTTAGGGAAGGTGTAAATGCAATCCAAGAGCGACTTTTCTGTCAGTTCATGCCCGCCATACCGCTCGTCGAGCCTTTCCCAAGCTTTGAGAAGGGCAGTAGCTGGGTTGCCCAGGTGGGCTAGTTGAGTGTTCTCTACTAATCATGTGGAAGCTGGTCCCAGCCATGTTTTCATGTGTCCGAGCGCTTCGCTCGATGTTATAGCTTCATCTTGGATGGCGGTTTGGAACATGAGCTTCCACAATACGTAGTCCTTTCCCGGTTTATCGGGGAATTTGTGTACACCCTTGGATGCCAGATCTAGTTTGCTTCTGTAAAGTCTCATAGGGGTGTAACCGGGTGGCGATGGTACCTCGCTTCCAGGAGTAGGGGCGTGTGCCATGTTTGGCTGGTAATTTCCTTCGGCATATTGGTGGCTGGGTGTATTTTGCCATGTCACGTGCAAAGGACCTTGTTGGCTTGGTCTGAACTCTGCTGCACTGGCGCTGAGCTGAGGGAGCCCAGGCTCCTGCTTGCTTACGTGTTGGAAGGTCTGTGTTTCTGGTAGAGTGTAGCTAGCTCCCTGGTAGGCTGTCAGAGCTGATACTCGAGGCTGTCGTCTGTAGTCAGGATTGGTGGCAGTTCCTTGGGGCGCTGCCTCCTGTTGGTGCAGCAGGGACTCTAGTGACTCTAGTGTGGCTCTAACTCTTTCAACCTCATCCCTGAGCGTCGGCTGGTTCTGCTGTAGGGCTGTTGGTGCTACAGGTGGATCCATCCGATTGCCATTAGTGGTATGGTTTGGCGGGTTCTGTGGGGTAATAATGGTGGAAAGATCTTGTAGCACTCCCCGCTGTGCAGTCATTGTCATTGCTGGTAATCCCATCAGGTTCGATGAGGCGGCAACGGCGGGAGGATCTCGTGACCTAGGTGTCGTGACATCAACTCTGCGGTTGATCGGCGAATCAGGTCGGTGAGATTCCTCTGTTCGTCTACTCGGTCTTGGGGGGCTTGTGGCTGGCTGTGGTGCTCTCATCCGTGCATTCTGGAGTGCGCTTTGGTTATCCACATAGGCCTGTACACGGCTGTGAGAACTTTCCCTTCCTAAACTTTCCAAATTGGGTGTTGACATGGCATCTTCTAACTCTCTCTGCAGGATCGCTTCTATTGCGGCTGCCTCCTTTGCTCTCTGTTGTCGCTGGAAAATCTCAAAGTAGGCTCTATGTAGCTGGTCGTCTACTGCTGCGTCTGCAGCAACGTTGGCCATTGCGGTATTGATCCGTGCTTCCCTGAGACGGGCGGCAATACTCTCTGCTCCTGAGGCTCGAGATGCATGGCTCTGGCGAGAAGATGCCTTTGAATGGCAGGAGGGTCCTGTGATATGCGAGTGTTGGGACACGCTGGAGTGTGCCTTGGACATGTGGCGAAAAGATGAGACCTTTCCAGACACATGGGATGGATCTGCGTGCGACCATTGTGATGGTGCATGTGAATGGCGGGAAACTTCGGACTCGGTTCTGTTGACCGGTCTGCCTTTCTGGTGAGGTTCGGGCTGTGGGGAACCATGTGAGCTCACTAGAAGCTTCTTACGTTCCTCGTTTATTAGCCTGAGGCTTTGCATCTCGCTGTCGACTCTTAGGTCTCTTAACTGTTCTTGAATGTCCTTGAGTTGCCATTCAGAGTCCATCCATTGCACGTAGGCGTCTTCCTTATTTCCTTCCACTGCGTGTGCCCGTTCTGGGGAGAGTTCCTCCTTCTGTTCATGGTAGAGTTTGTATAATCTCTCCCAGCTTCGTTCATGGCGTCTGTGGATGATGTGCCATTTCTCCATCAGATGTGAATGCATGGCATCTGTGAGCTTTCTGCATTGTCTAAGATCGTATTGACCCTGAGACATTATTGGCTTTGTTGAGGCTTGAGTGTCAACCTCTGCGTACTGGTCAAGGTTGGCTGTTTGCAGCATCTCTCCTTGACTGACTGGTTGGGGTGTCTCAACTAGGCTGGTTAATTGAACCCCTTTGTCCAAATCGATAAGACACTCCTCCATGGTTAGGGTAGGTTCCGTGTCCTTCTCAGCCATTTTGAAGAGAATTTGAATAACTTCTCTCTTTGACCACTAGGGGTCGCTACTTGTAGATCAGCTTCTGAGGTGCTGTCTGTGGGTGGAGATGCCACTGGGTGTGTTCTCCTGTGTTTGTGGGTACTTCAGTGCAGTTCACCCTTTCACCACTAGGGGTCACTTGCTGTGGGTGGGCTACCAGGGTGCTCTGGCTTTGAGGTTCACTCTTTGTCCACTAGAGGGGCTTCTCTGGGTGCGGTTAAAGGCTTGCATGTAGAGCTTCCTTTAACCACTAGGGGGCGTCTGGAGAAAGGCTAGCCAAATTCTTCCTATTGCCACGTTACTGCTAGTGAGCCACTGAGAGAATGTAGAGGTACAAACTCCCACCTGGCGTGTTGCAGGCTGGAACTCCGGGTCATCAGCTGTGATAATAGGCAAAGGCAATTGGCTCTTGCTTCCTTTCTCTCAAGCTGGAACAGCTTAGCCTTCAGCTTGAGTGAGTGAGTGAGTACTTTTGGTAAGTTCGCTCTGTGCTCTCTAGGGGGTGTTAAAAAACTAGCCAAATTCTTCCTATTACCACGTTACTGCTAGTGAGCCACTGAGAGAATGTAGAGGTACAAACTCCCACCTGGCGAGTTGCAGGCTGGAACTCCGGGTCATCAGCTGTGATAATAAGCAAAGAGACTTGGCTCTTGCTTCCTTTCTCTCAAGCTGGGACAGCTTAGCCTTCAGCTTGAGTGAGTGAGTGAGTGAGTACTTTTGGTAAGTTCACTCTGTGCCCTCTAGAGGGTGTTAAATAGACTAGCCAAATTCTTCCTATTACCACGTTACTGCTAGTGAGCCACTGAGAGAATGTAGAGGTACAAACTCCCACCTGGCGAGTTGCAGGCTGGAACTCCGGGTCATCAGCTGTGATAATAAACAAAGAGACTTGGCTTTGATTTCTTCTGCCTAAGTTCTCTCAAGCTGGAACAGCTTAGTGCTCAGCTTGGGTGAGTGAGTGAATGCTTCTGGTAAGATCACTCTGTCCCCTCTGGGGGGTGTTGGTAGCTTGGGATAACTTTAAGTAGCTTGCACTTTAACTAACAGATTTGCTCTGTTGTGTGCTGAATTAATTGTGGCTGTTGTGACTCAGCTAGAAAAAAAATTGCATGACCACCAGGGGGTGCTTCTGCGATGATTCCTCCTTATAACATTGGCTGAAATTCCGAGCATACCTAGGGCTGTCACTATGGCAACAGATGAGTTTATTGAAAGGCAATAAACCTTGCTTTTGTCTGAACTTTAGAGGCAGTCATTAAACAGTTCTTTGTTTCAGGCTGCGTGATTCACTGGCAAAGACGGGAGGGGGAAAAGCCCAAGCTCCTTTTGGTGTTAAAATTCAAACTTTTCATGCAAGGAACAAAAGTGTAGATTTTTGTTTTTCTTTCTCCCCGCTATAAACATTAATTTGAGAACAGGTCCAAAGTAATTTTGAATCAGATACAAGGCACTTTTCACTTTGAAGGTTAGCTAGCAAGCGAATTAGCATAACAAAACTTCTGAATCACTCCTTGAAAGCTGTCTTTTACACAAACACGCTGGCTTTGCTTTGCAGGCTTTTAAAGGCATCAAGAGAATCTTTACTTCCTTGAAGGTTAATGTAGAGAAAGGGCTAACCAATTTGATTCTCTTTCTTCAAACTGTTGCAGCTTTGAGAGAAGAATTAATCTTTGCCAATTTACTATTTGCTTTCAAAAGATGGCACAAATTATGAGTTTATCTTCTTACTATTCTGACACAAACTTAAAGTGATCTCTTTTAAATCCTGTCAGATAGTTAACTCAAAAGAAATGATCTTATAATAAACAAAATATATTTTAATGAGAAAGATTACTTGCGTTCACGTTGAGATTGGTGCTGCTGGAAATACATGTTTGTTCATCTTTTAGATCCTTCCTTTAGGTAAGAAGATATTGCTCTTTATACCATCTTTATAATGACTGAGGCTATTGTATGACCTCCATGGCCCATGCTTGTTACCGACAAAAGGATTCCCATGTGGCTTGTGTCCAGGAAGTCTCCAAAGACCTTTGGAACTCCTCCCACTGACCCATCCATATACCTAGCATTTAACCCAATAACTGCCAGACACTCCAACGTAGAGCTGGGCCATAGAGCTATATGGGCCATAGAGCTATATGGGCCAGAACAGAGAGCTTCAATAAACAAAGTATTAGGGTTTACATATTGTCTAGGACTGAGAGGCCAAGGTCCAAGTCACCTTTAATAAGGAAAAATTATTAGCTGATTTGGGACCAGTAGTATCTCTTAGTCCAGCCTTTCTCTCAAGGTTATTGTGGTGGGGAGAAGCTGGTGGAAGAAGTATCACGTTTCTGAAATAAAGTGGCACATAAGTAAAATGAATCATCATCCAATGTCTGTAATTATTAGAGCATTAGGAGCTATAACAATGAAATTGTCAAAAATAGCTGACAAAATTAGAATTATTTTATTTCAAAATGTTTAGTTAAAAAAATAAAATAAGTACAGTAAAAAAAGGTCATATAATATATAAATTAGCCAAAAGTCACAGTTGTAATCTAATATCAAATAAACTAAAATTCAGTTCCAGAAGGTGTGCAATCACTCTAAAAGGTTTTTCCGGTAAAATATGGTTTTCATTATCTTCCAGGAGCAGCCAGCTTTGCTTTAAGCTAATTTATATGACTGAAAAGCAGCACCTTCTGGCTTCAGCTTCCTCACCTCATGGAATTGGGGGCTCACAAGCAGCTTCTCCAGAGATGATTTCATCATAAAGGGCAACACCTATTAGAAAGGGGTCCTGAGGTGCCAAGCCATACTGGGTTTTATAAATCAAAATGTTCATATTCTGAAGCAAAATGACAGAGAATCTCAGTTGGACTTTGGCCAAGACAGTGAGTTAGAAGTAATCCCCTCCCTATTCAGATCATCACACAACTGCTCCAAGATGAACAAAACATCTAATGTATGACTACCTGCAAGGGTTGGGGCCAAAGGTTGCTTGGGACAAATTCGTTGTCAGAATGTAGGCCTTGAAATTCATGGCCTTGCCAACCCCAGGTAGGAAGCACTGAGACTGAAATCACCTAACACCCAACACCAAAATACATGGAGATTCCAATATTAAACCAGATCAAGGAAAAGAACAAGTTGTAGTTCCATATATTGGTGGCAGCAGGCTATGGAACAATGCTATTATGGCTGTATTTTTATTTTGGATATTGTAACAAGATTGAAAGGAGGAATAAAAAAAATGCTTTAAATAATCAGTAAATCTAGTTTGAAATATAGAAAAATTGTAAGGGAAAAATATACATATTTGTATAATTTATTCTATTATTTTTCTTCTTAGGAATAGAAAAAGTTCTAAAATAAGTCATCTTAGAGGGGGAAAAAGACCAGCTTTTCAAGGTAAGTTATTGCTTGGGTTTAATAGAAAAAAGATGATTTTATGCCAAATTTAATTTCATTGCATCGCAGAAGACAAAAAAAAATGTGCCCTTTCCTAGACCAAGAGGCCTTGTCACAGTCACGCATGCCTTGGTCACCTCCCATCTACATGGGGCTGCCTTTGAAGACACATGGAAACTTTAACTAGTCCAGAATGTGGAAGTGCATATAGTAATGGGGGCCACTAGGTTTGCCTATGTAACACTCTATTGTGCAAGCTCCATTAGCTTCCAGTTTCTTTCCAGGTGCAATTCAAGGTCATCATTTTTAAAGCCCTGTGTGCACCGGGCCATGCTATCTGTGGGACCGCTTTTTCCTAAGGATATCTACCCTTCCTATCAGATCAGATAAGGTGGGTACTCTTCTTGTTCCTTCCCCCAAATATTGCCATCTAATGGGAGCTACCGGTAGGAAGTGTACTTTTTCCATGATAGCCCATGCCCTGTGAAACATTTTGTTCCCTGAAGTTCATCAGGCTTGGCTTTCCCCCCAAGCATTGGGAGAAGATTGGATGAAGGCATATTAGGTTGGATTGGTGCAGGTTTTTGTTGTTTTTAATATTCTGTGTTTTAACTGGATGCATTTTATACTTTTTAAAATGATTTAATATGTCTTTTAAGCTTTGATTGGGAGTTGCCCAGAGTTGGCTGAAAAGTAGGTAATTATATTAACATTTTAGATTTATTTAGCATATGGCAATGTTTTAAATAAATAAGATTGCATTTTTTCTATTCATCAAACAACACTTTACTTTCTTTTTGTCTAGTGGTTATGCCTCATTTCTTGGATTGGTTTGTGCCAATGTATTTGATGATCTCAATTCTCATATTGGTGGGCTTTGGAGCTTGTATATACTATTTTGAGCCAGGGCTTCAGGAAGCACACAAGTGGAGAACACAAAGACCAATCATGGAGCGAGACCTCCGGAAAACATTGATGATACGAGACAATCTAGCATTTGGAGTGCCTGAAGTTTAGTATTCTGCTCCCCAAGACATATGAAAATTTGACTTGTTCAGGACAATTTCTTGTTACTCATTATGTGGTCAGTTCATAACTTCATTCTTTGCGATGTGGATCTCTTTTAATGGTGCACTCTTTGCTAACTTCTCTAAAACACACCTTTTAAATAATGTCACCTTGGGGCTTCTGTTTTTAACTTTTAATAATTAAGCTCTGTACATTATACCATAATTTGAAATAAGTTAATCTGCTGGAAATTGTTACACTTAAAGAGGAACAATGGTTATGCTTTACTCCAAGGGCAACGTATATTTTCTGGATGCTCCTGAAAACACTTCTCACATTATCCCATTTTTTAAATCACTTGGGTATAGTAAAAAAAAGCAAGTAACATCCTGATTGATTATATAATTTTTCACTTCTAGCACTGAGCTCAGATATGCTGAAAGACATATTCTGTTCAGATAAAGGATGGAGAAAAAATAATCTATGTTTGTTATTTAGAATGGGATCTTTCATACTCCCTTTAGCTATTAAATCTAGAATTAAAAATGCTGCACTTTTCCAGTTCGCTGCTGCTGGGTCTGTTGAAGGGGGCAAGGCTTTTAAAACTCAAATGCCTCATCTAGCACTATTCTTTCTATATGGACAATTTATTTTAAAACTATAAAATATAGAAGTACACAGTCACCTATGTACATTTTATATAAGAGCTACTGGACTACAGACCATGATTGCATAATTCCAATGCAGTTTTCTAGAGCTACACTGTATACGATATGGGTTAGTATCCATGTTAAATGTTTGCATATTGTCCACATTTTCTTTAAATCTGGTATATAATTAAATTAATGCATGTAAACATAGCTATATGCACAAAAAGATTATTAACAATCTCTGTTTCTATGAAAATTATATAGTAACAACCTCTAGAACCCTATGTCATTGTAAATATCTTGTTTTTGCTGAATTGCCTTAGGGCAGGGGTGTCAAACTGCCGGCTCACGGACTGGACGCGTCATGCCAAAACCGCGCCCACCCCAGCTCCAGCAATGGAGAAAAAATCGTGATACCTTGCAACACGTCATTTAACATGGCAAGTTTGACACTCCTGTCTTAGGACATCACTGATTGCAGTTTTATTCTCTTGATGACATAATATCTCAAGCTGTACTAACTTAATACACTGGTTCCATTTATTATATCTTGAGGGCAGGAATGGGATATTATGCTGTAATCACCAGCTCTTCTTGTACACATTCCATACTAGGAAGATGTGCCTTTCTTTCTTCAATATGCTCACAGGTACACATTCCAAGTTAAGAATGTACAAACATTGTTATTATAGTATCTGTGGTACCTTGGTACTCAGTGCTTTGAAACTCATCAAATTTGGTACTCGATGCATTTTGATGTGAAAATTTTGTCCTGGTACTCATCATTTGTTTGATACTCAACACATAAGGTAGAACTTGTCAGTGTCAGCTGCCTTGTAACTCACTACATTATTCCTTGTGGGGAAAAATGTTTGGTATTCTTCATTTTTGGTATTCATTGCACCCCCCGAACCAATTAAGGATGAGTACTGAGGTACCACTGTGCTCAACTTCATAATTCCTTAAATATTGTACATCTTTCTATACATTACATGCTTCTTTGGAATTTATGGTGTAGCATATAGATCTTTTTCTACATCTGTAATTTCATCTCACATCTACCTCACCTACACTTCATTACATTTGACATCTTCCTTTTTCTATTGCAGTGCCATAGATCCTGACAACAACATAGTACCGAAGGGCTTTGTTCAATTTCTTCTCTTGTTCTTTTGATCAGTTCACCATGAGTTGTCATGGGTCCATAGCCAGTCATTGCTCTCACTTGAAAACAGTTGACCAATTTTTCAGCAGTGACTGAATTTAAGTGTAGTACATTGCAATTTGTTTTATTATATGTGAGTTATGGTAGGTGTCTGAGGATACTATCAATATTATTAAAGAGCAGTGTTGCTTTTGTATAGAAGAGAACTTGTCTCAAAGCCCTTTTGCTGTGTCAATGTGAATATCATTCCAGGCATCATTCCTGAAAGTAATGTTTGCATGGGACTTCTTTAGTTTCAAATATACACAACAGGTAAAAAAAACTTCCACTTCTAAAAATAGCTAACACAGCAAAATGGGTTCCTGGCTTGGAATCATGTGCTGGACGTCATCTTAAGTATTTGAAGGGTCTGATAAATTTTCCAAAATGTTATGTGTTCCCAGTTCAGAGATTCTTGTACATGCAATGGAAGGGCCAAATTTTACATTACAATTGCATCTTTTTGATGCTATCAAAGGGTGGCAAATTGTCATCTATTTTTACAGTAGGGTGGGGAAGGGGCAAGACCAGTAAGTGCAGCATACCTTTATCTGAGCGAGAAAGGTATAAGTAAACAAGCTTGCTTCTGCATTTATATTATCTTTGTTATATTGGGATACTGATCTATTTTTATAATGAAACAGCAACACCATATAGTTCCTAAAATAATGTCCTTCTCTTCTCATCCTGTATATAAATAGCCATTCTTCTCTGTCTGTGACTTATCCATTAGCACTGATGCTAGCTTTAGCCATAGTCTCTGAGTAATACTTAAAGACCTCTTTTCTGAGCCTTGATTCTCTTTTGTGGCAACTAGACTACCAATGCAAATGAACAACCCCCAGGCGGAGCAATGGGGTAGCAATAAGTCTTTTATTAACAAATGTAAGACTTTGAAACAGCTATCAGTATTCCTTCACAGCTAATGTACAGTTGCAATATATGGGCATAGGGGCATTACAGCACTAATTTGCACTAAACCTTTCTCCTGTTCCAGATTTTTTCCTCAGGACTGTATCACTTGTTATAAAAAATAGGATGCATTTGTAGCATGTCCAATAGCCATCCTGAGTCAATGTTGTGAGCATGCTTCACATTGCATTTGAGTGTAACATTACCCAGAAAGTCAAAACAACCATTAAGGAGTGATTAAGCAATTATGTCAGCTTTGTGTAGGTGCTTTGATTTCAGTCCAAATAATTAGTATGGATATGTGCTGTGAGTAAGTTATGCTATTTATCCTACTTTCCAACTAAAATAGGGATGAACCCAGCCATTCAGATTAGTATGTCTAGTAATCTTAATTTTGACCCTGACAGCTATAGAGGCTCATCAATTCTCTTGTAAATTTCCACCCCTTAATGGCCCTTTATTATCCAATAATGAATGAGAGATTTGTTAACATCTCTGTTATGTTTCTATACTTTCTATGGTAAAAGGAAAACTCCATTTTCAAATAGGTAATGTATGAAATCCACAATATGTTTTCAATTTCTCTTCTTTTAACTATCAGGAAAAAAATTAGACAAAAATCCAATGTAACTAAGCTATGTCTTATAATGGAATTTTTTAACTACCTACAAAGAAGAACTCATTAATCCTGTTTTTCAAGGTTACTGAGAATTATTTTAGAAGAAGGAGATTAGAATATAGCTGGCCTTTCGCATACTACTGAATTCTCACAACGCCTGCTCATACCCATTTGACTGGGCCTAATGGACAATCAATTCCAACAGCACCTTGAAGGGCAGTGGCTGCACTGTCTCACTCTTGGCTGCTTCTCCTGTCTTGTGCACCAATTCTTAACTGTTTAATTGTTGCCAAGTTTTATATTGTCCATAAGTGCCAGCTTCCTTGTGAACATTTTATGTGTACATATGAAATATTCCTATCTTACATGATAACTTTATCTGTAAATATAACACAAGCGTTAGCTCTGATTAGTTCATATTATAGCATATATAAATGGACAGCCATATGGTGCAGTTTTTGTGAGAAAAAACATATTTTATGATTAAAGTAATACTTAGGTGGATCTTTGGATCTGACTGATTTTTAAAAAATGTCATACTTAAAACATTCATTAATAAAAAATATTGCTATTTCAGATTAAAATAGGAATCAAACTGAATAAGCATTAATTCTGAATAAGCATTAAATATGAATAAATAGGAACAGGAGTACAAGTATCATTGTACAAAATTAGGTCAATTTGACATGTGTAATGTTTATGTTTGGATGCCGGATCTGTTCTGCTTCTAGCTATTGTTTTTATTAGTAAAGAAACATTTTGCAAAGAAAAATATAAATGCCTCAATCCCAGAAACAATGTATTTACTTGAAAAAATGGGTATTGGGAGCATCAGGAGTTGAGCTTCTTTAGACCTCTAGGAATTTTTCAAATATTCAGCCTAAACTAAAGTCTGCTCAGAAAGTAATGTGTGCATTGTTTTTTTCTCAATGAGATTAAACTTGCTACTTGACAGTGTAACTGGAATATCATATTTTTGTGTCCCCTAAATTGATTAACACTGAACAAAGCTGATCTACTGTTGGGAGTGTGGAACTGGAGGGATCCTGGACAGAATCCAGCTGTCCTAACTTCTCAGAATTGTAATAAAGGTGTTTTCATCTCTGGACTGGATAATTTATTCATGAACTGCATTGTGGTGATGATTCTCTGCCTTAGAGTTGTTAAAAATATGTTCATGTTGTAAGACTGATGTTAAATGAATACATCCAGAGAAATTTCTACAGCTGTGCTTAGCATGTGATGTTCACATAATGGCTGGAGTTTTTCATTAAGTAAGCCTTGTACAGTGTAAACTTGTACAGGATACCAGAAGGGTAAAGCACAAGATGAGTGCACACGATGTTCTCAGTCATCATTATTTGCCTATTTGGAAGAGTACAGATAAATAGAAAGTGCAGAGAGCTATAGATTGTGGTGGTGAAAATGAGGCTTCCTATAGAACAGTTGACCTTAGAATTTTGTCTGTCTGTTCATCAAGTTTCTAATCCACCACAATCATACAAAATAATCAATGATGCTAACTCCTAACACTGTCAGACTATTAAATATTAAAATAGTGGTCTAGATATAGAAACAGTATAGGTAGCTATCGTAAAACAAAGCTTCAAACTTTGATTCAGTTTTTCCCCTATCCTTGTTACACTAATAACAGATAAATAATACCAGATCAATGAAATGTTCTTACAGAATATCATATATTAAGGGAACTCTGAAACTTAGCAATTAAGAGACTGAATGACGCTTTTGAGAATACTTTGCCGGGGGAAAGAGATAAACAGAAAGACTATTAATAAACTGCGAGCATCAGTTCTACCACGGTAGTCTGTGTACCATTTTCTCCTGTCAGGTAATCTAGTACAGAATTGTGAATTTAACTCATTTGCTTCAGAAATTGAAATAAAATCTAAAATAACACTTTCTATATGGTATTTTGCAAAGTAAATAATCAGTTGGTATAAACTGCTAGTATAAACTGTTCTGATGAAATGTATTTTAATGTTAATGGTTGTGCTTTATAATGGTAATGCTTATTTTGAATAGAATTCTAATAAACAAGTCAGAGCCAATACATAAAGTATCTTAGTATTTTGTTCCTTTCACAATACACAGGTTTACATAAGCATAATATAGTCTACTGTTCTGTTTGGAACAAAGAATTTCCTCTTTTTTATGTATATGAGTAGCTGTATGAATTGCAGGGCCAAAATATCCTTTAAATACAAGAGGCATCGTGCCTTGGGCCAATAATAACAACAACAACAATAACAATAATGTTGGAAGTCATCTTTGGAGGTCATCTAGTCCAACCCCCTGCTCAGGCAGGAAACCCTATACCATTTCAGACAAATCTATACCATTTCAGACAAAATGTGTTAATTTCTTTTTAAATTAAAAAGAATAAAAATGAATGGATTATTTAATTTCATGCCTTGCTTTTTGGTTCTGAAAATATATACCATAAATACAATAAAATTCTAATATAAAAGACAAAATATGCATACAATTAAAATCTCAACCAGATATTAAATTATACCAAGATAATTTATTATCTACATTTTAACTTTACATCATTATTTGCAAATTCTTGGATTATTTGATCAATGGGCATTTCTTTTAATAACTTACTTTCAACAAAGAATAGAAGTAGGTGAATTAATTCTGTTTATGACATCATGGAATATAGGTAAATAAATAAATTCTGATATAATTTAATTAGGACTGTTTCTTTTTTATAGTAGTACCAAAAATTGTAAGTAAATATTTAATTTGGGAAACTTGTGGCTAGATTTAGTTAATTACATAAACTTTAATCTCAGATAGACTAACTAACTGATGAAATTATTTATGATACATAACTTTTTAAAGAAACTTTTTAAAGAAAACTAATATTATGTACTATTATTTACTAAAAGTGATCAGGAATGTGCATAAAAATATCAAATAGTCAGAAGTGTGCAGCAGTGTGGCTAAAGAAGACTTAGCCATAGAGGCCAAATACATAAATTAAGGTGAACAGGAGATCAAATCACACATATAGTACTTTTTAGGGATAAAAAGCAACCTTATTCTGGAAACTTTTTGTTATAAAACTTTTGCAGCCTTTAATCCGGATCAGGAACACATAAAAAATCAAGATATCTGCCTGTTTTTTCTTCTATTTAAATTGTATGATTGTAATATGTACAGTTTGGCCCTTTGTACTTTTATAAATACAGCCAGCATTTGCATGGATTCATAGCCATGGAACTTCTTGAAAAACTTAACAACTAAATTCACAAATACCTGCAGAAGAATATACGTAGCTCAGAATGTATCTGACTTACCTCAGTCAAGGTTGGTAGGACAAACCAGGAGGGACTAGAATTCATGATCTCCTGGTTCTTAACTTGATGTCTTAACTACTGCACCAAACTAGCTCTCTTTTAGGATAGAGAATCATGCTCTATTTGTTTGTCATGTTTATGCCACATATAAACAACCAGCAAACTTCATTCTCCCTCCACTGATGATGTTACATGGCCTGATGATGAAAGGTCTGCAAGAAGAAAAACAACACCCTAACATCACAAATATTTTAATGAGTTGAAATACTAGCAATCAATAACCAATCATGTATTATAAGATCCCATGCAAATTACACAGACTTAACATGAAGGCACATATTTGAAAATTCTAATATTACTGAAAGAAATTGAAATGTCCACCATCTTGTCTCATTTTTCAAATGGGGAACTTATTGCCTCTTTTTAAAAATGGATTTATAACTTCATCTTCCATTGTTAAATAAAAGAGAAAATACAAAATACAGAACAAAATCTTTGCCTCCACTTTACTATCAGTTGAGAGTAAAGATATATTGAATGATGTTATGGATATAAACTAGAGCTAGCCAACATGGGCTACAAACATGAACATAATTATATGGTAACAAAAAAAATCTTTTTTTTTGTATCTTTCTGCCATCATCCAGTATCATCCAGATTTTGCATCTGAAATGTGGTATGGTATGCCTAATAAACATATTCCAGTGTTACCATTTAAATACATTTATATTTTGGCATTAATATTATAAATGCTGTCCAGATAAACATGATAAACGAACATAGCATCATTCTCTCACCTAAAACTGAGCCGGTTAGGTGTAGTAGTTAAGACATCAAGCTAGGAATCAGGAGACTATGAGTTCTAGTCCCTCCCTGAACACAAAGCCAGACGGTGACCTTGGGCCAATCACTCCCTCTCAACCCTAGGAAGCAGCCAATGGCAAACCACTTCTGAAAAAATATTACCAAGTAAACTGCAGGGACCTGTCTAGGCAATCTCCAAGAATTAGATACAATTGAATGGGGAAAAAAATCACCTAAAATGAAGGAAAAATTACCTAAAATTGGCTTAGGTAATTATTTAGACTTTTCCAGCGATTGAAGAGTTAGGTTAGTAAGAATGTAGGAGATTCAAAGCCTGGAATGGAAATAATGCTTGGATTCTAGGCCCTTCAAAAGTTACACAAAAAGCATATTGTTCCACCCATTCCTGTTGTTGTCCCTTGTAAATAAATGCTTTACATTATTTCCATATGAAATTGGAGAGGGCTACTATGAAAGTCAAAGGGTCTAGGCACTTTCCCCTAAAATTTCTGCCCAGGTACATTGCATTTCAGTTCTCATAACCCTTAGCCAACTTATATGATATAGATAAATCAACACATTCAAATAAGGCCTTAAGATTAAAACTAAAACAGGCAGAAGCCAGAGTCTGAGTCAAATATGTGAAGGCATTTGGTACTGAACTAAAGACAGTTTTAATAGCATTGGATGCACTTACTAACCCTTTTCAAGTGCAACTTAAAAACTCTGCCTATGTTACTTCTCTTTTTTGTCCTCTTGGGCTAGGAATAACTGACCAGAAAAGCATTTATTGATCATTTACAGATGTTTCCTTTAAAACATGCCAATATACTTTTAAAATGTAAAAGACTGCTTTTGATGTGAAGACACCAGTTCCTGTCAGGCTTCTGCTGGAAAAGCAAGGGTGTTATAAAAAATGTTAGAGCTATGATATTGTATCTAAACATGACATGGTGTTTTCTAAGTTGTAGAGAAATATGCGTATTTTCCAAGTTCCATCAGTTTCAACTCTTCTTCATATGTACATGTTACCCTTATATAGAGATTACAGTATGTCCAATATCAAATGGCACATAAGAATGATACTAACTCGCATTATGAAAGCTCCATCCATTTACTTAAATTGTTCAACTTATGTCTGCTCTGTTGCATGGGAATTGATAATAACTGAGGTTATTATTCTTTCATGCTTCAGCAAATATCCCCTTGTTGCATGAGCAACCAGTATACATGAGTTTAGCACTCTTCTAGAAGATAACTAGATGTAAGCTAAACAGGTCCAGCACTTTTTCAGAAGAGCAGTAGTTATGTGTTCGTAAATAGACCAAGTTAACAGGTTAGTAGCATGGCTTACTTCTTTGTTAGCTATATAACACTCCAGTAACTTGAAACATGTTAAAGCTCCATTCCAGACATCTGCTTACAACTGCTCAAATCTGGCTTACCATGTTAAGGACAGCAATTGCTGGTTGATTTTTCTACCTGTCGTGTAACACTGATTAGAGGGGAAATGCAGTCAGGGGACTCCAGCAATTGCTGGCTTTTAAAGTTTAAAGCAGTGGTTCTCAATCTTTCTAATGCCGTGACCCCATAATACAGTTCTCCATGTTGTGGTGACCCCCAAGTGGGTGTGGCCACCAATAAGAGGGAGTAGGACAGCTAGGGAAAAGGGAAAAAAAATGGCGGACAGCATGGTTTGGCGACCCCCATGAAATGGTCATTCGACCCCAAATGGGGTCCCGACCCACAGGTTGAGAACCACTGGTTTAAAGTGTCTCATATTGAAATCATAAGGACAGCAACCATCACCAGCATTGTCATTGAAGCTACTGGTGCACACTATTTAGTTGGCAGACTTTTTTTTTCCAACTTCGTGATAGAGGAATGCTTGTTAATGCAGCAATGGGAAAAATTCCTATAATACAGTGCCTTTTCCTATATTTATTGTCTGTACACTGCTTCAGAGGAATAATTTATATACTGCTCCTAGATGTTTACATGCACTGAGATCTCCAGAATGTACTTATTTCCTTTTTACAATTTCCAAGTCAAAGTTGTTTATGAGTGCTCTAATTCAAAGGCTGTGCCCACTCCTTGCCTCTGCATCCAGCAAATTGCTGCTCCAAGCACCCTAGATGCTCTTTCTCCCACTTCAAGAGAATGAGAAAACACTCCACAGCCAAAAGAGAATACAGTAGGCAGAGAAAGAGAAAAGCAAAACATTTGAAAGAGGGACAAACATATTCTTCATGGCATCCAGAAAGTTTGGGTGTCTTAGGATTGATATGCCTTGTTAAAGCTCATGTAAACATTTTTATGGGATCCTTTGCAATCTATGAAAGAATATTTTGGGATATTCCTGATGAGCATTCAGCTACTTCCTGCCTTTACATTACCAGGTAAGCACTTATCATTCTCTTTCAGTATAAGAATCCTTTGAAAGAAATAAGAAATGCTTGGTCAGAATAGCCAAGCTATATCTTAGACCCAAGAACTTTTAAGAAGACTTAGAAATTATCTCTTTCAATGGCTTACAGCAGCCATTCCCAACCAGATGTTCTTCAAAATTAACAGAATTTTGCAAGACATGGTAAAACGTCTTCACACTGCACCACTAATCAAATAAAAGTTATGAAAAGCCTATCAAAAGATCACTAAGCCTGTTGATCAGCAATACAATTAGGATGAATGACAACCAGAAATTGTATTTCTTGTTTTTTTAAATAGTAATTTTATTAAAAAATACAATTACCACATTAAAAATTAGTACAAATTAAAAAAACAAAAAGAAAAAATTAGATGCAGAAAAGGAAAAATAGAAAGAAAAATGGAAAAAGAATAAATAAGAATATGGTAAAGTGAAAGAAACATATAAAGAAGTGACTTCACCCTTCTTCACAAGTACAAACTAATTTAGGAACTTAGCATTTTCTCTTAAAATTCAACAAAATGATCTCTTTTCCCCATAAAAAAAAAGTACAGGAGTCCGGGCGGATTTTACTCCATTTGTCATTGCCAACTATAGTTGCTGACTTCCCCATATCTCATCTTTTATCTACAAATATATCCATAATGTCACTTTAGTCCTGATATTAGCAAAAGTCCATTAAGTGTTATCAGAGATAGCAACATATATATATTAACCTTGGTCAACAAACCAATTTAATAGTCCTTTTTACTTCTAAGAATGTTGATCTATAGTCCTTTCAAATAATGTTCTAATCTAGAATTTGATTTCTTTTCATTTTTTTCTTTGTCTTTTTTCACAAAATTGCTCAACATTTTAACAAGTCTCTTTTGTAAATTCAATATGGAGAAGTTATCCATATCACTTTTTATTTCTTTATCCCTTTTAATTATTAAGACATCCACCAATTTCATTTGTATATCCAGTGTAGCATTCCCCCCCCCCCCAATATTCTTGTAGCCTGTCTTTTTTAAACCCACTTTCAGTTTTTTTCTGGTAAATTTGTTCTTCCATAACATTTTTTTAAGCACAGTCTGTCTAAAATGGCAAACCCTCTTAAAAGTAACTTTATTTATTTATTTATTACATTTTTATGCTGCCCATTTCCCCTGTAAAATGACTCTGGGCAGCTTCTGGGTGAACTCTTTTTTAAAAAAAAACTTCTGGCTCCATTATTTAAAAATATCCTGCAACATATACAATGATAAAATATTTTGCTTCGGTTTGTATGACTAAGCCGAATGAGTATTTTTTTCCTTTAATTGTAATGTTCTTGTTCCTTCTAATATCCAATTTTTAAGATTTCAAAGAATTGCCCACAGCAAGATTCTTTATAATAAAATCCAAAATTTTATTTCAAATTTATCTGGACCCTTAGTCCATTTTTAACTTCATAAAATCAAAGCTTTAATTTGCTGTTTATTCCAGAAAAAATCTTGCTTTCAAAAATTAAACTTGTATTCAAATTTTTTTTCACTAGGGATTGAAGAAAACTCTCCCAGTGCTGTAAAACCTGTTGATCTAAGGTTCCTAATAGCTGAAAAGCACTTTAAAAGCAATTTTAACTTCTTTAAATTTTTTAATCTGTCACTTGCTTTTATTTCATTAGGCAAAATGAAGGCAACCACGAGTCATAATGGATAAAAGTTGTACTCCCTCCCCACACAGGATCCAAAGGTGTATCCCAATCTTAGGTGCCTCCTCTCATTGCAATAGCATTCCAGGATGTTCAGCTCGCTCACCTGGGACTGGAGGTTTAGGGTCTGTTAACCCTAGTTTGAAAAACAACTCCTTATTCATGAAAGGTTCTCCCAAACAAACTCTTCTGGCTAAAGGCAAAGGAATTCCAAGACCTGCTTCTAGACTTCTTTCTCCCAAATCTCCAGAGCGCCATGATGTTCAGGTTTCATGTCCTCCTCCCACGAGATACCAGTCACTTCAGCAAACAGCAGCTAATGGTTTGGAACAACAGAAACTCAGCTCCATATCTTTTACTTTTCATCAAAGCAACAGCATTCCTCCAACCAGCCAGCAACTCATTTGGCATCCCATGGCAAGAAGAGAATTCCAGAAGGTATCTTCAACGGAGGAAATACCACGGAGGTTCAAAAACCAGCCTTTGCCATGTCCTAAACTGCTATCTGGACCACAAACCTTGCCAGAGAGTACAGTGGAGTTCACTCCTGATTCACAAACCAACTCCTCTCTTGAACGTGCAATCCAGATTTCAGAGACAGAAACATCAGATTCAGAGAAAAAAATAGGCTTTGATAGCTTTCCATCATGTCAGGCGCATACCCAAACCATGGGAAAGGAGCTCATGAATTCTATCCTGGTAGAAGCTGTACATGAAGCCCAGGTTTCGATGGCCAGAAACGGCATTCCAAGAGTTACTCTCCGGGGTTTATCAGGGCCTATGAAGATACTCCCTCCCTTTCCTCAGGAGTGTCCTGAAGAGCAAGGTGGTATGGGCCACTGTTTTATGGCAAATTCTACACCCATTTCTGTAGTAAATGCAACTGAGTCAGAATGTAAATCCCAAAATGGTAAGTGCTGCTATATATTATTGTACATACATTATATGGGATCAATGATAGTAGTCTCTCAGTTAATAATGGCATACTATGGATTGCATGTTCCATGAAACTAAATTCTTGCTGAATATTGTTTTATTACCTCAGAGCAGAGGCTCTGCAGAAATATAAAATCAGATCCAATTCACACACAAGAGTTATCTGTGTCATTGTTTTGTTTTGTTTTTCATATTACAGGTAGTCCTCGACTCATGATAACAATTGAGCCCAAAATTTCTATTGCTAAGCGACACAGTTGTTAGGTGAATTTTGTGCCATTTTATGACTTTTCTTTCCATAGTTGTTACCGTAAGTGAATCACTGCAGTTGTTACATTAATAACATGGTTAAGTGAATCCGGCTTCTCCATTGACTTTGTTTGCCAAAAGGTTGCAAAAAGTGATCACATGACCTGGGGACACTGCAACTGTCATAAATATAAACCAGTTGCCAAGCACCTGAATATTGATCATGCGACCATGAGGATGCTGCAACTATTCTAAGTGTGAAAAGCAGTCATAAGTCACTTTTTTCAGTGCCATTATAACTCTGAATGGTCACCAAGTGCACATTTGTAAGTCAAGGACAATCTGTATTCTATCTACATGTAGAACCACCCAGAATTTGGGCCTAGGGGTTTGCGTGTAAAAAAAAATCAGAAGGATGGCATGAGGGTGATATAATGGCATCAAAAAACTGTTTTTTCTTTTCTTTTTCTTTATCCGACAGAGGTTAGGCAAGGAATAACACAACTATTTTAGCCCTTTGTTTAATAAAAAATGGCAAGGGTTGCCTTTAAAATTCAGTGGTGCAGTTTGGGATGGCTCCATGGAGCTTCCAAGTTATTTATTTCTGATCCTCTTCACCATATTCTTAGACTACAGCTCCTAGAATTTTTAACTGGCATGACCTTCGGTACTAGTCTGGGAAAAACATCTGGGAAGCACCTAGTTGGGGATAATTAACATTAACAAAATCTCAATAGATATATTAAATGGCTTTAAACCAATTATTGGTCTATATAACTCTGTACTCCTTGCCTTGAGTATACGTTACTCTCTAGAGAGCTCTTCAGTCTTGCTAAAGGCAACACCTGATCCAGCAAAGACAGACCATTTACAATCAGGCTGAAATTCAAGGGCCGTGCCATCAACTTCATAAAATAGATATGACATGAACAATCTTTTCAAATATCATTCAAGAATCCATGGAAATATAATCTCTAGTCTATACAGATAGTCCTCCACTTACAACAGTTCATTTAGTGACCGTTCAAAGTTATAAGCACTGAAAAAAATGACTTATGACCATTTTTCACATTTATGACCATTGCAGCATCCCCATGGTCAATTTGGATGCTTGGCAACTGACTCATATTTATGACGGTTGCAGTGACGAAGGGTCATGTGATCGCCTTTTGCATCCTTCTGACAAGCAAAGTCAATGGGAAAGCCAGATTCATTTACTAACTTAACAGCTGCAGTGATTCACTTAACAACTGTGGCAAGAAAGGTCGTAAAATGGGGCAAAACTCACTTAACAAATGTTGGGCTCAATAGTGGTCGTAAGTCAAAGACTACCTATATAGAAAAGGACAGGCAATATAAGAGCATAGCATTCTAAAGTGGTTTAAAAATATAAGGATTAAATATGTAGCATGTATAAACTACCATTCTCCAGCTTTCTGCTCTCCAGATAAGTTGAATTCTGACTCTAGAATTTCAGTAAATGTAGGAAGTTTATTGAAATCCATATGCAGACCAAACAAAACAGTTAATCACATTGTAGCAAATAAATGATTTTAATCACTACACTGACAACAGATCTGTTCTTTATCTCATTTGATACTTTTATGTTACTCAATATCATTTCAATTGAAGTGAGGATGGTTTTAGTGACTATATTGTCATATAGTGCTGTACTGTTAAGTGATTTCTAAGAGACCTTTGATCAGGAGCAGAACATACATTTCTCCAATTGTCTATGAGCACACTAAGTGTCTGGTTCACCTATGAGAGCCTGAACTTAGTGAAGGAAGGGTCATAATACATTTGTGAAGATTTGTTCATGTAGAACTTGCCTGATATATAAAAAAAAGGTCCATCTAACTCAGTCTTTTCTATAGCAGCTTTCTTCTACTTGTTCTTTTCTTCATATATTCCAGGTTTTTCAAATAATATGGAGAACATTAGCTAGGGATGTCAGAAGTGGTGGAACCTAGTTGAAGAAAATTGTGCTGACTGGTAGTTGTTTTTCAACACCACAGTCTCCAGGAGGTCTCTTTTCCATTCTAGATAGGAATGCCAACAGCTTAATCTGAGAGCTGTTGTACCTTGATATGCACTCTACTTAACAGTTGGATACAGTTTCTCTGTAGCCTAGCCATCCTGTTCAATGCACATAATATCCATAATCCTGATTCCCATCTCCATTCTGAACTCTTGTTCTCCAAATATTAAATTAGAAAATGACTTCAGTGAATATAGTTCATTCCAGCTGTTTGGGGAATTTCTGTGCAGACTTCTTGTCTTTCCTTTAGCACCCAGAATATTTTGTGTATTAAGAAATTTTGCCTATGGGCATCAGATACCAAATGTGAGATTTGCAAATACGTATGTTAACATATTTACCATAAAGTCATGCCTACTCAGCCTGTTACCTGCAATGAAATTTACACATATATAAACTTCACATGAAGCAATACATACTGTATGTGTTTTGTAGAGTTTATCTTGGATCAGAGTGTTTCCCATTGCAAATAGGTCTCTCCATATTGTCAAAGTAAATACAAATGCCAGATATCTTGGATAATTAAAATGATGGAAATGTTTTTTTTCCTTAGGCATTTATGCTTACCATGACAACTATGCAAATTCACATACGTGATGTAGATGCCTATGAACACATGGAGACACACCAGTGTGCATTATTCAGATTGACACAAAGGCAGATTTCTCTCTGCCAGCATCACTGTTGACATGTAAACCATTACTGACATATACCATGTCTTGTCATACAGTACCTTATTATCTCTTGTTGTTGCCAGCATCCTGTGATGATGAATGAATGCAAAATGTCACAAGCTTTATCATAATCTGCTTGAAAGCAAGTGCCAAGATGACAATCCCTGAATTCCTAGATGTGAAATCTATTTCCTTTTCCTTACATGTGAATGCTATGATTGATGAAGGAGTTAATGATCCTCTTACATTAACTAGTGTCTGCCTCTAGAGATGCTCAGCAAACAAAGCCATATGAATGCTGCTTGGGAACAGACAGAAGGAAGGAGGATGTTGAGACCAGGCAGAGAAGGAAACATTTATATATGTGATGGGGAGGGGACAAATTCCAGGCTACCTCTAAGCCTCATATCCCAGCAGCACCTCCCTTCAAAAGCTAGTGCACAATTTAATGCACATCAATCCAATCAAGGTCTCCTAGATGCTTGAATGATAATGCTCTGGATCCTAGGAAGAGAGGGAGGCAGAGTGTGGGGGAGATTTTGCAGCGATGTTTAATATTCAGATCACGTGATCGTGGTAACAGCAGTAGCAGCAGCATCTTTGCTTATCTGAAATATTCATTGGAGAAGAAAAGAAAGGGGGTTTCAGACACTTACGGGGGAAAAAACAAAGACAACCAGAATCTAATAGGCGCCTGTGGGGCAGGAAAAAGTCAAGAGAAATCCCACCCGAAGGTTCACAGCCAGAGACAAAGAAAGATTCATGTTCAAAGGTAGGTGTTTCCTGCAGGGGTTTGCACGCTCTTTCTGGATCTGGCTGAGCTCAGAGATGCAGGAAGGGATGCTGCGCTCTTGCATGCACTCTCAGCTCAACCATGCATTTGGGTTTGGAACAGAGGCTGACCACTGCTTTAATTCAAGGCTCCCCGGAGAAGCCTGCCAAAAGGCGACGCTACACTTATTCATCTTTTCCATCTGGTATCAAGAGGGAAGCAGCAGCAGCAGCTGCCTGCTGCTGCTGAGCATCAGAACTGAGGCTTTTGTGAAGGAGGGCATTCATCCCAGTTGGCCCAGGGGTGTGAGTACCAGTTTGCAGCTGCAGCTAACATTTGAACCCACATAAGAATCCTCAGGGACTGAGTCTGGAACAAGGATGGAGGGATGTTAATGGGTAACCTTCAGCATGGCAAAATGTTTTGGTCTATGGCTGTTCGGTGGGTAATTGTGGATGACAGACTGGTGTGATTTAAAATGCTGGGCAGTGGAAACAACTCTAGATCAGAGGAAAGAAGGCGTGTGATGGGATTGGGGCTGGATCACAGGAACAGAACATCCGTACATTAGCAGAGGAGAAAGAAGGGAGGGATAATAGATGAATGAAATACAAAGAACTCAGTTGAACTAACACTTCCCACCCTCCCCATTCATTGTGGTTCTTCTGGCTAGGAATGATGGAAGTTGTAGTGCTGTATATCTGGAGAAAATCCAGGTTAGGGAATCTGGATTAAAAAAAAATGACTGGTATTAATAAGCAGTTCCAGATATTTTATGGTAATGTGAAATATGCTGGGGGAAAACATGCTTTTAATTTACTCCCTCATAGGCAGTCCAAAGAAATGTATCCTGCTGTCTTTCATGGAAACACACTACTGTAAACTGTCTTACACTAATCAGCAAGTTGATCCTAGTCAGAGTACTGACCTCATTCAGTATCTAGCAAGGATGGATTTTTCCCATTTATGTGGAAATAAAAAGACTGAACCATGCAAATTTCAGCATATAAAATTTTATTCACATCATATTAATGTCTTTTCCTACATTTCAAAATAGCTTCAATATGGTATGAAAAAAGATAGGAGAATAACTGTTGGCAGAATCAGCTCCAGCTTCAAAAGCAAGGCAGAGAAGCCATCTGTTATCTATATCTCTGGGAGTGAAGACCACTGTATTTCAGAGGACTACTTTTGCAATGGCATGAATAAAACTCTATAGTGATTTCTTTAATAATTTAAAAATAGAAGTCAATATTCAGATCTCCTGAGAAGCCATGTGAAGGGATTACTTGCAACATAATAGATTCTGCAAAACTCAGGATCCCGTTTTTGAAACCCTAGTCCTGAGCATTTGGGATGTAATGGAGTCTTGAATTCATCCGTTTCTCTTATGAAAATCAGTTTGTGACCTACTTGAGAAGAGTTTCTTCTAAAACCTACGTGTTTTTTTGCATTGCATAGAAATTAAAAAAAAATAGTTTCCCAGTTCTGGACTGTTTTAGATTAAACTTTCTGTTGATAAAAGTTGCTTACCCTGATGTGAGTACTTTCTTCCCTCAGACATAAAGTATCAGTTTAGAAGACAAAAGAGAGATGGGAATATGGAAGTGGGAAAGAGGAGAAAAAGAAAGCAACTCCATAATATGATTTGATTGGTAACAGTGGGAGCCATTGGAAGCACTTTTGGAAACCTCTGTTATCTTGGGACTCTTTAATTGCCTATGATAGAGTTTTTAAAGACTGACAATTAGAAAATCATAAGGAAATAATCTGATTATCAAAAACTTGGTTCCTAGGATATATTCAATTTCCTTTTGAATTCCTATGTGTGAAGATTTCCACACACTTCAAAAAAAAAAAGGCATATTATCTATGCTCTATCTTCTGGAGCTACTCAGACAAAAGCCAAGGGGAGAAGAATGCTTTTCATGTATGTGTGAGACAGTAGATGATATAGTTGGATGATAGGTAGATAGGTCGGTAGGTAGGTAGAAAGAAGGAAGATAGATAGATAGATAGATAGATAGATAGATAGATAGATAGATAGATAGATAGACAGACAGACAGACAGACAGACAGACAGACAGACAGACCGACCGACAGACCGACCGACAGACAGACTAATTTAAGTTTGCACCTTACCAAGGGTGGCTTCCAAGGATTTGGAGAAGCTGAATTTAATAAGTATTTTGTTCTAAAGACAAATATTTAAATGTATTATGCCAATGCAAAACAAACATACAGCCTGGTGTACTTCCAAGAACTAATCTGTGGTGGCAGGGATAGAAAGCAAGATAATGTCATGACTATCAGCATGTTTAACCAGAGCTGCCATCCACTTTTTGATTTTACCCCACCACTCACAACCCTATGGATGCTCTTGGTGTTCTTGTTTAAAAAAATGATGTTTTTCCAGATTCTGAAAAAGAAAGAAAAAGGCAACAAAAAAGTTGTCTGGTAACACACAAATCATATCACAAACTGAGATTGTGAAATGGCAAAAACAAATTGCCAGTTCTGTTTGACTAGCTCAATTTGGCTCCCACATCTGCAGATTCTTCTTTATAGAAAAGTAAAGTCTGACTTAGGTCTTAAACAGCAGAACCCATTTATTGAAGCAGGGCTGGAGATTCGGTGAAAACAGTAGTTGAAAATAATAGGAAAAAGAATTATTCAGAGGAGGAATATTCCTGTCAATGAATGATAAACTAAGTTTAGATCATGTGTTGGATTTCTGTCATTCCCTCAGACACATTGGCTGCATGTTTCATAATTCCCAGCAAGGAATAATACATTGGGAAATAGCATGGCCATTTTAATCCAAACAGTCCGAGAGAATCAAGTAGAGGTAGCTGATCAATCCAAAGAACTATTTTTAGTAGAGGAGTAGTAGTAGTGGTGGTGGTAGTGGTGGTGGTGGTGATTAAGACACTGGTCTAATGATCACAGGCTTGCATTTGAGACCCAGTTGCTGGCGCAATGGCAGCGTGAGCTCGTCACTCGTTCCAGCTCTTGCCAGTCCAGCAGTTCAAAAGTGGGTGACCATGAGTAGATAGATGTATATCACTTCAGTGAGCAATTTAACGGGAACATGAAAGGAGCCCCCAACTGAACGACCTCCAGGCAATGGTGATATTACCGGTTAAGCCTTTCACCATGGAAGCGCTTCCGTGTATCCAACAAGGAAGTAAATAAGTAGTAGTAGTAACAGTAATGAACAAAAAATGCTTTCAAGTGTTCCAAGTTGCCTTCAGACTTCAGATGTGAGAATTTTGAAGGGAGCTTCAAGAGAGAGCTTTCAGCTGGGCCTTATTTTACAAAATAACAGAGTTGGAAGAAACCTTGGAGATTTTGTAGTCTAACTCTCTGTTCAAGCAGGAGACCTGTATCATTTCAGACAAGTGGCTGTCCAATCTCTTCTTAAAAACCTCCAGTAATGGAGCACTCACAGCTTCTGAAGGCAAGCCATTCCACTGATTAATTTTTCTGTCAGAAATTTCTCCTTATTTCTAAGTTGGATTTTTCCTTGATTAGCTTCCATCCATTGCTTCTTGTCCTGCCTTCAGATGCCTTGGAGACCAGGTTGACCCCCTCTTCTTTGTGGCAGTCCCTTAGATATTTGAACACTGCTATCACATCACACGTAGCCCTTCTTTTCATTAGACCAGATATACCCAATTCCTGCAACTGTTCTTCATATATTTTAGCCTCCAGTCCCCTAATCATCTTTGTTGCTGTTCTCTATACTCTTTCTAGAGTCTCAACATCTTTTTTATATCGTGGCAACCAAAATTGGATGCAATATTCCAAGTGTGGTCTTACAAGGCACTATAAAGTGATACTAACACTTTATGTGATCTTGATTCTATCCCTTGTTAATGCAGCCTTGGATTGTGTTAGCTTTTTTGGTGGTGCAACACACTGCTGGCTTATATTTAAATGATTGTTCACTAGGACTCCAGGCTCCCTCTCACAATTACAACCATTGATCCAGGTACCACCTATTCTATATCTGTACATTTGGCTGTTCTTGCCTATGTGTACAACCTTACATTTCTCACCACTGAATTTTATTTTGTTAGATAAGCCCAATGTTCAAGTCTGTATACATCCTTCTGTATCTTAAGCCTAGTATTGGCTATTCCTGCCAGCTTGGTGTCATGTGCAAATCTGATGAGTTTCTCTCCTATCTCATCATCTAAATCTTTTATGGAGCTATTGAAGAATACTGGGCCTAAGACAGACCCTTGAATTATTCCATTGCAGATGGGGATCCATTAACATTGAGTGCCATTGGTCAGCCAGTTACTAAAGCATTTGATGATGCTTTCTAATCCACATTTTCCTAACTTATCAAGTAGTAGGTTGTAGTCTACTTTATCAAATGTTTTACTGAAGTAAAAGTAAATTATGTCCATGGTATTTTGCTGGTCCACTGGTTTAGTCACATTTTATTGGCACCCCCACAGGCCTATCTATTGATGTGGTTACCTGATGAAAGAAGATTTGATACCATGACTGATATTCATGGAATCTTTTATTTATAACAAATGCTTTTAAGTATTCCAATCAAACAATCCTTATTAATTTTTAGAGAACTTGAGTAGGCTATATGCTGGTCTCCAACTTCCATCTCTGCTTTGCTGTTTTTGTTTAAGTAATTGCTTCATCATTCCAGCCATTGTCTATTCACTTTAGGGTGAAGGTCTCTTCAGCATGTTTCCAACCAATACGGTCTTTAGCTTTCTTTTGCTAACTGGGCACCCAGCTCTTGCTGATGCCATTGCTCTATCTTGTTTTAGGTCCCTTTTGTGGACACTTTTTATCAAGTGGAATCCATCCTATGACTGCCTAAGTTCATGTGCCATCAGTTATTATGTGGCCAGAAGCAACTGCTTCATTCTACAGAAAAGAATGGAAATGCTATGTTAACATATTATTTCAACATTTTGTGAAAATGCCTAAAACTGACAATAGATATGTTGTACAAGTTTCATTACAGAGTGCCACTGCCACTGTGGTATTTGAAATAGATGTCTTTCTTTTAATATAGCATGTTTCATACTTTTTTTTCTTTTCATTAAATGGTACATGGTCATGACATACTGCTATTTGTAGTGAAGTTCAGATATCACCCTTTTGGGGACTAGATTGGCTGAACCACTTACTAGTTCTTACCTTCCTCAGTCCCACTGGATGGAGTCTGATGGTTGGTGTTTTTCATTCTGCTACATGCTAAGACCAGCCAGAGGTATCTATTGCCTCCAAATATGAAAAAAAAAAAAAAAGAATTAGGGTATGTGTATTGTCTGAACTAGTCCTTAATCTGTACTACTTTCCCACTTAGAAGAGCCCAAATAGAGACATTCTGATAAAGAGAAATGAGTCTTTGGTGAGAGGAGTTATTCTATTTTACTATAAAACAGAAACAGATTTAGTAATTTAATGGCAATCATTGACAGGTGCCTGAACCAAATATAAAATTTCCCCCATGCATGAATCTCACTAGCAAACTTTAAATTGAAAATAGATATATTACAAAAAATCCAGCAAGTGAGCTCTTTTTCCTTTCACACAAACAAACAAACAAACAAACAAGCCCTGTGCATATTGGACTAGGGACTGATTATTTTCTTTATACAGTACCCATGTGGTTTAACGTGGAGAATGTTGGTCTCTCTGGAGATACAAGGGGAATGAATCTTGGGGTATTTGGTCTCTTGACTCTTTATCCATTTGAAAGCTTTTCCAGCTTTAAGCTTCTGAACTCTTTATATTCAACTTGCTTTGGGCACATAATTTATTCTTTATTTTCCTTCCATTTGCAGGCTCAGCAGATACCAAGTCTGAAGCAGTCATGTCTGAATTGGTACCAGAGCCACGGCAAAAGCCAGTAGTACCAATGAAACCTGTCAGTATTAATTCCAACCTACTGGGTTACATTGGGATTGATACTATCATAGAGCAAATGCGGAAGAAGACCATGAAAACTGGATTTGACTTCAACATCATGGTTGTAGGTAGGAAAGAAAGGCTTGGGGTAGGAGAGACTTCATCTAGGTACTTTCTTTGAAGTTGCCTTGCAGCATTTCCTACAAGCATGAGTATTTCCTTGAGGCTCTACTTCTGCTCCTGATTGCAAGCAGGTATTTCATCCTAAATAGTTCTTTCTTTTGACCTAGCATTTTCTCTCATGGCAATCAGTAATCAAACTTAAAACAGACTCTGCCTGGATGAATATCCTCCAAACAAGTTGACACCATGGCTGCTTCCACGTGACAGTTTTAAACTGCTTGTTTCTCTGCTTAAATCAGTTGGAAATGACATTGACAAAAGTGTTCGCCAGACAATAATCACAGACCCTGACTAGGGTTCCCTTGCTTTTTCCCCGTTATACATGCCAAGAAAGCAAACAGCTTTGCTCTTGGAGTGGGGGGGGGAGTTTAAGGACAATGTGGCTTTTATATGAATTGCCTCCACTGATTCCTTCTTGTGCTTCACATTTTCTCATCCAACACAAGAAAAATTCAGTTTTACTGTTCTTCCTGACATTTATGCCATGGGAAGAACTTGGCAGAACATTTGTCAACTTCACCTGATTAAAGCAAAGAAATTTGTAAAAAAAACAACAACCCCAAAACATAGTATCAGACCAGCCTTTCTGTCCATTCATTAAGCAGTCCAGCATTTTACCAGTCCATCAGTGAAAATCCTTTCAGAATAGGGGGCAGGCAGCCTTGTAACCAGGCTAACACAGACATGGATATCAGTGAGCAGGAAAGAGGTGTTTCCACCACAATGCATGGTAACCAACTGGAGCAGAAGTATTTGCCTACAGTGAAATGCTGTGCTGCAGACAGACAGCTAAAATCCACTTGTAGAGGCATAAACAAGAAAACATAACTTTTGAGATAGAATTGCTTTCACAGTGGACTTGGTCTGCTTGGACAAAGTTACCTGCTTCTTTCAAGAAAAAGCAGGGGGGAGACATTCTCACATCAGGCAAGGAGGATGTGTGAATGAGCTTTACAGCTCCCAAACTCCATAGCCAGCATAGCATGGGCAACAGCAGTTCTGATTCCAGCATGTCTGGAAGGTACCAAGTTGAGAAAGGTTGCCAGTATTTCTTTATTATGTTTTAAATCTACCAAATGGTCCTTTTTTCACTAGCAGTTTACCATTCAGCTTTTACTGTGACAGGTAAAAAGAGATACTGCCATATAACAGATTGTCTGGATTATGCACTCTTTTGCATTCTTAGTTCCTTGATAACTAAGTTATTGTTTTCACATATTTCAGACAGGTAGTTGGTCAAAATCTGATTAATGGTTAAAATATACAGTTGGCCAGTCATCTAAGTGAGGAGTGTAGCTATATCTTCCCACATGCTCAGGATACACCCCAAATCACAGCACTGCAATAATGGTCCATTCCAGGCAGCTGTATAAATGTTCTCTCTCTCTCTCTCTCTCTCTCTCCCTCCCTCCCTCCCTCCCTCTCTCTCTCTCTCTGTCTCGTGTGTGTGTGTGTGTGTGTGTGTGTGTGTGTGTGTGTGTGTGTGTTTTCATTCTTAGGCCTGTGCTGACTGGCCAAAGCAAGATAAAGCTGTTCTTTTATGAAGCATTGGTGTAAGATTTTTACTATTTTAACTCAGAGCTGAGACAAGATATGGCCTATGTTGTGTGATCAATGAGGAACACTGGGATTGATGGGGATATACCTTGCAAGCGAACAAAGAGCCATTAAAAGAAGCTCCCTGGGAGAATTTGATAGTCAAAGCAGTAGTAATAAAAAAAAAATACAGTAGCAATTAACACTAGCCAAAAACTTATTTTATATTGTTTGTATGTTGTTTCCCCTAGGCCAAAGTGGACTTGGAAAATCAACACTGGTAAACACCCTGTTCAAATCCCAAGTAAGCAGGAAGTCTTCAGGCTGGAACCGTGACGAGAAGATCCCTAAGACTGTAGAAATCAAAGCTATTGGGCATGGTAAAAGGCAGTTCTTCTTAGTATGCAGATAAACTGTGGCTTATTATGCCAGGCTTTTAAGCCATTTCTTTATTAATTACAAAAGGAATTAGGGTCAGGGCAGCACAGCTTTCAAAAGAAGGACTGAAATAGAACTCCTTGCTTTTTCTTCATCCAGTAATTTGGCTCTCTCTCCCAGGAGAATGGCAAGAATCTGAAAGAATCTGCTGTGCTGTTCCAATTCTAGGGAGTGGGGTGCTCAGCTAATTTTTTTAAGAATTATCTCTTTGAAAAAATATATAAAATAGTTGTGACAATAGATGTAGGGCCGATTGCAGGGAAATGCTAGGCTAAATAGATTCGAAGTTGGCTGGTAATCTGACAGACAAAACAGTACTTTTGCTGGGGTAGATATGCAGTGGCAGAATTTGAAAATGTGAAAAGCATTTACGTACTAAAAGGAGACCTCACTGCACTCACCTCCCTTGCTCAACTACCTAAAACATGAAACTATAAGTAAAACAACCATGCTTCCTGTGTTACTGACATAAAGGGAATATAATAATGGAAGGGATAGCGATGCTGTGATACTGGCCTCCCTTCTTTGCACCCATTTCTTAAGTATTTATAAGCAAGCTCCCAAAACACCGGCATTTTACTCTGATGTCGTTGGCAGTTAGCCGAGGAAAGCTAAGTGTATTAAAACAGTTTTGTTTGTATTTTATCCTGGTGTTCGATGATCTTCTTGAATATGAATATACCCGGGATTCGTATTTTTAGTGTAATTAAGGACAATATGCCTGGCCTGTTTTTCAGACCATATTTTACCCCAAAGGTTCCCTAGTATATAAGAATTACACCATTGTGATTAATGTATAGTGTAGGCACTTTCACAAATGAAAATATGGTGTGTATTCTGTTTTCTGAGGTTTTCGCAGTTGTTTGTATGTAGGTCTTTGGTTATTTGGGTTTTCTCCTGCATAAAATTGGAAGTGTCTTGGCGACGTTTCGATGAAGTCCCATTTGTCATCTTCAGGCTGGTGTTTTCGGCTTCGTGCTTCTAGGAGTCAACTGTGTATCTTGGAAGTCAACTGTGTGATTGTTATTGTTGGTTGTTGTTTTTTGCCTAGCTGCATACAATTTTATACATACTGTGGTTGTACAGAGATGGACTGTCCCTATATGGATAAATGGAAGTGGCATGGCTGAATCCATCCAATCAGATGACTTTTGAACCATTGTTATTATTGGTCAAGGTTATTTCCTGGTGCCAAGAACTAAACAGAGTATTACTTGTGCTATATTTGGAATCCGTATAAGTAATCTTCTAGTTGAAGGACATATCAACTAGATATTGCCTTCTAATCCTTACCATTCAAGGATTACAGATATTATAAATAAATACAATATAATCAGAGTATTTAATTTATTAATATATGTCAAACTTAAATAGGCTTCCCTGTGAATGTGTATTTATTTACTCCTCTCTCATTCACCTAAGAATGGTTGCAAATGTTTCACTCATGATCCACTACATGCTTTCTCCATTCACTAAAAATATATACTTTGAGAAGTAATTATTTCTAAAGAGCTACAAAACTCTTAGTTCTTTTTGTCCTCTAGAAAGATCTTCATGCCCTAATTATATTGATAGACAGGGAAAGAGAAAGAGAAAGAGAGAGATTACTTTTGAAGGCGAGTAACAGCAACATTCTTCCCTCAGTTATTGAAGAATGTGGTGTCAAAATGAAGCTGACTGTTATTGACACCCCTGGCTTTGGTGACCAGATCAATAATGAAAATTGGTAAGTATTTTCTTTTTTCACTGATTTTCTGTTTCAATCCAACTTTCTTTTCCTCCTGATATAAGTAGAGAAGTGGGTAAGATTTAAATATAGTGGAATTCTCATTTGCAAACTCTGATTAATGTACACACACACATAAACATTTTCAGAAATACCATACAGCAATATAGTATGTGCCTTGTACTCCAAGTTACTTCAAATTATAGTTTTGATGATACGATGACATTTACTAAAGAAATGCCAACAGGAATGTTTTAATACAGGTAGTCCTCAACCTACGAGTGTTCAGTTAGTAATGGTTCAAAGTTATGACGCCTTCAGAAAAAAGTGACTTACAACCTGTCGCCAAATTTACAACTTTTGCACCTCCACTGCAGTCACATGATTACAATTCAGGCACTTGGCAATAAGTTCCCATTTACAATGATTGTGGTATGCTGTGCTCAGAATCATGATTTGCAACCTTCCCAGCTGAATTTCTGATAAGGAAAATAAATGGGGAAGCCAGATTTTCTTAATGACCATGTGTTTCATTTAACAACCACAGTAAAATGGTCATAAAATCAAGTCCAGTCCCAATTGTGGTTGCAAATCAAGGACTATCTGTAATCTCATATTGATTAAATTATTTTTAACAAGTGATTTACTGATCACATGAGGTTAATTTCCCCCTAAATGGTCATACTAGTGAAATTACAAAAACCCTTCAGGATGGCTTACTATGCTGCCAGTATGAACAGCAGTTGGGAAACTGTTTATATTTCAAAGTTGTAGTAGATTAGAGACTTGGTATCTCCGAGGAAAAGTCCTACCACTATAAGCATCATTGCAAATTCTAGCATGGTTCCCTATTCCCTGGGAACATTGTACTGCTAAATGACAAAATGGACATCCTGCATAAAGGACATGTTTTTTCAATATGAAAAATATGTGTCTTCCCAGAGACCCAAGCTGCAAAGCAATTTTAAATTTCCTCCTTAATATACATGAAAATATCACAAATAATTTCAGAGAACATACAACATTTAGCATTAGTACATTTTAGCCATTGTACTAATTTCATATTCTATTTATTCCATGATCTATAAAATTATCCAGCTATTTTTTATGCTACATGATTTGTTTTGTTGCTCATAAAGCATGATCTACTACCATGTTCCATACATTATATATACAGTACCTCAGTAATTTGTTATAATTGGGCAAATCTGGTGACACAGTTGCAGAATACAGAGATTCTAAAATCTAAATCTAAAATCATATTAGCAGCATCCCAATTTCATTTTGTAATATCAGTTAGATCAGAATGTCAGATTATTTGGCTATAAAAGGGATCCTGTCAAAAATCATTTTGGTGCCTGTGGTTTGTTTCCTCCCAAAGCCTATTAGCACATGTCGGAATAAGAAATAAAAGATTGTCTGTCTGCTTCTTCTCTTCTGCGTGCTTAGCTGGGAGCCCATTGAAAAATACATCAATGAGCAATATGAGAAATTCCTGAAGGAAGAGGTGAATATTGCCAGAAAGAAACGAATCCCAGATACAAGAGTCCACTGTTGCCTCTACTTTATCTCTCCCACAGGCCACTCGTATGTATCTCTCCTAGTTCTGGGGCTGGTCCATAAGATGAAGAGAGGGGAATTAAGATTGTTACTGATAGGTTTTATTAATGGAGGAAAAAATACCCTTTTTGGACTAACAGGATGCTAGAATAAATTCCCCCTGCAGCCAGCTAAAGTAATCAAGGTCAGCACAGATTTCATGGTAATATTTCTTCCAAAGGCCCAAAGAAGAAAGTGGTAAGCTTTACTCAAAGCAAAATCCATGCTTGAGATATCTTACATCTCTATACCTAATCATGCATATGAAGACCTAGAAGAGCTATTCCTATTCATTATAATTATTGTTTGCAAGTTTCCAGGACAGAATATTTTTAAGGCTGGTTCATATATGATTTTTTTCAAAGTTCAAATGCACAGTTCTGTAGGCGAACACAGTATTTCTAGATATTTAATATGAATATATTAATCTGTGTGATCACACAGATGTAATTATTTTACCAGCTCTATCTATACTCTTTAGTAACTGCTATCAGCCATGCTTGCCAACAAGAGTGGTACTTGGCAAAACAGCCACTTATGTAATCTTTATATTTAGCACATAACCTCAAGGTCGCTGAGATTTTTTCTTGTTTATGTTCCTTGAGGTTTTAGTGCCTAGAATTTATTTCTTTTTACTTTCTCTGCCAGTCAAAGGGTCTTCCTGATGGCAATAAATTAATAGGAAAGGGCCTGGAGTCACAGATCAACTAGGCTCCTGTATCTTATCCCCCACCTTCCAAACTGGAGCTGAATACATTATTAGAGGAATTAATTATATTAATTATTAGTAAAGTAAGATGCTTTTCCATAGTAAAGATGGTTATAATTGCCTAATCATCTTCTTCCTGCAGTTTGCGACCTTTAGATATGGAATTTATGAAACATTTGAGCAAAGTCGTAAATATTATTCCAGTTATTGCCAAGGCAGACACCATGACTCTGGAAGAAAAGATTGAGTTCAAACAGAGGGTGAGTCTCCCTTGGGAAAGCATCTAGCAAAGCACACAATCCAAATATCTTTCTAGATCAGTGGTTCTCAACCTGTGGGTCGCGACCCCATTTGGGGTCGAATGACCATTTCACGGGGTGGCCAAACAACGCAGTCCGCCATTTTTTCCCCTTTTCCTTAGCTGTGCTACTCCCTTTTATTCTATTGGCTTTTGAAAGCCAATAGAATAGACTCTCTTGAATAGAGTCTAATTCTATTGGCTTTCAAAAGCCAATAGGAATTGTCCAGGCTGTCTCTGCCCTGCTGAGCCCGCCAAAAGTCCCATTCTGCAAACGGTGCTGCAAGTTGTCTGCAGCGAAGGTGAGCTGTCTGGAAGTTTCCACCCCTCTCTGCTGAGCAACTACTAAAAATGTAAGTAAAAGAGGGCCAGGGGTGGGAGATGGGAGGCCGGCGGGTGTAGGGAGGGTTGCTCGCGCGCGTGGGGCTCGGCGGGTTCCTTACCTTCTTTGGGCTGGGCCAGCTGGTGGCCCAGCCAGTGGTCGGCCTGCTCCGTCTCTGCCGCTTGCCAGCTATGCCTCGGCTGGCGCAGGGGGAGGCACCACAAATGTGCAGCGCTCCCAGGCAGGGAAAGTCCTCGACTTACGACCGGTTGGGTAATCCTCGACCTACGACCGGTTGGGTAGTTCTCGATTTACGACTGGTTGGGTAGTCCTCGACTTACGACCGGTTGGGGATCGCAGCATTAAAAAGGTTGAGAACCACTGTTCTAGACTGTGTCAGAAATGCTATCTGCTTGCATAATCTTTTCAACCTGAAATATTTTTTCTAACCAGGTCCGTAAGGAACTAGAAGTCAATGGAATTGAATTTTATCCCCAGAAAGAGTTTGATGAAGATCTTGAAGACAAAACAGAGAATGACAAAATCAGGGTGCGATGTTTATAATACCAATTGACTTTTTGTAGTAGGTTCTGAAGTAGTTTAATCACTATTTTTTCATCTTTGGTTTGTTTGATATGAGCTACACCTAGGATGTGTGTCTAGTTATTGAGAATATATAAACTTTAGATTTTTATAAACTATTATTTTTACTAGAGATTAAAATTAGGTCATATGTAGCTTTTAGAGACTGAATCCAAAGTTGGAATGTAAGGAATTTTTATCCTTACATACATTTGAAACTTATGCATTTAGTGAGGGAATCTAATTTTTTAAATACATTTTTACAAACTTATTTAATTATTGTTGGTTTAGACATATTTATGTGCTGCCTTTTTATTTATTAGATGATTAAAGGAGTCATTAGTTTTCAAATGTATTTTCCATTATATATTGTGTGTACTCTGTATAGACCTACTGTAGAGAGAGAGAAACTAGCAATGACAACTTGTATACACATATTATTTTATAAAGGTACAGGGGGTTGGGTGAAATGGAGAGAACCAATTCCTGAGTTAGTCATGAAAGCCAGCTGGGTGATTGTGTCACTCTTGGTGCAACTCATCTCACAGGGTTGTTCTTGTGAGGAAAATAGGAGGAGGTTGGATATGTTATTTGTGAAAATAATAAAAGGTGGGAAACAAACAAATATATAAATAATAAAATCATCCTTACTTGTACAGTACTAGAAAGAAGGAAATTAATGCCTATGTATATTTTCAGCAGGAAAGTATGCCATTTGCTGTGGTGGGCAGTGACAAAGAATATCAAGTGAATGGGAAAAGAGTCTTAGGCAGAAAAACACCTTGGGGAGTCATTGAAGGTAAATACATCATTATCCTGTAATTTCTGACTGCTCTATTTTTAGATATCACTATATTGCAAATGCTAATGGTAGCAGACAATCTGCAAATGGTACCAGTTGTATTTTTTGTGAAGATTCCTGCCTATGACCTACAAATATGTACACTATCTTTCCCATCTTATTCAATGGGATTCATTAGTTATTCATGATATGGATGAATAAATTGAGGTGAGCTTATTTGAAATACTGAATCATAAAATAGGAAAATACAGCAGTTATTTTCAAGGGTGAATTTTCTCTAAATAACTGGGGGGGGGGGTGAGCAAGAAAAAGAGAAATCCCATTAGATCAGTTTTTAGTTTGAAATATATAAGAAAAAAATCTCAGTTAATGAATAATAGCTTGATATTAACTTTTAAATGTTTTAAGCACCAGGAAGGATAATATATGATAAATTATAACACTCAGGAAGCTTTTAAAAACGTGAGTCTTTCAGCTTGCATTAGGACACAAAATGAGGACTGGTACCTGAATACATTATTTTTTTATTTTGATGATATATGACACCATGGTTTTACTAGTGTATTAGTGCTGGTTGTAATTTCTGATATGGATTTTTGCTTTGAGTTCATATTTATTGATTTATGGTACCGCTTAAAGACATATTGTAACTGAATTGACAGAATAATTTATAATAAATAGAGTTGTGAAAAAAATATGAGTGAGAAAACAATGTGGAAAGAGGCAAGTGAAGGTAAATTTCTCCTCCTCACAAATCTTTGCTCCACTTGCTTTCACTTGCTTTTTGTTGATATTTTTGGAACTTTTTGACAGCAGTCTATATTATTCAAGTGGTTTCCACAATCATCAGAAAAACGTGTTTGATAAACAGAAGGGCATAGGTCTATTCTAGACAGAAGTTGGTGGAAAGGCCCCTTCTTTCTAATCTCCTAGGGAGAGTATTGTTGTTTTAGGTCCTGACAGCCATGGAAGACTAGGATCACGTGAGAAGGATCAATTAAGCCAATTTATTGCTAAAAGCCTATATATAAGAATCTTCTCAATTAACATTCAGCACCTGGTTAGTGTTAGATAAAGGACAGTAGCACTCAAGGGGGGGGGGTTGGATTTAGTTTGCTTGGGGTGTAGTGATTCTAGGTTGAAAAGATTCCCTCCCCAGGTTCTGCCATTCCTTCTCTTACAAATCCGAAGGAATTCTTCTGCAATGTTTTATCTAATCCACTACCATGCAGATAATGTGAGAGACCTAAGAATGGCAAGATATCCTCTTATATTAGTGCTGCTTCAAGCAAGGATCGGCCCTCAAGATTTCCATTCAGTTTTGTGATTCCATTACTATATTCTTATATGTCATTAATGTAATTTCCTTTATTTACAGTTGAAAATCTCAACCATTGTGAATTTGCTCTACTACGAGATTTTGTCATTAGGTGAGAATAACTTTTAAAGATGTTGCCTATTCAACTGGAATAATTTACTAAAATAAACTCAAAAAATTAAATAAGCTATTGCCATACTACAGCATTAAAATGACCGTGGTAAAAAAAATATTTCAATTTGGCACCACAGGGGAGTGAGTTTGACTGAGGACTGAGTGGTAAGGAAGCCAGTCCTCCTCGCCAGCATTCAGCCATAACTTTGTCTCCAGGGAGGTGATATAGTACAGATAGTCTTCAAGTTATGATAGATATGGAGCCTGCCCAATTCAGGATGAATGTTAAGTGAATTGCCTCATTAACAACCCCCATCCCAATACATTCATTAAACAAACATATAGGCTATTAAGTGGAACATGGGATGCTTCAGGAGTAGGAGAGTCCCTGGGAGGCCTAGTGCAAGCACAAACCCACCTGCATCAGGCCTCCCAAGGCCTCTCCCCAACCCGATTTACCCCATGCCCCATGCAGGATGGGGGGGAGTAGATGGATGGGCATGCTGCAACATCTCTGTGCTCAGAGGTGAATGGCTGCATGCAATGTAACTTTGTAACAGGATCATATCTAACTTTGGGAGGTCTATGGTAACTTTGAATAGTCGTTAAATGACCTATCATACCTCAAGGATTATCTATATTTACAACAAATAATTTGCTAGAATGGGAACAAATAAAGTAATAAAAAGGAGAGATGTGAATACTTCTTTTTTCTCAATTGCTCCTTATTGTCTATAGTTCATTAAGCTGGATAGATTTTTCATGACAATAGAATAAATTTGGAACAAACAAAATACTTCTTCAAATAATAGACACTTAAGAAATGTTCTGCCACAAAATGTGATAATGGCTACAAGGTTAAAAAAGGGTTAGAGAAATTTATCAATCATATATGACAATCCTGAGAGATGAAATTGCAGGAGAATAAGGGAAATACGGTACTCAGTCTTCGAACAATTTAAATATAAAAGCTAATATATTTGGATAATTTTGATCATTTGCCATATTAAATAACTGAATAGGAACACATATAAGGAATGGTTGCTGGAATTGTGTATGTCTAGTCTAATGAAGAGAAGGACACAATGGCAGTGTTCCAATATCTCAGGGGTTGCCACAAAGAAGAGGGAGTCAAGCTATTCTCCAAAGCACCTGAAGGCAGGACAAGAAGCATCGGATGGAAACTAATCAAAGAGAGAAGCAACCTAGAACTAAGGAGAATTTTTTTGACAGTTAGAGCAATTAATCAGTGGAACAACCTGCCTCCAGAAGCTGTGAATGATCCAACACTGGAAGTTTTTAAGGAGAGACTGGACAGCCATTTGTATAAAATGGTATAGGCCATAGGGTTTCCTGCCCGAGCAGGGGGTTGGACTAGATCAGGGCTTTTCAACCTTTTCGCCCATTGTACCACTTTTAGGATATGGCAACATCCAAGTACCACCAGTCGCCTAGCAAGATGTCAAAAACTTGATGACCCAAAAAAGGAAAAAAGTGATAAAGTACAGGTAGTCCTCGACTTACAACAGTTCGCTTAGTGACTGTTCGAAGTTACAATGGCACTGAAAAAAGTGCCCCATAAGCCACAGCCGAGCAAGACAGTGCCTGGCGGCGGTCTTCCTCCTGTCCAAGATTTTCATTGTTGTTTTTTTTTAAATTAAAAGTTTTACAAATTACAATATAAACCCACCCATCTCCTCCCCCCCTTCCCACTTCCCAGAGCTGATTACAGGGTAACAAATAAACAAACATACTCTAGCTAACATAAACCAACTAAACTATCAATCAAAACCATAATACACTTTAACTCCTTCTCAAAACAAATATTAACAAATTAAAACAAAAATAATAATACCATTAATACTATTAATAATTATCTAAAATCTATTCAAAAGCAAGATAATACTTTTCAGTTTCATACTTCTTCTGAATATAATCAATCCATCTTCTCCAAACCATAATATATCTTTCTTCTGAATGATCCTTCAAATAGGCGGAAATTTTCGCCATTTCTGCTAAATTAGACACATACAGTATCCATTCTTCCAAAGTAGGCAATAAGTTTTTCTTCCAATATTGCCCCACCAATAATCTTGCAGCAGTTATGAAGTTCAACATCAAATTAGTTTCTTTAACATCCAAATCTACAATAATACCCAACAAAAATAATTGCGGAGTAAACTTTATCTTTTTCTTAAAAATCTTTTGAATATTCCACCAAATCTTAATCCAAAAAGCTTTAATATCTTTACAAGTCCACCAAATATGAAAATAAGTTGCATCTAAATTTCCACATCTCCAACATTTGGGCTGTAATTTCGGATACATGCGGGACAACTTTTGGGGATCCAAATGCCATCTATAAAACATTTTATAAAAATTTTCTCTTAAATTTTGTGCTTAAGTAAATTTTACATTTCTAACCCATGTATCCCATGTATCCAATAAAATTGGCTCTTGGATATTTTGCGCCCATTTAATCATACAATCTTTAACTCCGTTTCAGAGTCCAATTCTATTAAAGCATTATAAATTCTTTTTATATGAAATCGACTTTGATCTTTAATCTGTTTTACCAAATTCACATCCTCTAAAATAATGCCAACCTTTTTATCTATATTCCACCTCAATAACAATTGATTATAATAAAACCAAGAATATACAATATTTTCTTGCTTCAACTCAGTTAAAGGCTTTAATTGCCAATGCTGCCCAACCAAACTAAGTAATTCCTTATAAGAAATCTTATCCAAATTTACTCCCCTAGATACTCCCTCTATCACGTGTCCTTGAACCCCCCAAACTGGAATTTTATAATTTAACCTATAGTAATACTTTTTCCAGACACGCAGCCAGGCACTTCTTAAAATATGGGTTTTAAAAACCTGATCCACTTTTTTATCATAAATTAAATATGCGTGCCATCCATATAATAAATCCCATCCCTCAAGAGAAAGGATATTCTTATTTGTTAAGTTGAGCCAATCACTAACCAAGGTTAAAGCCATTGCATCATAATACAATTTTAAATTTGGTGCCTTTAATCCCAAGATTTTCATTGTTGTGAGCATTTCTGTTGAGGATTGGCAGTGGGGGTGGGGTGGGGGGTGTTTGGTTTTTATTTTCCCCGACTGCTGGGTGGTTGCAGCAGGTTTTGGTCACTTCACATGACCCTGGGACACTGTGACCGTCATAAATATGAATCAGTTGCCAAGCATCTGAATGTAAATCACAAGACCCTGGAGATGCTGCAACATTCCAGCTGATTGGCACTTCTTCTGGGCTCGGCAGAAGTGTCGGGATCAGCGCCAAGCTTCAGATGGAGCCTGGCGCTGATCCTGGCACTTCCACTGAGCCCTGACAGCTCTGAAGCGCCGATCAGCTGGAAAGCAGCACTGATCCTGGCGCTTCTGCTGAGCCCTGACAGCCCTGCAACTCCAGCCATCTCTCACTCAGGCTTGTGCGGTGTTGCCACCGGTTCAGCTAATTCCCCTCCCCCGCTACCACTTTTCTAGGATGGTCACATACCACCTGGCAGGTGCCAATGTACCACAGATGGTACCCATACCACTGGTTGAAAAGCCCTGGACTAGATGACCTCCAAGGTCCCTTCCAACTTTATTATTATTATTACATGTGCTCCTGTATTTCTGTGTTGTAACAGGATATGCTTTTTGTCTTCTGTTCACCTTTTTTTTTTCCCTTGTTCTCCAGGACCCACCTTCAAGACCTAAAAGAAGTCACCCACAACATCCACTATGAAACCTATAGGGCAAAACGACTGAATGACAATGGGGGACTCCCCCCAGTGACCATAGAGACAGAAGAAAATCATGAAAGCAATTTGTGAATGATCAATACTGTTATCTGTTGTTTCAGAAGCATTTCATTCTATCTTTTTATTTGAATTCAGGCCTCTCTTAGAAACGTATGGAATATCCTTCATGAGTGTATGGGAGAAAGAACATAGATATGGATTTCCAACTTTCCCTATATGTCCTCAATTTGTTATGGTTTGTTGCACAATCAGCCAGATGTTTAGACTGGATTTGGCATTTTTGTCCACCATTATAATTATTTTTATTAATTTTGTACCAGAAGTTCTAGTCTTCCGTTGTTTTCCAGTACTCAGTTGTGCATCCTGATTGTGGGAAATGTAAAAAAATCCTTGACGTGACACGAACTGTGAAACCATGTGAAGCGCCTCCAAGGGTTGGTAGGAAATGAGATCAATTTACTGTAAGCACTGTGGTGAAAATAGACACATAGAGTCAAGCTTTCCAGGTCTGGATACTTTGCATTGTGGTTGATGGTTTGTGTTATAAATTCACTTCTCAATGTAGAAATATTAAAAGTTAGACTGAGGTTGGGATCTTACAGGCACTTCTGTAATAGTAAATGTAATGAAATCAGTGGGAGGAATTAGTTGCCAAGTAAGTGTGTTTAGTTAGAATTAATAGGCAGGTGTGGATAACAATGTCAGGTTTTTCTTTCTCATTATTATAGGAGATAAACTATTATAGAGTTAAAAGCTAATCTGGAAATATTGTTTTCTTAGAACAGGGGAAATAACATTTTTAATAGTACCACAATATTCCTTAAATCACCATTATGTATCTCAGATTCACATACATACCCACTACCTAAAATCTGCCCCATGTTATTGTCAGACCTACCCTAATGAAGTTTTGACATTACAGTAATGGAACAATCCTTCTGGATGTCTGAGGCAGCTGGAAAGCAAAGAATGCAACATTTCCAACTGTGCCTTTTGCCCTCTAACCCAGAGGTCTCCAATCTTTTGGGCACTAGGGACCGGTTATGTGGAGAGAGGTTTTTCTGCAGACCTTAGGGGGTGTGGTTTTGCGTGCTGCCTGCATCCCGCAGATGGGGCTTTGCTTGTGTGGCCCTATTGATGGCATGCTGCGGCACAGTACCAGACCCTAGACCGGGGGTTGGGGACCCCTGCTCTAACCCACAGACTATGGGAAAGATGCCTGTAGCTATTGTATACTAAGACACTGTTAAGGAGGATATTTAAGGCACATCCTTCTTTCATCCTAAAATGTGTCATTTTAATTCTGACTCAGATCCTTGTAAGTTTGCCTCTAGGCAGTCAGCTTTCATTCAATTGCAAATTGTACTGCTGATTTCCAAATACGGAATCTGACTAGAGTACTCTAATCTTTAGGTTTTCTGCTTTGTTCTCTTTTTAAAACAAAAACAGGTACTTAGTTTATACAGTCAAATGCTGAAAATCAAAATTTGTGGACTACCTAGAAAACAGAAGTGACTTGTGAGGATCAGAATTTCACTGCCACATAGTGAGCCACCATGTTTGCTGTTTCATACTGTCTCCCATAATATCATGATTATTAACTAATGTAACCCCACTTTTGGGGGAAAAAATAGTCCTCTTTCATTTTTAAATGTGCACATCTAAACATCAAAGTCAAATGTTCCTTCTATAGAGTTCTCCATAGTGGAAATTAGCTAACAAAACATTAAAAAATAGAGAAAACAAAAGAAGCTGTTTACAGCTGAATCTGATGACTGTCTCATCCCGTTCTATACTGTTTGTCTTATCTGGCAGTGGGTTTCCATCCAATCCTGAAGAAGACAACAATTGAACCCTGAATTCTTTACATGAAGAGTGTCTGCTCTGTTATGGAATTATGGCCTTTCCCTATCATAAAATATATCACAGAAATATTAAAAATGGAGTAAAATTTGTAGCTGGTATTATATAATTTATTGCTTAATTCAAACAATTCTAAGTCAGCAAACACTAAATTAAAAATCAAAGTTTAATCAGTAAAATTAAAGTTCCATGCATTAAGAATCTCCTTAGGGAGGGTATTTAATTGAATTGGAGCCACAACAACAGAAATCCACCGAAACCCCTTTTTGAGTTTACAAATTATTAAAATATGATCAGGAATGTGGCAGAAAAGGTCATCACATTATAGAAAAGTTGTCCGTAGATTCATTCATAAAATGTTTTCAGTCCTTCCAAATAGATTTTTGGCTCTAGAAACCTGGAAAAACTAACTGCCATATTTTAATTTCTACAAATACATATACAAACTTTTGCAGTATGCATAACTATTTTGCATATAACAACTACTTAAAGTAATATACTTAATCAAAGAATAAGTGTTTTGATCCTTTGTTCCTAGCTTAGATAAATGTCAAGGCTCTTCTGAATTAAGAGTAATATAGTTTTCTAAAAAAAATAGTATAGAAATGGTTTGTCAATGCCTTCTTTTGAGATTTTTTTTTTTTATTTCTTAGTCTGGTTTAGTCCAATGGAATTTAATCTTTTTCCATTAACTCAAAAAAGATAACAAAAGAGAAGTACATTTGGAATCCTTCAAGACAGCTTTAGAAGAACTCTCTCCATAAAACCTCACGAGATCATAGGAGAATTTAATAGGAAAATGTTTGCTATAATTTTGGATTTATTTCAATAGACCTTAATATACAGTCTAGGTTCACACATATATTACTGTAAGTTATAATGTGATTTGATTTACTATATGAGGTGAACTAAGCCATTCTGGACTGTAACATAGTTTGTGATGTTGCAGTATGTGGGATCCTAACCTATTATTGCTTATTCATTACAGTTAATCAAACTGTAACTTAATATGAAATATTAACCCAAATAATATTTGACTGAAGCAACCACTCAACCGTAAGAATGAGAGGGACAACTCTGTGTGTGTGTGTGTGTGTGTGTGTGTGAGAGAGAGAGAGAGAGAGAGAGAGAGAGGGAGGGAGGGAGGGAGGGAGAGATCATTGGATGTATTACATATAGGAAACTTGCCTAGTTCCAAAAAGCTAAGCAGACTATGACCCTATTGATATTTAATATATAATTAATTACATAAATTAGTATTTAGTTGGGAAACTTCCAGAAATTCCCAAAGAGGTCCTTTTTTCTGAATATCGAGGAAGAAGCAAAGGCAAATGATTTCTGAATTATTGCCAAGAAAACAACTTGGATATGTCCATGTAATCATCAGGAGTCAAGACTGAAGGATTTAATTAATACTTTTATTATATACTAGGAAGACTCATAACTCCCACTTCTAGTTTTGACAAATAGCTAGAGTAGACAATTTCTCTATTTCACATTGCCATTAACACTATGAATTTATATGAATTTGCATAAATGGTACTATTCTTCATAAGATTTGTTTTATAACAAAGGCCTAGTAAGAGAAATACATTTGCATGATAAGGAGGCAGGCCTTTCATTTATTTCTGTGCAGAATTTCTTGCTTCTTTAGCTTAGTTTAACCATTGAGAGGATAGTTTGCTAGTAGGTTATGAATATTCTGAAACAAATGTAGCTTACGTTTTAGCTGAAATGAATATGATTGTCTGGTCCTGAGCAGGTTTTTGTGAAAGGGTAATTTTCAAGCCTTTCCATAACATTGCAAGATACAATTGCATGATGTTTCTGAAAACTATGTCAAAGCCATGACAGATTAATGACTGCAAGAGAAGAAATGTTTCACTATAGTTATTCAGAAAATAATTTTATGAGGATTGTCTTAGTATAGCAGCAGTATCCTTTGTCAAATATAAAAAAGATAAAAGAGCAACTGCATAGATATTTATTCAGAAGTAAGTCCCACTTTAGTTCAATATATTTAAGTGTGAAAACTAATATATTCTAATATAATTGTGGAAATATAAAGCTATGTTATTGGAATGATACTGACTCAGAAACTTGATGTTCAATGGAAGAGGTTATCAGAGAATTCTATAGTATTGTGCTGATTCTCCTAGGCATAAAATCAGAATGATCACACTAGGCATATTACTTCTTTTATCTGCTTGTTTTTAGAACTCTTGGGCACAAGAAACCTAATTAAAGAAATTCTACTGCCCTTTAACATGCATTAGCATTATTGTGCCTACTATGGGAGAATAAACCTCAACAATGGTGGTTTAATTCATGCATATTGGCTATTTTTCTATTTACACAAATTCACCTGTGTGCCCTTTTCTCATATTAATATTCAAATTGCTTCTATCAAATACACATATATTTAAATATATTAAAATGTTTTGGTGGCCAGTGTTCCTAAGCAACCTTTATCCGTCTTTTCTAAAGAGCTCATGTTATACAATACAAACAGTCACCACTCATTATATACCCACAGCAAAAAATTTTAGGCTATTGGGGCTGAGGAAAAGTGACAAATATAAAGTTGCACTGTTACTGTCTTATTCAAGAGATAACTTGAATTCTGGGTTTTTCAAATCCCAGTTCCACTCTCTAACCACTGCACTGCCTTGCACTGCAGATTATAATCATAAACACATTCTTCGCACACCCTGGCAATAAACGCAGTAAAATATACAAAGCTCTGGTGTTATGTCCTATGTAGGTATGGTATATTCCAGATGAGTTGAACAAAGAGAAAACCTTCGATTTTCACTCTACCTTAAGCCATTTCAAGTTTTATCTTCTTAGACTGTGTATAGGAGCAGTGATTTTGAGATATGATGTTATTGATAACTTGTCTTGGGGAACTCAAACTGAGTTTAACAAGCTCTACTTTTGCAAGCTAATTCTGATTTCCTTTACTACCAAAAGTAGTAGAATATTCTTATCAGTTTTACTTCTTAACAATAAAATTAGCTCTAAAATTCCATCTTGATACTGAATTGTGTAGAGGCATTTATTTTTAAAGTATTTCTCATCTACATCATAGCTAGTCTAACGTTGCTGAGAAAAGCCAAAGATCTGCCTGCTCCCAATGCAGATCTTTGCATTTTAGAGCCAGTTGTGGGAGCATCAGGTATTCATGGCCATTTGCTGTAGCCAATGTATGCACTATTACAAAACTGCCCTTTTTTCAGTTTCATTTCCCCAATTCAAATACCTAAAGACATCAAAACTACAGAAATAGCTCTTACTTGAGTATCACCATATCACTGTCACAAATATATTAGGAAAGAAAATGCCTCACAGCAATATAGTCCCCCCCTCTTTTTTATGTTACATATGGGTCTGTATTGTATAAATCAAGCCATAAAAAGAATACAGGTATAGAGAAAGAAAATACCCTATTATAATCTCTGAAAACCTTCCATTGTCATTGTGGATACCAAAATTTAATTAAAACATTTTGATAATGTAGATTGTCTTTGTGGAGAATTAGTATATTATACTACGACTGGGAGGGGTTTTGTTTGTATTAAAAAAACAATTACGGGATTGGACAATGCCTAGAATCTTTTGATATATTTAGCTCATTAAAGTATCACAATGAAGTTTCTTGTTACTGATCCAACCTTTTTGAAAAAATTACCACAATGATGTAAATATTGCTAGACTTAACTTTTGTGTTCCATTGCCTGATTAAAATATGTAATTTGAGTGATTTATTAGTAGCTTGCTCTACCGTTTGAGGTCTACCCTTAGAATCAGTAACAGTTCCATCTTGTTTCAGTTTCAGCTTATTATCTCACATCCTGTCCTTTATAAGCTGGAGACACGCAGAAGCCCTGGAGGCATCCAATGCTGACTTTGCAGAATAGGGACTTATCACTGGGTATTGTCGACATATCGGTATCTAGTTCTAAATCTGCCAAAAATCATTCCAAGTGGCTTCATATAAATGTTGAATGCTTGAACACTCTGATATTTAGTTATGTATGTCACTAATATACCAATATCAACATTTACATTATATAGGTTTTCAAGAACAATTTGAAGTGCTATTTTATGGAATAAGTCTTATATAGTATAACTTTTAGATATCTTCACATATTCACATCCTTCCAATTGAATCTGACACCCTGTATATTTGATGCAGGAAGTAATGCTTTCAGTTAACCCACCAGAAGTATGTGATCTGGAAATGTATAGATGATTACTCAATTTCTATGGAATGATTTCTCCATTCTTCCTATGATTGAGAAAACAACTGTTTTATTTTGTAGGGATTGGAATATTAAGGGTTGTTTGTATTACCATTAGTTTGGTAGGGGGAGAGGGAATAGAAGAATGTATAAATGATACATAAATAAACATTACTGGTAATCCTCTCCTTACAACCATTTGTTTAGTTACAATGGCACTGAAAAAAATGACAATTTTTCACATTTATGGCCGTTGCAGCATCCCCATGGTCATGTGATAAAAATTTACAGACACTTGGCAACTGGTTCATATTTATAATGGCTGCAGTGTCCTCGGATTATACGCTCACTATTTGTGACCTTCTGACAAGGAAAGTCAATGGGGAAGCTAGATTCACTTAATAACCATGTTACTAACTTAACAACTGCAGTGATTCATTTAATTACTGTAGCAACAAAGGTCGTAAAATGGGGCAAAACTCACTTAACAGCTATCTCATTTAGCAACAGAAATGTTGGGCTCAATTGTGGTCCTACTTGGAGGACTACCTATAATACATTAACTGGGAAGACAACTTAATTTTAACTATGATTATAGAATGAAGCTATGTTTAGATAAACTGGTGATTTCATATTAATTCCTAATAAAAATAGTAAACTATGTTAAGGTTTTTACAGAAATACAAGAAACAGCAATATAAGGAAGACACTTCTTTGAAATAGATGTTATAGCACTTCTACCATACAGTTCTGAAGAGACTAATGTTAAGAAATATGTAGGACAGAAACCTATAATCATTCACTCTAGGAACAGTCCAAAATGCAGAACCAGGCATTTCTCAAAAGCTAGGCAAATTTTACCAGAAACTGATTGATGTGAAACTTCAAAGGGCTATTGTTATAATCATATAACCTTGGTATTCTGGAGGGTCTCAGATTATGTGTTAACTTGAGGAAAAAGGAAGCATAAGTGAAGCATATTTGAAAATTTGAATATCACTGTTCATCTGTTTTAACTATTAGATAAGCAAAAATAAAAAAGCAAACAAAAAAATTGTCCCTCTGTATCTAATACAGCAGGCAGATGCATTACATAATTCCAAATTCTATAAATTGCAACCTGAGACAGAAATTGATGGAATCGTCTTTCCCTAAATTCCTCTCTTCTGTTACATTAGATCAAATTATGATCTAGTAATGAATCAAAGCCATCCATATTGTTTGTGGTTGCCTTTTTCACTTTCTTTCCACCTTTTCCAGTATCATGAACTTCTCAAGAGGCCTAGTTTCTGCATAATGTATTCTAGATGATAATTTGATTTCGATAATTTGGATTATGATCCACTTATTTGTTTTCTGGCTATCTATGCTTCGCTTATCAGTCTTCTTTAACAGTAACGTTAAAAAGCATTACAGTCTTTTTATCCCGCTTCTTAAAAGACCACTTTTGCTTCCTCCAAGTTTAAAAGTTCACACTATCTCTTTTGAATTCAGCCTCCCTCAATATGTAATAAGCCTATAAAGAAGATGAGAATACACAATTTTGTCTAACTCCTTTGCCTGCAGGAGAGATAAGCCCCGAACATACGAGGTTCAAGTTCATAGAAAAAATGCAACCAAAACAATTTCTGCTTATGCTGTTAAAGGGGCAGGCTAGGAAGCAAGATGTTTTGTGACTGGAGGGAAGTCCTCACTCCAAATACATTTTTCAGCTATCTACGGGTGTAGAAATGAACAGTTGATTTCAAGCAGCCTTCGATTATATATTACTTTCCAGGGTGGTTGGTGGGAATGCCGGGAACAAATGTTGTATTTACAAAGCAAATAAAACTGTTATTAAGTTAATTCCAAGAAAGGTACTACCTAGTTATGGGCGTTTTTCATCGATCAACACTAATTGCATTGCTCACTGATCTTCCTTCTACTCCTCCTTCCAGAACCCATTAAGCCGATTATAAACTAGAACCTTAGCAGCGCCGTCGCGCGTTTTGCAATCTTCCCAAGTAACCACGAGGCTTCCGCGGGACAGGCTTCCCCCACAGCTGACCGGCCGCCGCCACGCCTCCTCTCCACCGAGAGGCAGGCCTGCGCGCCAGGAGATCACGGCCGCTACGGGGCGGCTCTGCCGTATTTGGCAAGGGACGAAAGAGAAGAACCGCCTCGGTCGGTGCCATTGGCCGGGAACATGGCGGTGAACAGGAACCACTCGCCCGGTGGCGGGGTTGTCCCGCCCCACGGGGAAAGGTAACCGGAGGCGAAGATGCACTTGGCTAGTAAGGGGTGGCAGGGGGATAAATTGGGGCCCTTGTGTAGCCTCGGGGATCGCAAAATACAGGTGGGACATTTCTACTTGAGCAGTGGGACGGACGCCTCTAATGCACAGCACAACGACCTTGCGCCCCCCACCCCCACCCCCCGCGGAAAGCCGCCTGGTTTCTTCGGCCCCGAGCGCGGCGCCAGAGCTCGAGAGCGCTCGCATCTTTTCATCACCCGGAGAGGGATTGTGACTTCTGCCCAAGTGTTAAGAGGCCGTAGGAGTGTTACTTGCGTCGCTCTCTCCCCTTCTACAGTCTTGCTCTCCCCGGGATTTTGACTCCTGGTGGGGAGGCGCAAGGATGGTAGTGGCTTGTTTTGTTTTGTTATGTTTTGTTTCCCTGTAACCCCAAAAGTGTCTACGTGGCCTTTAATTCCACTTCCCATCCGGCAATAATCTGCGTACAGTAGTGTTGTTGTTTTATGACGTGGGCCGTAGTTGTGACACACATTTTCCTCTCCTGGTGTAGGCTTCATTAAGTACGAATTTAATCCCGCCTTCCTCAGTCTAGTTTAGGAATAATGGGTGTATCCGGAGAGCAATTTACGTGGAGGTAGAGAGTTAAGGAGGCTGCGTTACTGAATACAAGTTCTCTTTCCATCACACCATATAAAAGTACAAATTGATAGGGAAAAGGAAATAAAGTCTGGGCCCGAGATAAATTTCTGCATTACTTTTCTGGCAGGCTCGTTACCTAAGAAGAAACATGACTGAAGTAATTGGTTCACAGGAAAACAATTATTTATTTATGTTAAGATAGTACTCAATTAATACATTGAAGAGATGAATAATTATGACTTTGTTTTTGTCATAATTATTAAACAAATGAGAGCAAATAATTTACATGTTTGATTCATCATTCTTTTGGTTTACTTTGAAATAAAAAGGCAAGCAATTATTGAAGAAAACATACAAAAAAAAATAGTACAGCAGAGCTGCAATACTGAGAGTAGGCCTGGAAGTAGAGCCAATATGAGTTAAATCAGAATCACATGATTTCTAAATGATCATTGGAGTGCTAAGTTAACCTTGTCAACATTCTTGAGCAGTGATAGGTCACCATCTGTTTTTTTAAAATAAAATTTAAGTAAATGATTGTTTTTCAATGAAGATATTCAGAATTTTGTGCATTTTTCTCAGTGTATATATTGCAATTTCTGAGAATTGTAAAAGTTAGATTTTGGGACATCATATAATGGTAGTCTAATGGAATTAAGTGTATGACTTGCTATCACTAGGGCTTCCAATTCCATGTAGGGCTGAGTAGACACATCACCCAAACCAGAGTAAAGGCTCCTCTGGCCATGGCCTCCACCTGCCCCTCCAGCTGTAAACCATGAAATCTGGAAGAACTCCAAATTGTAGAACTTTTGTTTCAGAGGAATGCTATTCTGTCTAGAGTTAAAACCAGAACAGAATAGCATCCCTTTCCTATTGGGATTTAACTTCAGTCTATTTCATGTTGTCTAGACTAACAGCCTTCAGAGTCAGGAACTTCAGGTTGGCCCTGCCCAAGATGAAAATGTATAACTAGGGATCAGCTCAGTAGCATACTGATGATATTCTGTCTCCAAACAGATGGATAGCCTCTTTTAGCAGTTTCATGTTAGGGAGAGAAAACCAAACCCTGAGATATCACACAAGGGACCACCCACTGGGCCAACCTGACTCATTATCACCATTGGAATTACTTACTTTGTAAGGAGCAGAACTATTGTAAACCGGTGCCCTCAATTCCAAACTGGGCAGATGGTCTAGAAGAATACTAGGATTAATTGTATTGAATGTTGCTGAGTGGTCCAGGAGGCATCTATTCTCCATCTAGGTCATTCATAGATCATTCTCCAAACAAATGAAAACTGTTTCCATCTTGTGCTTTTTCTAGATTTCTGACTGAAAGGGTGTAAGATAATCCATTTTTACCAGATGCTTTGACATCTACTTTCTTCCCCAAAATAAAGTCGCCCAGAGTCACTTGGTTGAGTTGGATGGCTATAGAAATTGAATAAATAAATGAAAACTTCATTAGGAAGAGGAGCTTGATGACAATAGTTATTCAATATGATTGGGACCAGGGAATAAGGAGGGAGCATCACTTATTCCCCAAATGAGGTGCTTACTCCTGTCTGGGTTCATCAATCCACCCAGCCATCTAAAGAAGCCAAAGGGAACATGGATCTAAGCCAGAGGTGGGCAGAATTGCCCCAAACAGGCTTTCAACTTCATTAGAGTCCATTAGAGTCACAAATAATAGTAAAAGACATTGACCCAATTACCTTACGCCTACCATGAAGAATCAAACGTTACATGACTGTGAATGGCTTTATTGGCAAACTGTAGTGCAGAAAGGCCACAGTGGCCTGATGGTAAGGCTTCCTCCCCATCTTTCTTCAAAACTGAACATGCTACGTATACAATGCTACTGGGCTGTAATTTATCAACTGCAAGAGCAAAGAAATCTTAAAAGACTTAATACAAAGAACAAATAATAATAATAATAATAGATATTGCTATATTGGGGATAGAATACTACATTCACTAGTGTTGCTAACTGTAGTGTTTGAGTTGTACAGAGGTTTATACAAAGATGATCTGAGCTACGTTTTCTGGATTGAGCTTAGTAAATACTTTTTATTTACTTTGTAAAAAAACAATACTTAGTATTGTCATTTTAAATAAATCTTATTAAAGATATTAATACATCTATATTATGTCTCCTTCTTGAAGTATTCTCAAGCACTGTAAAGATGTGGAGCTGACTTTCTCTGAGATAACTGGCAATCCGGAGATTTTCAAAGGCACTAAGAAAGGAATGGTTTTTCTCACTCCATTCCGGGTAAGTTCTGAGTGAAATCCAACCTTCCCAAGTAAAAAAACAAAGTGGAAAATTTCCTCAGTCAAGCTTCCAAAACACTATTTAGTTTCTGAAAAGACATTTTTAATAATACATAAAGTAATCTGAGTTTTCTGCAAAATCCTTCTCAATTAGATGCTTTTACTAGAGTCAAAGTTAGCTGTGGCATCAGAAGTAAAGCCAGTGGTTAGCTTTTATTTTCCCTCCCGATTTAAGTGTCTCATAGTTAGGGTTCTATCTAAAACAAGTTATGCTTTAGTCATTTACATGCTCTAATTGAAAGTCAAATTAATGCTTAATGCCTTCGATGTGGAAGTCTTTAAAAGGCTCTCAGTTGAAATCACTAGAATAGCTATAGTGATTTAGCTTTTGAAGCCAGTAACACTAGTATAGTACCATTTGTATTAATTCATTTTCAGACAATTTAATGTTTTAAATACTTAAGAGTAGATTATCCATATCTCAACTGTGTGAAAAAATTTTTGGTTGTGACATTATCTCAACCAACAGATTCGGTAAGGGATTTGGTAGAAATCATAACCCAGTATGGGAAAGTCTCTAGTTTTAAGGTAAATAACAATAAGACTAAAATACTACCGAAAAATATGTCTATGAAGGAAAAGGATATGTTAGCTAAATTAACAGGTTTTGAAATAGTGAAAAAGGTTAAATACTTGGGAGTATACATTACAGCTTCTAATGTTAAATTGTACAAAAATAATTATGAGACATTATGGGTAAAAGCGCAAAAGGATTTAAATGATTGGAAAAAACTACAGTTATCTTTGCTGGGGAGAATCTCAGCGGTTAAAATGAATGTTCTTCCAAAGTTTCTTTTTTTTTGTTTCAAATGATACCTATTTTGAAAAAAGATCCAACTTGGAGGAATGGCAGAAGGGTATTAATAAATTTATTTGGGCGGGCAAAAAACCAAGAGTTAAGTTCAAGATTATACAAGATGTACAGGAAAGAGGTGGACTTAAGGCACCTAATCTGAAATTATATTATGATGCGGTGGCTTTAACATTGATTAGTGACTGGCTTAATTTAACAAATAAAAATATACTTTCTCTTGAGGGATGGGATTTACTATATGGATGGCATGCATATTTAATTTATGATAAAAAGGTGGATCAGGTTTTTAAATCCCATATTTTAAGAAGTGCTTTATTGTGTGTCTGGAAGAAGTATTATTATAGGTTAAATTATAAAATGCCAATTTGGGGGATTCCTGGACATGCGATAGAGGGGGTATCTAGGGGTGTGAATTTGGATAGGGTTTCTTATAAGGAATTACTTAGATTGGTAGGGAATGATTGGCATTTAAAATCGTTAGCTGAGTTAAAGCAAGAAAATATTGTACAATCTTGGTTTCAGTATAATCAATTGTTGGTTAGGTGGAAGTTAGCTCAAAAGGTTGGTATCACTTTAATAGACAAGAATTTGGTAAAACAGATTAAAGATCAAAACCGAGCGCATATAAAGAGAATTTATAATGTTTTAATAGAAATGATTCGGAAATGGAATTAGTTAAAGATTGTATGGTAAAGAGGACTCAAAATATTCAAGAACTGATTCCATTGGATTTTTGGGTTAGAAATGTAAAATTTACCCAGGCACAAAATTTAAGAGAAAATTTTTATAAAATGTTTTATAGATGGCATCTGGATCCTAAAAAGTTGTCTTGTATGTATCCTAATTTACAGCCCAAATGTTGGAGATATGGTAGTTTGGATGCCACTTATTTTCATATATGGTGGACTTGTAGAAATATAAAAGCCTTTTGGATTAAGATTTGGTGGAACATTCAACAGATTTTCAAGAGAAAGATAAAGTTTACCCCACAATTATTTTTATTGGGTGTTATTATAGATTGTGATGTTAAAGAAATTTATTTGATGTTGAATTTGATAACAGCTGCAAGGTTATTAGTAGGGCAATATTGGAAGAAGGATTGCTTGCCTACTGTAGAAGAATGGATGCTTAAAGTGTCAAATTTAGCAAAAATGGCTAAGATTTCTGCTTACTTGAAGGATCACTCACAAGAAAGATGTATTTCGGTTTGGAGAAGATGGATAAATTATATTCAGAATAAATATGGGACTAAAAAGTTTCATTTAGCCTATGAGTGAATTTTAGAGTATTATTATGATATTATTATTATTTTTAGTATTAGTATTGTTTAACAATTTCAAGATTGTATTGTTTAATAATTAGGATATTAATTTGTTTATGTTTTCATTATTATTATGTTTATTTTTAATTTGTTTATATTTATGTTAAAGGGGAGTTAAAGTGCATTATGGACTTGGTTATTTATATAGTTGGTTAATGTTAGTTAAATTATGATTATTATATTTGTAACCCTGTACTCAGCTCTGAGAAGTTGGGGAGGGAGGGGGGGTTTGGGTGGGTTATATTGTAATTTTTATAAAACTTTTTAATAAAAAAAAGAGTAGATTATTCAAAAAATTGACTGCACTCATGTGGATTTTAAGAGTGGTCTATGAAGTTTTGATTGCAGGCCTGCTGCAATCCTTTAGGTTGACAGACACTACAGATGAGTTCTATATAGCCTAGAACCCTTCTGTTTCTGGAACTATCTCCAGCCCAAAAAGAAAAATAAACACAACTCCATCACTATTTTTAAAATAATATTTAAAATATTTGCTTTTGTGTTTAGATTAAAAGGATTGTGAGTTTGGCTTTAAATATTTTGTATATTAACTCAGAACCTGGCATACCATTTTCTTTTGGTTGGTCCATACACTGTTACTGAGATCTTTAATGAAGGCCTACACAAGCCAAGAATCAAAAGTTATAAGAAGTAAAGCTAAACCATGCTGAACAGCCTTCTAAAAGATATCTATCTTGATTGATTATTTTGACTATTTAGGAAAAGTATTTTAGGATAAGTTAGCTTTGGGATAAAATTTTAAATCTTAAGTTGATGGTTTGATATGGATGTAGATTGCAGTTATATGTTACATGTTTTCATTTCTGTGTTGGCTTTCTTTATAAAAAGTGAAACCATAAATTTGTTTTGCAGGTTATTTTTGTGTCAAAAAGCAAAGACCCAATGATGTCTTTCATGATGCCATTCCACTTGGTGAAGGGATGCTCCATTGAACAACCAGTCTTTTCTGCCAATTATATCAAAGGAGTAATACAAGCAGAACCAGGAGGTGTGTGTCACCCATAAGAGAGGCAAATAATAATAAAAAAATGCTCTTGGAGTAATCATATATAAAATCAAGCTTAAAGGTTTTGGTTTAAATTTCTGTTGTACTGAGATCTATACATCCATCAAAAATATGTATCAATGTCTCTTTGTACATATATACCAATAATGAAGGTTTTTGATAGCTATTATGTTCACTATCCTTCATTCAGTACTTATGCGAAACTTCATAATTCACTTTACCTTGATTTGGAAGAAAAAGAAAAACTGGATTTTATTTTGAATTGTTGTTGTTAATTGCGAAGTCGTGTCCGACCCATCGCAACCCCATGGACAACGTTCCTCCAGGTCTTCCTGTCCTCTACCATCTTCTGGAGTCCATTTAAATTCACACCTACTGCTTCAGTGACTCCATCCAGCCATCTCATTCTCTGTCGTCCCCTTCTTCTATTGCACTCAATCTTTCCCAGCATTAGGCTCTTCTCCAGTGAATCCTTCCTTCTCATTAGGTGACCAAAGTACTTGAGTTTCAACTTCAGGATCTGGCCTTCTAAAGAGCAGTCGGGGTTGATCTCTTCTAGGACTGACCGGTTTGAACGCCTTGCAGTCCAAGGGACTCGCAGCAGTCTTCTCCAGCACCATAGTTCAAAGGCCTCAATTCTTTTGCGCTCAGCCTTTCTTATGGTCCAACTTTCACAGCCATACATTGCAACTGGGAAAACCATGGCCTGGACTATACGCGCTTTTGTTGGCAGGGTGATGTCTCTGCTTTTTAGTATGCTGTCTAGATTTGCCATAGCTTTCCTCCCCAGGAGCAAGAGTCTTTTAATTTCTTGGCTGCAGTCCCCATCTGAGGTGATCTTGGAGCCCAGAAAAATAAAATCTGTCACTACCTCCATTTCTTCCCCATCTATTTGCCAGGAATTGAGAGGGCCGGATGCCATGATTTTGGTTTTCTTAATGTTGAGTTTCAAGCCAACTTTTGCATTCTCTTTCTTCACCCGCATCAAGAGCTCTTTAGTTCCTCTTCACTTTCTGCCATTAGAGTGGTATCATCTGTATATCTTAGGTTGTTGATATTTCTCCCGGCAATCTTAATTCCAACTTTTGATTCATCTAGCCCTGCCTTTCTCATGATGTGCTCTGCATATAAGTTAAATAGGCAGGGCGACAGTATACAGCCTTGCCGGACTCCTTTCCAATTTTGAACCAATCAGTGGTTCCGTGTTCGGTTCTCACTGTTGCTTCTTGACCCGCATATAGGTTTCTCAAGAGACAAATGAGATGGTCTGGTACTCCCATCTCTTTAAGGACTTGCCACAATTTGTTGTGATCCACACAATCAAAGGCTTTTGTATAGTCAATGAAGCAGAAGTAGATGTTTTTCTGGAACTCCCTAGCTTTCTCCATGATCCAGCGTATGTTGGCAATTTGATCTCTAGTTCCTCTGCCTCTTCGAAATCCTGCCTGTACTTATGGTAGTTCTCGATCCACATACTGCTGGAGTCTAGCTTGTAGGATTTTAAGCATAACTTTACTAGCATGTGAAATGAGTGCAATGGTTCGATAGTTTGAACATTCTTTGGCATTGCCTTTCTTTGGAATTGGAATGTAAACTGACCTTTTCCAATCCTGTGGCCACTGTTGAGTTTTCCAAATTGGCTGGCAAATTGAATGTAGCACTTTTACTGCATCGTCTTTTAAGATTTTGAATAGCTCAGCTGGAATACTGTCACCTCCACTAGCTTGTTGTTGCTCAGATTTTCTAAGGCCCATTTCACTTCACATTCTAGGATGTCTGGTTCGAGGTCAGTGACCATCTCATTGTGGTTATCTGGGATGTTAAGCTCATTCTTGTATAGTTCTGTGTAGTTTTGCCATCTCTTCTTAATCTCTTCTGCCTCTGTTAGGTCTCTGCCATTTTGGTCCTTTATCATGCCCATCTTTGCATGAAACATTCCCTTCATATCTCCAATTTTCTTGAAGAGATCTCTGGTTCTCCCTATTCTGTTGTTTTCTTCTATTTCTTTGCACTGTTCATTTAAGAAGGCATTCTTATCTCTTCTAGTTATTCTCTGGAATTCTGCATTCAATTGGGTGTATCTTTCTCTTTCTCCTTTGCCTTTCGCTTCCATTCTTTCCTCAGCTATTTGCAAAGCTTCCTCAGAAAGCCATTTTGCTTTCTTGCATTTCTTTTTCTTTGGGATGGTTTTAGTTGCTACCTCTTGTACAATGTTGCGAACTTCCATCCATAGTTCTTCAGGCATTCTGTCTATCACATCCAGTTCCTTAAATCTATTTGTCACCTCTACTGTATATTCATCAGGAATATGATTTAGTTCATACCTGAGTGGCCTAGTGCTTTTCCCTACTTTTTTCAATTTAAGCCTAAATTTTGCAACGAGAAGCTCATGATCTGATCCACAGTCAGCTCCTGGTCTTGTTTTTACTGACTGTATAGAGCTTCTCCATCTTTGGCTGCAGAGCACATAGTCAATCTGATTTCTATGTTGACCGTCTGGTGATGTCCATGTGTAGAGCCGTCTCTTGGGTTGTTGGAAAAGAGTGTTTGTTATGACCATCGTATTCTCTTGACAGAATTCTATCAGCCTGTGCCCTGCTTCATTTTGTACTCCAAGGCCAAACTTGCCTGTTATTCCGGTTATCTTTTGGCTTCCTACCTTAGCATTCCAATCCCCCATGATGATAAGGACATCATTTTTTGGTGTTAATTCTATAAGGTGCTGTAGGGCTTCATAGAATCGGTCAATTTCATCCTCTTCAGCAGCAGTGGTTGGGGCATAGATTTGGACTACTGTGATATTGAATGGTTTGCCTTGGATTCGAATAGAGATCATTCTGTCATTTTGAGGATTGTATCCCAGTATTGCTTTTCCTATTCTTTTATTGACTATGAAGGCTACTCCATTTCTTCTGAGGGATTCTTGCCCACGGTAGTATACCTGATTGTCATCTGAGTTAAATTCACCCATTCCTGCCCATTTTAGTTCGCTGATTCCTAAGATGTCGATGTTCAATCTTGTCATCTCTTTTTTGACTACGTCTAGCTTGCCTTGATTCATGGATCTTACATTCCAGGTTCCTATGGAGAAAAAATCTTTACAGCATTGGACTTTCCTTTTATCACCAGATATATCCACAGCTGAGCGTCCTTTCGGCTTTGGCCCAGTCGCTTCATTCTTTCTGGCGATACTAGTACTAGCCCTCTGCTCTTCCCCAGTAGCATACTGGACACCTTCCAACCTGAGGGGCTCACCTTCCAGCGTCATATCTTTTTTCCTTTTAGTACTGTCCATGGGGTTTTCATGGCAAAGATACTGGAGTGGTGTGCCATTTCCTTCTCCAGTGGATCACATTTTGTCAGAACTCTCTGCTATAACCTGTCCGTCTTGGGTGGCCCTGCACGGCATAGCTTATAGCTTCATTGAGTTACGCAAGCCCCTTCGCCACGACAAGGCAGTAGTCCATAAAGGGGTATTTTGAATACCTATTTCTAAAGATTTATATCTATTTATAAATTTTTGCTTGCATATGGAAATAGAAAATTCAGTTTTCCTGGTATACATTCTGGTTAAATTTCACATTTCCTGATTAAATTCAGTGAAAACATTTGATTAGCATTTGGAGGAAGCTATGCACTTCTGATTTTGTAAGAAGAATTGCATATTAATGTGTTTAGGGGAAAGTAATGAATGAGCATCTTTAGCTGGTTGTGAAAAGGAAAAAAGCCATTTAAGTATTGTTCTTACCTTGAAATTTGTTCTTTTTGAAATCTGTGAGAGAAAGATGGGTTATACTGTGAAGTTACGGTTATTCGGCCATCTGCCCTCTCCAGAAGTTTTGGTCCTTTTAATTTGATTTTAAAGGATTCTTAATAATGTAAGTAGGCTAATCTTACTAAAGGTTTAATACATCTACTGAGAGTTGATAGTTTATCTCTGAATTTCAGTAACACAATGCTGAGGAACCTGGAATTGGCAAAAAAGTTTTCCCAAAACTGGCATAGGGATACTCTATTATGGTAATATTTGTTAAAACTATTTCTGAATTGCTTTGTAAATTGATAATTGGTATCAAATTGTGTTCAATTTATCCCTGGTTTATCTTGACAACCTTTGGGAAGCTGCCATAATGAAGACTTATAACACAATCATTTTTTCTTAGGTGGCTGGGAAGGTCAGGCGTCATTTAAAATGAGCTTCTTCAGTGGAGGTGCTATAGAGTTTGGACAAATGATGTTCAAGCTTGCAAGTGATGGTAAGACTTTCTTCTCATTTCTTCCCATCCCAGACAGATAAAAAAGCTGATTTCTGCTTTTGATGATAATATCTGATGGATGTACTTGCTGATAGTTCTTCAGTCATGCTTAAAGCCTAATGTATGGTCAGTGCTAAATGCTGCTATTCCCACATCTATTATATGTTTTTCATTCTTTCCAACAGAATGTTGGGGGAAAAATTACCAGCAGAATGTTGGGGGGAAAAATATGTAAAGAGACTTGGACTCTGTCTAACAGCAGGATAACTCCTCTAAACAGAATGGGTCCAGATTTGATATGGTGGAAGAAGCAGGAAAAATAAAAACTGGGTACAAAAATGGGTTTGGATTAGATTGGCAGCTGATATAAAAATAACATTATAGGAAAATATTCCTCAATGGCAAATGTTCATGGGGCGGTGACTTGGAATACTGCCTATTCTGTTCTAAGCCCCTTCTCTCCTTCCAGGCACATGACCCAGAGGGGAGCATGTGCAGTCTTCTCTGTGCATCCATGCATGCTTGCAAACACATTTTGTTATCTAGAATTAAATACAGACACTTCCAATGACCACTGTGAGTAAACAGTACAAAGCTATCTTCTGCATGCTTTCTGTAGTTTCCTTAATTTCACAATCAATTTTCACATAGAGTGCATTTCCTGCAAAAATATAATGAGCATGAGTAAACTAATTAGATAATTTGCTTAAATTCCCTCTAATTTTGGTTAATTTAAAACATAATTATTTAAACTTTAAGATTTCATGTTGTAAATTTGGCTTATTAAATATACTGTGTTTAGCTTCTAGAGGAGTACCAGCTCAGAGTTTTGGCTATGGGTATGCACCGCCACCTTTTCCTGGTGCTTATGTACCTCCACCAGGAAGCTACGTTATGCCACAACCAGCTTCTGGAGCATATATGTATATGTCTCCACAAATGAATGGATATGGAGTTGCTCCGCAGCCTATGGGATATCCATATGCACCTCCTCCAGGTGAGTTTTCAACCAACTTTATAAAATACTGTTATTCAATATTAAGCTGTCTCTTTTTGTTTAGGATAAGTTTTGGGCATTTTTATAATTCTTGTTCCTTTTTTCATCTTCATTTAACATATAAAATGTTTTTTTTTAAAAATCACACTTATAAATAAGATTATCTTGATAAAATGTGCTATAGCACTATAAAATTCGTAACTATTCCATGTAGATGAAATGACTTAAAAATGATCCAGATCTGAACCATATGAATAGCAACATTATAGAATTGCCACTAGGGAAAGGATAATATTTAGAATGATTGAACCTATTCATTGTGAATGGAATTAGCTGCAATATAGAATTAAGTGTTCGAGTATCATGTATGCTGTTCTGCGCATCCATTTCCCACAAATGATTCTGCTACTGTCCTATATATTGTATTATACAACCAAGAGAATAGATGTAGGATCTGCACAAGAATACAGATTGCACAATAGTCATCTCTCTTTGAATGTGTAAATTATTTGAAAACTACTTCCTGGTTGATTTTTAAAGAAGGTGCAATGTAAGAAAAATCCAGTTCGTGTGAACTTGCACCAACATAAATTCATCTGTGATATGCTTGTACAAATATGGATTTTCTTTCTTTAGGTGCGTATCCACCACCTCCGGGGATGAACTCCATGTACATGGCACCTCCTCCCCCATATCCTGGCCCTTCTGGTGCTGGCCCTTCAGCTCCTACTGACCCAGGACTTACAGGTCCTAGGACCTGGACAGAACCTGGAATGCCAGGTAAGAATCTAGGATTGCTTCTGCTTAGAACTGGGTTAGTTGCATTGTTCTCCCAGGTTTTTATTTTCTGGTACTTATTTTTAAGTAAGTCATTTAAAGAGCAATTATTGTCATGCTGATTTGTCCAAGCCATTTTCTTTCAATCAAGTAACTATTCTTTGAAACACCCATCTCTTAAACATAAACTCTAAAGATGAGTGCAAAAGTCCCCAGCTTCTTGTGCCCCCTCACCTCCAGTCTTATCTTTGTACTCAGAAATTGTGCAAGATTGTGCTATTGAAATTTTGTATTGACTCTGTTAGGCTTAGTATTCTTTTTTTTTGGTGACTCACCCCACCTCCCTCCTGCCCAAAAGCCGAAGTCAGAAAATCTGTCTCCATCCCTTCCTGTATCATTAGTGCTATTCCACTTATGGACAATCGCTGCCTAAAAATTAACAAAAGGGGAGAGCCTGTAGCCTTGCTTGCAAAAATGTGACCAGATTCTGTTTTAGAGATTGTACATTCTGTTTGAGCTGCTACTTGTTGAGATATGTTAGTTGACAGATCTTGATCTCAGTCTCTGATCAGTGTGGAATATTCTCCCTCTTGCCTACCCTAAACCTATATGGTTAATATATCTAAAAATGATCACCTTGTTTTGTCCAGATTCTTCCTTATGGAGGCTACAAATCTGTACTTTAATTTTATCTAGAAAATAATAAGAAGACACTAAGCGTTTGTGAATGTGAATAGTGTTTGCATTTGTTTTAAAAGTTCTCCCTGCCTTTTTTCTTTTATTAATGATGTAGGTGGCAATAAAGCAGCAGAGGCAACTTCCAGTGCATATTATAACCCAGCTAATCCTCATAATGTTTACATGCCTATGGTAAGGAATTTCTCTAGAATTGTATGTGGCAGAAGATGGGGCCAAGGGAGTAGTGATTTTCCACATTTTTTAGGTACCATTTTATCTGAGAAAATCGGGAGAGGAATTTCTGAGAAATATAATGAGTTCTGTCATACACTAACTCTCTGTTGTGCTAACCTGGTTATGTTTCACCTACCTGATTCTCAGTTCTGAGTTCTGTCATAGATTAACTTTCTGTCGTGTTAACTCGGTTGGGTCTGAACTACCTGATTCTCAGTTTTAATATTTGGTACAATCACTGAGTGGGAATAGACATCCTGTAGCATGTAGGTAGGGTCCCTAACCTATGAGCCGCAGCCTACTACCAGGCCATGGCTTTTTGGCCAGCGGGCCGCAGAAATGACTGGCTGGTATGCACATGTGTGTGCACACATTCCCCCCACTCACGCTAGCACCCGCACTCCCATTTGCACATGCATGTGGGCGCGAATGGGGCCGCTAACGCTGGGCAGGTTGCACGGCCCATTTGTGCATGCGCGAATGGGGCCGCTAATGCCGCTCCGGTGCATGTTGCCCTGTTTGTGTGTGCATGCGCACGCACCAATTTGGAAGCTGCTCTCCTTCCCTCCAGGCCATGAGCCCAGAAAGGTTGGAGACCTCTGCTGTAGCACAATGAGGAGCAGGCTTTGCTTTGTATTTCTAAAATTTTTGCTGTTCTGACATTTAGTTAAATAAAATCTGTAGCTAGTTACACGGAATATAATGTTTACATTATACCAAGAGCATCTGACATTTTTGCTTTCTATTATACGAGCATACTAACACTGGGAAACTTTGAATTCTACAGGAAATTACACACAAACACAGAGTCTATTTATTTACTTTAGGCTATTCCTCTCCTTTTTAAAAAAAAAATGAAATACCTATATACATGTTTAACTGTCTGTTTCTATATTATCTCATCCCATCCCTGTGATAATAACATTGATAGGTTGATTATTGCCATGATGAACTGTTCCTAAACCGGCCTTGCGAGTCTTCCAGTGGCACACCCTTTGTAACTGTGTCCATTTACCGTACCTTGTTGCTGACCACCTCTTTTTCTTTCCACCTCTCCAAGCATTAGAGCCTTTTGCAGAGAGCTGTGTCTTTGCATAAAATTGGCTTACCACATATTCCTAAGTAACTTTCCTTATATAGGTATGAAGAACATGACATCTTCTGACTTGAGGTCTTTCATTATAGTTGAACTCTTCTTAGAAGATAGGTCGCATATGAGACTGCGTTGAAATGTCTTACACACTGTGATTTAATATGAAATAATTTGAAGAATGCTGAGATATTTTAATAGCGGGCAGAAGAAAAACTCAAATGTTAAATAGTAAAGTGCCAATTTGATTAAATGTGCCTAATTTTCATTTTAGGATCAACCACCTCCTTATTCACCACCTGAGGAAAAGAAGAACAACTAACAGGAGTCTCAGCACCATCTTCTTTCTTGTGTTTCTTGACTTTGGAGATTTTACCATTGCTGCTGCCTCTTGGGGTTTTTTTTAATCTCTAGAGCAGGGGTTCTCAACCTGGGCAACTTTAAGACTTGTGGACTTCAACTCCCAGAATTGAAGCTGGCTGAGGAATTCTGGGAGTTGAAGTCCACAAGTCTTAAAGTTGCCCAGGTTGAGAACCTCTGCTCTAGACCATCCTGTGTCAGTAGCACGCATAGTATTGGATGGTGTTACACTTGCTGTTAAACTTTCAGAATGGCAATACAAAAGAAGTGACAATACTACTTTATTTGCTTTCTGTCCTAAGGGTAGACTAGGATTGCCACAACTGTTTTAGCCCTTTAATTGGTGGGAAAGATAAACTATAAAATACATATAAAACAACTTCAGTTATGCAGGGATGAAATATTCAGTGTACAAACAAAACACTTTAATGTGACACAGATATTCATGAAGGAGCATTTGGTTTTTCTGCATCTCTGTATGTTTAATACCATCGTTATCTGCATGGTATTTTCGCCCCTTGCAGATCAATGAATACCAAGGAATTTTCAGAGATTTCTATCTTTCCTGAAAAGTAGAAGGGAAGAAAGCTTTCTACTGATTCCTAGAAATTGATATCTCAAGAGGAAGTGATGACAGGGAGGAGATCCAAAAGATTAATCAATTCATTTCTTCTCAATAATTGTTGCTGCCTTCTGGTTTTCCATATTCAATGTGCTGTAAAGATTTCGCTTTCTGCAGTATTGGTTCTTTATCCTTGCAGAAGGATGCCAGGTAGATACAGTTTTACTGTATCTACATCTGAAGGAATGCACAGCAGGCTTTCTGCTTTCAATTTGGCTGCAGGGTCTATGTTTCTAAAATGTGTTTACGTGTCTCTGTGCCCCTAAAATGTCTTCTGCCTGTTGTAAGAGTAGGGCAGTGAGTCTTACTCAAATTAGTGCAAATTATCTGTCTATCATAACTATACAGCAGAAAGGAAACTAGCATTGAAACCATTTATGTGAACTGGAACCAAAGATTGGTTTATAACTGGCTAGATTTGAGAGGACTAAAATAAAATGTAATTAAGCAAACAGCATAATATCTGATCCAGAAAAAACAGATATTGGTTATTCTAAGAACAGGACTCAAAATCTTTGATCTGGAAATCAGTTCTTTTCTAACTTTTAGCAGCTAACACAACATCAGATATTATATCTAAGGAAAAACCTTTTTTTCTGCTACAGATATGGGAATTAACACTGCTGTATGTTGGTAAAACCTGACATAGATATCAAAGCAGTTTCTGTTAGTTAGCCCTCTATCTAGATTTAGCTGAGCTACACCATCAAGCCAGAGATAATGAGGTGGAAAAAATATTAAAACTGCAAACATGAGTAAGAAACTATATTTGATAAAGAGTTCTGCAATTGTATTGGAAGAAAAAAAACTAAAAATAGTTTTTTTGTCTATGAGCTAGAAAGAAGCAAGCAATATTCTGGGTTGTGTTAAGCTGTTATTTAATAATGACTTCTCTCGTATTTGTTTTCTTAAAAAAACTATTGTTCCACTAAAGTAGTGGCGACTGTAATTTGCATATAGGAAATCTCTTCTTTTCTTCCTTGATGTTAGGGCTGTACTTCACAGTGAAAAACTCAAGACGTACTGCTGTGTTACGGATACTTGTTTATTTTCCCTTTAGTACATGAGTTTATTATTCAGTAAAAAGTATGAAATAAACTTTTTTCTAACAAATACTTTCATTCTGAACACAAAAGCATAACTGTTTTCCATAACTAGTTAACTCTGTTTATAATATTTTTGAATTGCACTTTAATACAGAAATATTGAAACCTTTATATTTGTGTCTGTATTGGTATGTTGATAACTTATCATTTTGTGCAAGGATCAGTTGGTGTGGGCTGGGAGGAGATATAGTTCCTTTCTTTAAAGAATGGTATGGAAAACTAGCATCATCATCATCATAAAGAAACAGTGGACCACTTGGTAAACTGTTGCAAGAAGATTGCACAGACTGACTACAAGCAGCGGCATGACAAAGTAGCAACAATGGTGCATTGGAAGATCTGCAAAAAATATCATTTGCCTGTAAACAAAAACTGATGGGATCATAAAATAGAGAAAGTCATAGAAAATGATAAAATTAAACTGCTCTGGGACTTCAGAATTCAAACAAACAAGCACCTGCAACATAATACCCCAGACTTAACAATTGTCGATAAGAAAGACAAAAAAGTCTGGATAGTGGACGTGGCAGAACTGGAGACGAGAATAGACGAGAAAGAACTGGAGAAGATAACAAAATACAAAGACCTACAAATAGAAATAGAAAGACTGTGGCAAAAGCAAGCAAGGGTAGTACCAATAGTCATAGGCTCCTTGGGTGCAATCCCAAAACAACTGGAGCACCACTTGAACACCATTGGCATTGACAAATTCGCTATTAGTCAATTGCAAAAGGCAGCCTTATTAGGAACTGCTTCCATCCTGCGACGATATCTGTAACACCATCAAACATCCACATCTGCCTATCCCAGGTCCTGGGTAAGGACTCGATAGGTAGACAAAATGCCAAATCCAGTCTGAACATCTGGCTGACTGTGCGATGATCCATAATAATAATAATAATAATAATATAAAGTTGGAAGGGACCTTGGAGGCCATCTAATCCAACACCCTGCTCAGGCAGGAAACCTATACCATTTCAGACAAATGGCTGTCCAGTCTCTTCTTAAAAACTTATAGTGTTGGAGCATTCACCACTTCTGGAGGCAGGTTGTTCCACTGATTAATTGTTCTAACTGTCAGGAAGTTTCTCCTTAGTTCTAGGTTGCTTCTCTCCTTGATTAGTTTCCATCTGTTGCTTCCTGTCTGACCTTCAGGCTCTTTGGAAAATAGCTTGGCTCCCTCTTCTTTGTGGCAGCCCCTGAGATATTGGAATACTGCCATCATGTCCCCCCTCGTCCTTCTCTTCATTAAACTAGACATACCCAATTCCAGTAGCCTTTCCTTATATGCTTTAGCCTCCAGTCCCCTAATCATCTTTGTTACTCTTCTCTGTACTCTTTCTAGGGTCTCTACATCAGTGGTTCTCAACCTGTGGGTCAGGACCCCATTTGGGGTTGAACGACCATTTCACGGGGGTCGCCAAACAACGCAGTCCGCCATTTTTTTCCCCCTTTTCCTTAGCTGTGCTACTCCCTTTTCTATTGGCTTTTGAAAGCCAATGAATAGACCTCTTGAATAGAGTCTAATTCTATTGGCTTTCAAAAGCCAATAGGAATTGTCCAGGCTGTCTCTGCCCTGCTGAGCCCGTCAAAAGTCCCATTCTGCAAACGGTGCTGCAAGTTGTCTGCAGCGAAGGCGAGCTGTCTGGAAGTTTCTACCCCTCCCTGCTGAGCAACTACTGTAAGTAAAAGAGGGCCAGGGGCGGGAGGTGGGAGGCCGGCGGGCGCAGGGAGAATTGCTGGCGCGTGTGGGGCCCGGCGGGTGCCTTACCTCCCTTGGGCTGGGCCAGCTGGTGGCCCAGCTGGTGGTTGGCCTGCGCCATCTCTGCCGCTTGCCAGCTACGCCTCGGCTGGCGCAAGGGGCAGCACCACGCATGCGCGGCGCTCCCGGGCAGGGAAAGTCCTTGACTTACGACCGGTTGGGTAGTCCTCGACTTACGACCGGTTGGGTAGTCCTCGACTTACGACTGGTTGGGGGTCACGGCATTAAAAAGGTTGAGAACCACTGCTCTACATCTTTTTTACATCGTGGTGACCAAAACTGGATGCAGTATTTCAAGTTTGGCCTGACCAAGGCATTGTAAAGTGGTATTAATACTTCATGTGATCTTGATTCTATCCCTCTGTTAAGGCAGCCCAGCACTGTGTTGGCCTTTTTGGCAGCTGCAGCACACTGCTGGCTCATATTTAGGTGATTGTCCACTAGGACTCCGAGATCCCTCTCACAGTTACTACTATTGAGCAAGGTACCCCCTATACTATACCTGTACATTTGGTTTTTCTTGCCTAAATGTAGAACCTTTTTTCACCATTGAATTTCATTTTGTTAGATAGCGCCCAGTGTTCAAGTCTGTCCAGATCCTCCTGTATCCTAAGCCTGTCTTCTGGAGTGTTGGCTATTCCTGCCAGCTTGGTGTCGTCTGCATATTTGATGATTTCCCCATCTATCCCCTCGTCTAAATCATTGATGAAGATGTTGAAGAGCACTGGCCCAGAACAGAGCCCTGGAGCACCCCACTACACACTTAACAAGATTTGAATTTTGTGCCTGGTAAGATCTTCCTCAACCTTGACCTCTGGACGGCTTTATGACTAATTTATTTGGAAACAATTCAAAAGTAGTTTGCTCTTGCCTGCTTCAAACTTTGTATACATACATTCAAATCACATTCTGTATTACATGTTAGTGACCCAGATTAAATAAAACCTCTTAAATGAATGTGATGCGACACCCAGAAAAATACAGCATACTCCATTTAATCCTCCAAGGAAAGATGGAAGGCAAACAAGGTCCAGGCAGAAGAAGAACATCATGGCTTCAAAATCTAAGGGACTGGTTTGGACAAAACTCAGCAGCACTTTTTTGTGTGGCTGCTGATAAAAACAGGATCACCAACATGATCACCAACATCCAATAACGGATATGGCACAAGAAGAAGAAGAAATGAAACTTACATAGTAGAGTTACAATATAGAGTACAAAAAAAATAAAGCATACAAGATAAAAAAAATGTACAATTATGTTTGCACTATTTTGCTGTCAGCAATATGTTGAGTTTTACAAGCTGCAAAAATAAACTTTTCAAGTCCCATTAATGTTTATAGAGATCAAACTAAATAGATGCGGTGACTTAGACATTAGCAAGACTTAATTTCTTGCCGAGATTAATGTACAATATTAAACTGCCACCTCAAATAATCTGTTGATGGTACTTTCCATGCAAGGTCTTGTCTTGCCATGGCACTCCTGCTTGATCTTTCCATGTCTACTGCTGCCTTAGGCATTCTCTCAGTAGTTCATCTTTGAATGCCACCTTAACTGTGTATTTGTGGATGCTCTGAGTTTCATCCAGGACAGTGGCTTTGACACTCACCAGACCCTGCCCACCCTCTTTCTGGCTAGTGTACAATTTCTGCATGTTGGGCTTGGGGTGAAAATCTGTACATTGTGAGGAGCTTTCAGGTGTTTACCAGCAGCTTCCATGTCCTTTGGCCAGCTCACTACACTGGAAGGGTATCTGATGACTAGCAGAGCATACATTTTGATGGATCTTGTTCTTTCTATTGATCTGGCTGTTCAGAATCTGTCTTATCCTTGGTGGTACTTCCTTGCCTCATCATGGTTCTCGTGAATGGGATACCAAGGTACCTGAACTGGCCTGTACGTCTGTTATGTGGCCTGCTGGGAATTCCACCGCCAACAGTTAAAACTATTTTCCCTCTTCTGAGTACCATGCAGTCACAATTCTCATCTGAACAACATCCAAAGGCCTCATTGTAGATCTTTGTCAGGGGAATTAGTGAGTCAATGTCTCATTCACCCTTAGCATACAACTTGATGTCATCCATGTAGAAGAGATGACTGGTGATAGTTCGATTCTTGAACTTGTATCCATTTATGTCCTTGTAATTAGTTGGCTGAGGAAGTTCAAGCCTATGCAGAATAACAAGAGATTATGCATCACCTTGGCATATACCACAATCTTGTTGGGAGTTGGGGTGGTGGTGGTATGGGTATGTGTCTTCCTCAATTTCACTTCCTCCCAAACCTGGGTGTTTGAGAGTTCTTAGCTGTTCCTAACAATGTACTCATCTGTTGTTCCCGGGTTCTGTTGGAGCCACTTTCCCAACTTATGAGTTAAGCCTTGAGTGCTCCTATCATGACTGAACCATTTGGCCTTCACTTTCCACATCCTTTCTAATTCCTCTTTCAAGCCCTGGTACTTACCCAGCTTTTCTTACTCCTTCCTATTGCTATCACTTGGCACTGCTACATCTATCACCATTGCTATCTTCTGATTATGTCTACTACCATAATGGCTGCTTGATTGGCTAATACCTGTCCATCTTGATCTGGAAGCCTACAGCAGGAATCCCCAACCCCTGAGTTGTAAACCAGTACCAGTCCATGGCTGGTAGGAACCGGGCCACATAAGTGGCAGGTGAGTGAGCAAAGCTTTATCTGCCCATGCATGGAATCTAGGTTGCATGCAAAGTTCTCCCCTGGTCCATAGAAGAATTGTCTTCCACAAAACCAGTCCCTGGTGCCAGGAAGGTTGGGCACTGCTATCCTATAGGATCTTAGCTCTCTTATTCTCCTGTAGGATCTCCCATTGAGACTTGGATCTAATCTATATACTATGCACGTGTTCCTGTACAGAATGATATTTGGTTATGTCATTCAGTATATGCTGTTGTTGCCAGCTTCTTACACCCTGTTATTATGTGTTAGACTCTGTCTCAGACCTCTCTGCATAGTCTGCATCTTGGATCATGTCTAGACCACTACTTCTATAGATCTAGTCCTTATTGCCTGTACTTATGCTGCTATGATCAGTGCCTCAATGTTGCCTTTTAATCCAGATAAATATATAGATACAGATGATAGATGATAGAAGATAGATGATAGATAGATAGATAGATAGATAGATAGATAGATAGATAGATAGATAGATAGATAAGATAAATAATATAGGATAGATAGATAGACAGACAGAAAAACAGACTGTCATAGTACTAAAATTAGCTTATTGAATAGTGGGGTGGATAAAACTGAGGAAACTTATTTTGGTAATCTCCAGATGTGATAGACTATATGCTGGCTGGCAATTCTGGGAATTCTGGGATTCAGTTACATCAAAAGTATGTGACTAGGAAAAATGTACTAGGAAAAATAAATTACAGAATTAGCAAACACTTTGAAAATTTATTCATTTTATATGGCTTTTTAATCAAATCATTTCTGAAACAATAATCTTTATTCAAAAACTTATTTAAAAATATAAACATCTGAACATATGATGAAAAAAATAGTCCCTAAAGAGTTCTTTACAACAAAATAATAAAAATTTTTAAAATCCTGGAAAATTAAGCAAGTCAGATAAGCGACAATAAAAGAAATGCTAGAACCCTTAACAAAAAGAACTTTTGCAATTATTTCAATTATTGAAATAGCTGATACCATTACAAACACCTATAGTGCAATAGAAATTCTGTGCATTAAAGGACAATTCCAGTTCAGGTTTGGAATCCAGGAAATTTACAATTCAGTGATCTATAGGAAATTCGTTGTACAAAATATAATTTTTTCCATGCTTATGCTTATATATAGGCAACAAGCTTCTAGTTGATTATCTCAAAGCATGTGACCATCATTAGCAGTCTAATCTATATAAATAAGAATACATGTCTACTTATTTATGTCTACTGTACTTAGAAATATTGGACTGCATACTAGTGAACTACTATAATAGCATCTCCATTGTGTGTACAGGTAGATCTCAATTTGTATGTTACTTGTATAAAACTGCCAACCTACACAATCTTTTTTTTCTCTCTGTTGAAGTACCACAAGTGTACCAATAGGGAGTGGTGAATCCTTAGCAGCTTTCCAAAATGTTATTCAACTGCTGGCTATCACAGATTAAAGGGACTGAATTTATTTGCTTTCACCTGCTGCTTTATGAAGTTGGAAGGCTGCCCCAGGTACATTGCTGGGTACAGATACCACATAACTACTCCAGAGGGATTAATCACCACTGTGAAGTTGGTAGCAATCTTCAGATCGCTGATTATTTCACTGGTGTACACATCCTGCGCCTAACAACAACAACAAAAAAAAGATAAATGGATAAATGATCATATGTGCATATACTATGGAACTACTCATATATTCTAATAGCTATTCCATAGCAATGTTTATCCCAATAAAAAATATTAAAGCTTAATTGCCGTACAACTTGAATTCTTAAATAGTAAATAATCCTGTTACTCGTTTGTCACAAATGAATGGTAGTGTTGGCAGAGGGGACAGAGTTTTGGGTTTATGAGTTATTTTGTTTTGGACTGTTTTATCACCCCAGGAAATTTCCTGATTATTAAATAATTTTCTAAAAGCCAGATATGGCCATATTAAATTCAATAACACGGGGCAAATATAAGTAAGCATTACTGTGTAGTACATGAGAATTTCAGCTTGTCATCCCATTCCCCTAAAATGTTTTCAGCAATGGAAAGGAAGACCACGTATGGGTGTTTCTTTACTTACTTCATAGACAGCATTCTCTGTAAAATTGAGCTGTGCAAGGGAAGTTGTGTAGTGATATGGCATGTCTGTCCTCCGATTAAAGAAAACCAGAGCACTGGCTGAGTGGGAAAGAGGCCGCAGAAATACTTCAATTTGAGATTTCGCCTACAAAATCAGATTAAGCAACATGTTCTTCTAAAGGAAATCTTTCCCAGGACATAAATTGAAAATGGTTATGTTATCATAAGGAAAAGAACAATTCTTCAACTGAAATTGTTATGAGGTATAAAACTCATACTAGTTTAACCCAACTCTTGGTGCTGTAATTTGAGCCAAAAACAGCATGGGAGAACACTATATACACAGGCTTCTCTACCCTTCTTCCTTCCAGATAAATTATGAAAACAACAGTGTCAATGGATCTGGAGTATGCCAGATTGCTGAAAACTAATATATTGTCTCCTAAGCTCCTTAGAAGAGAGGATCGTTATGAATGTAATAAATATCCTTAACTAATGATCTTCCCACATAACAGGGTCAAAAGGCAGGAATATACCCTCTGGATTTCCAGGGATTCAAATAAGATTCTCCAGAATTCAGTGTTTCTCAACCTTGACAATTTTAAGGCATGTGGACTTCAACTCCCAGAATTCCACAGCCAGCAATGCTGGCTGTGGAATTCTGGGAGTTGAAGTCCACATGCCTTAAAATTGTCAAGGTTGAGAAACACTGCTCCAGATGCTTGGCTTTCATTACCTGAAGGATTCTACGACCTTGAATTCCCAGGGGATCTTGGTTAATTGTGATCATCAATTTGTTTTGTAGAATTTCCTTGGCACTTTCAGAAACAACACGGAGGTCTGTGGACATGAAAAGAGGAGCAGCCATAATTGTCCATAAGGCCATCTGGGACTTGGACTCTTCAAGGCTCAGCCCAAAGTTTCCAATGATTAGCTGTAGGATAAAGGAGAGGTTAACCCAGAGGTGAGTAATAAAGTCAAGAATGAAAGCAAAAGAAAACAAGAGCTGCGTATGGACTGATTCCAAGAGAACTCTTGTTCAATAAAGGTAGCTTTTATTTATGATTATTAATTTTTATTAATTTATTTACCCATATGCTAAATTAATAACTAGGTAGGTTTACTCAATGCCTATGATTGGAATAACCTTCCCCAATTTTTTTCTAGAAAAAAGTTTAGGAAATAATATCAATGCTGAATTCCAATATCCCACTAGGCAAACATAGACATAACTATTAAGTCCTGCATCCTAGGAATGTCAGTTTTCTAATATAAAAATTAGATGCAAAAATTATTAAATTAATGAAGAATTTAGAAGGGGTAGAAGAAGATAATGAGTTAAACTTTAAAAACTAAAAAAACCATACGTAAGCAAAACAAGCTATATTTTCAAAGAACTGCAGGATAATTGAATCAGTATAATATATAACTGCTTATCCTTTCAATGTAACATGTTTTTGCAAAAATTAGCAATATATGCCTATTTGTACAAATTATTTTAATGGAATTCAGGTTTTCTGTGATATTTCTAGTGTAGGTTATACTCACTGAGATTAAAGTAATGGATATGTGCAGCAAATGTAAGAATGTAACACAAATGGCTTGTCTACTTAAATTACCGTATATTCCGGCGTATAAGACGACTGGGCGTATAAGACGACCCCCAACTTTTCCAGTTAAAATATAGAGTTTGGGCTATACTCGCCGTATAAGACTACCCCTCTTTCAACGCACACCAAATAAAAATTAAAAAACATCAGATTTGATTTCAATATGGTAATTTTAATTCAAATGCTTATGGCATAAAGGTACTTAGCAGGAAAACTGTCACTTATAAACATAAGGCTGTTTGTCATCAAACATGTAAACATAAAACAGTGCAAGTGATTAAACTTTTCCTAATTCACTCTAAAGCTGAAAGGAAGGATAAGACAATAAACCCATGGGAGCTGCCATGCTATTTGTTTTCTAAGCTGTCAACCAAACTGGAACTGATGATGATAGGAGGAAGATAACAAACAATAGAGAGAGCAAGTGCCGGGCAAGTCCCTGGCGAGTCAGCAACGCCCATCATAACTGCAAGCTATTTTTATAGGTTTTGCTGGCATAATACTTTCCCTTTAAAAGCCTTTAAAATCATCCTGTTCATCATCTGATATCATAAAAATATCAATGACATCTTGTGATACATTTGCAAGGCAGTCATCGTATGGATCGAATTCCGTATCAGATGGTGTGGTCTCAGCTTCGGCTTCCTCTTCATCTTGCCACAAGTAGTCGTCCTCCATACCATCTAATGAATTTGATATGCCACACTTCTTGAAAGACTTGATTATTGTTTCTGCATCAATATCATTCCAGGCTTTTATGACAAACTTGCACAAAACATCCAATTGTGGAGCACGCATGTTTCCTCCTTTTGTGAATGACTTTTCGCCACTAACCATCCATTCATTCCACTGTTCTCGAATGCGATCTTTAAATGGCTTGTTTAGGCATACATCCAGTGGCTGTACTAACGATGTTAATCCTGCAGGAATAACTGCCACATCTGTGTTTAGTCTTGCAAGCTTTTGCTTGGTGCTGGGAGTTAAATGAGCCCTGAACATATCCCACACCAGTAGACTACGTTTTTGAATAAGTCCACCTGGTCGCCTGCTCCATACATTATCAAGCCATAGCTTTACCCCTTCTTCATCCATCCAGCCTTTTTCATTCACATGTACAAAACAACCAACAGGGAACTTGAGTTTTGGCATTGTTTTTCTTTTAAAAATAATCATTGGTCTCAGTTTGGCACCATCAGCTGTGCATGCTAGTACCACTGTAAAACTGGACTTCTCATGTCCTGTTGTTTTAATTAAAATTGTTTTTTCACCTTTCTGATGGACAGTTTTATTTCCAACCATATCAAAATTCATTGGAGTTTCATCCATATTTCCAATACTACTTAATGCATAGCCATGTTTAATGCGCTGTTGTATTATGTATTGATGGAAACTAATTACTTTGCTATCAAGATCTGCAGGTAATTTTTGTGCAATTTTCGTCTTTTGCCTCAGTACCATATTATGCCTTTCCAAGAATCTAGTACACCAGGATGCAGTGGCCTTAAATCTGTTGCTGTGATCTGGGTTAGATTTGGCCCACTGAAGTGCAAACAAACGTATTTTATTTCGTGTCACTACATAACCGTTTTGGCGATGCTCATTCACCATGTCTGCTACATGTTTTTCAAGTTCTGGCCAATGTGGGGTGCCTCTTCTTAATGCACACTTACCCCTTGGCATACTCTTTAATGCTTTTTCATTTGCCTTCCAGTCCCGAACCATCTTTTCTGTTACTCCATATTGTCTTGCAGCAGCGCAGTTATTATGTTCCATGGCAAAGTTTACAACTTTAAGTTTGAAACTGGCTTCATATTTCCTTCTTCTTGCTGGTGGAGCCATGATAGGGTCTTGACTATTGGACATTTGTATACTGTACTGTATGTATTGGTGCTGTACTGTATGAACTGGTACAGATACTGGTGCTGTACTGTATGTACCCAGTATACAACAACCAGCCAATCACAGCAAGCGATGAACCTTAGCTGGTTGTTGTATACAAAGCCTGCTTGGATTGGGTGGATCAGCTCTCCCTGCCTGCCCAACCCTTCCTGTCATCTTATAGGCCAGGGGTAGGCAACCTTGGCTCTTTTATGACTCATGGACTTCAACTTCCAGAATTCCTGAGCCAGCTATGCTGGCTCAGGAATTCTGGGAGTTGAAGTCCATGAGTCATAAAAGAGCCAAGGTTGCCTACTCCTGTATAGGCCCTAGGGAAAAAATGGACAAGCTAATTCCATGAGGGAGGGGGAAAGGGAGCACAGTTTCTGAGTTCTCATTGGCCACCTGTAAGTCCAAATGAGTAGCTCAGGGTGTGTGCGTGCACATGTAGGCATGCGTGTGACTCCCTGGGTCCCTTCCATTGCCCTCCCCCCAGTAGCAAGCTTTGGCTTGGAGCAAACAGGCTGCACACAGGGATCTCCTCCTCTCAGTCTTCCACCCTGCGAATACTCCACAGCCTCTCCAAGCTGAGTGAGCAGAAAGCCTGCCTGTTTTTCAAAGGCTCTGCCTTGTCAATCGCACACACACCTTGATGAAAATTGCCCTGCCTGCAAAAGGACTTCTCAGCAGTTTTTTAAAGCAACACTACCCAGAATGAAATTGGAGACAGCCAGAATGTTTAGGGAAGAAGGAAAGGAAGCAGTTAATAAGCTAAGTAAGAAAGGCATTCGCCCTTCGAAAACTTGCATTTCCATAAATGTGATAAGTTGCCCCCTTTTCAGGTAATGGGGGGGGGAGTAAATGCTTTCCTTTTAATTTGTTATTAAAACTCAGTGCACTACAGTACTTATAGATGGGAGCCAGATTGACCAGCCAGGATCTGTCATAAATAACACCACAAATGCACCATGCAAGTTTATTTAGGCAGGGGGGGGGAGAAACTGCTTGCATAAGCTCGGGCAAAAGGATTGTGTAGCTGTTTTCTGTCCCCACTCCATTCCTGCTTCTTAACTCCGAGAGGAATTTAGCTGACACCCCTCCCCTTCCAGACCCATAAGCTCCGCCTCCCCCAAGCTACTCTCACCGGCAGTGAGAGGTAAACGCTGAAAAGCTTGCATGAAGAAGCACTGAAAAGTGCCTCGAATGGACGCAGATGCTTAGGTTTGTTTTCATTATATAAAAAAACCACCCTACAATTCTTTTCCCCCCTTCCCCATTACATGGGCCATCCCTTTCTACTTCCTTTGAATGAATTAATCAGGGGATGGCCACTACCAATCCGCAGTTCTGGAGGGGTGGGCAAGGAATTGGGATGCAAAAGGGAGGGAAGAAGAGAGGAGACGGTTTGCAATGTAGCATTATAGAATGGGGATTAAACCTCCAGGAAATCTTACCGTCACAACAGCCAGATAATGCCTATCGTACTCTCAGAGATATCTTTAGTTGATCGGCTGGTTTTAATAATAACCCTAGGACTCTTTTTGAGTGAGAGAGAGGGGGGGGGGAAGAGAAAACTTGCTGAGTAATATTTTTCCGGCGTATAAGACGACCCCCCACTTTTGCGAAGATTTTAAGTGTTTAGAAAGTCGTCTTATACGCCGGAATATACGGTACATACAAGAGTTGAAAACAAGATGATGGAACATATAAATTCCTGCCAACAGTCACCTTCATTAGCTTTTTTCTAGCTTTAGAATTCCAAAGAGAGACTCTCTCATCCATTTAGCTTTCATATGATCCTCTTCAGCTCAACATTACCATGTCAGGGTCATTCCAATGGCCAGGGCCAGCCGCTGGCTGAAGTACATCCTGATTCGTTGAGAACCATTCCACAATAGAGAGGACACTTTCCCAAGAGTCTTGTATGTCATCAAAGTTTCTCCAGAGGTTACATATATTTGCTAAAAGAGTATAATTCACCTAAAACAAAACAAATGCATGAAACAATAATTACAGTCAGCTTGGCATGATTTATCTTTTGAAAATGATCATCAATTTACATCATTTTGGCTAGTCTGGGTGTACTTAATATATGGCAAAAATATATATTGGAAAGAAGAAATACTAAGTTAAACAATTAGCTATAATTATTTTGCTATCCAACTAAAGCCACACAGTTGTGTCACCATAGCAAAGAGAAATGGATAGAACTGCTCAAAGGATGTGTTAACAGAATAACTGTATCACTCATAATTAGAACACTGTCATTAACAAAATATGTAACATCCAACAACACTATACTATTATGTAGTACTACATGTAGTAAGCTTGTTAATAAAAAAAATACTGTTTCAGCCAAGTAAAACATTGTGCCAAGAGTTCTAGGTGGATTGATTCTAAAACTCAATACAAGATTAAAGGAATGTGTCTCTTGCAAATTAAATGAGTACATTTATGGATCCATGTCACACTAAATTGTTAAAATGTGATGCAAAACCTTCATTTAAAATTCTGAAGTTCAATGGACAGAAGCTTTAAGATGAGCCCCATCCTTCCTCCAATACAACTCACTGAAGGTGGGAGTCCCCCTTGATAGGCTGGCCAGCTGCAGGAATAAGCAATGGGATGACCTGTTGCATTCAGAGCCTTGGACATTCTAGGATAACCTTTGGAAAACAAAAATAATTATCCATTTGAGTTAAATTCAGAATTTATTTAAACCAAATTATTTTAGCTGGTTGATGCTTATTATAATTAATATCCCAAATCTATATTTGACATCTTAAACAAAGCCAATTAAAATATATTATTTTAGCAACTTTTGGTGCACTGACAAAAGAAGCAACACGGAGGCATGATAAAGCCTTGAACTTTACCTTGGGCCTGTTCATCTGCTGATGAGTAGCAACCATCTAGTTTCAGCATATCCACTCCCCATTGTGCAAACGTTAGAGCATCTTGTTCGATACAATTTAATGTAGTACCCGGGTAACCTGCACAAGTATGGGTGCCTAGATCACCATAAATGCCAAGTTTCAGACCCCGTGAATGAACCTGCCAAAATATGTCATGACTTGTGAGATCAAGAAAGAAGGCCTATGAAGAATCTACATGATGGAGGAAACAGTACAAACATTGTTATTGTTGGTGTTAGTGAGCATCTATTTTTAATCACTTCCTCAAAAGCTAATCCACCTTCTTCTCCTCTTCTTCCTTATTTGCAGAATATCTCAACAATGTTGACTTAAATTGAAATTGGTTATTGTAAGACTAGATATCTAATGAGTAGAGTGTTAAAACTAAGAATAACTAGTTACCCAAACAAACTCCCCGAGGATGAACACTTACTTTGTAGTACGTAAAATTATGTTTCCACCAATGGAAAGATACAAAAGCAAACTAGATAAAATACTGAAACATCAATATTTAGTAGGTGGTAGCATTTTCCCCATTTTCTGTGAATACAAACATTTCTGCTGACTGAATGGCCAGTTCAAATTATGCTTCTGCCCACCATGGCATAAGATGATGTCAGAGGGGAAAAAAAAGTTAAAAGGTATGTTTCATTGTTGCTTTTTTTTTTACCAAATGGCCAAGCCTTCCTTTTCCAATCTAATGTTTTTCAGATATGTTGGCTTTAACTATCATCTTTATTCAGCACAGCCATTCACTATGCTGGAAATGTGTTAGGAATACTGAAGGTCAAAATATCTGGAGGGTACCAAGCTGGATGACACAATAGAAAACTGATAAGCTTTTTAAAAATATCCAATGCCAAGGATTACGTCTGAAACTATAGAGTTTGAATTTACAGAATAATTTGGTGATTTAGATGCAGAATCTCTTGCCCAGCAACATGGCCCTCTGGATGTTTCTCATTGAATAACTGAGCAAAGGTGCTTCACTCAGCCCAACTTGTTGTACAAGTCCAGGTCCATGGCTGCAAATTGGCTGGTCCTACCTGAAGAAGGAACCTACATTTTTTACAGCAATTAAGAAGCAAGCCTTGACCTTTTGGGGCAGTCGCAAAGTTCCTCTGGAACTTCTTTACTATTGGCTAAGCAATTAATCTTTTTTAAAAAATCACAGCTAGATCATTTGATTTCACTCTCACATCAAAAATATTCACTTACATAGTCTGCCAAGGCTTTGATCCCCCTGGGAAACCTCTCTGGATCCGGAATCAGATGTCCCGTCATATTCCGCTTCTTTGCCATCCAGCAATCATCAATATTCACGTACTCGTAGCCTAGCTCCCTCCAACCATCCATTGCCAGACAGTCCGCCATTTCCATAAAGAGAGTCTCACTGTCCCACAAATGGAAAAGCAGCCATAGGAAACAAGAATGACAAGCAAAGTGACCAATGTGGAATAGCCAGTGGGAACAATCAGGCATAAAAAATACTGCTCTGACAATGTCAGGCTTCACACTGCACTGACATAATCTGCCACAGTCATGCAAGTTTACTTTCCACAATAGATAAAAAGGTTCATTTCTCTGTCAGGTCCCCACTATCACTCTTTCATACTTATTATTTTTCTGCAATAATCTGGAAGTAAAATTAAAATAAAGCTCCCTACAATATTATGTTTTCATCAATGCCCTTCCTTATGGACAGGATCCTTCTATTTCTTAAAATATGCCTCATTCAACCAATGTCACTATGAGAATAAACAAAAGCTTGTAGGCTGGGCTCTTTTACTGGTTCCTGTTCAAACAACATGTTTGTATATTGCGGTACAAGGTCTATTAATTAATGATTTCCTCATATGTTTTCATTTTCATTAATATTTTTATAGCAAAATGATTCAGTACTCTTTTCTGAACTATGCTCAATCAGAAAATTAAACTACAACTTGGCATCAATATTCAGAGACACATGAGGGCTTTTAGGGAAGGCAGATGCCACCCTGGAGCTTCAGATTTTCTAGGTTTGATGCCATCCCTCATCTTGAATCCCAGGATTCTGAAACTCAGGAACATACCCAGAAAAAGATTGGATTTTGTACCATTTCCAAGGTTCTCCCACTTACCTGATACAATTATGGGGATCTTCCTTGCAATCAACATTACAACGAAAGCGCTCCCAAGCAAGCCACCCCATTGGGGGCGTTCTCATAAGTCCATTCTCCAAAGCCAGGGAGAAGGCATAGAGTAGAAGGAGGAAGACAATACATTTCATGACAAGGGATTGGGGAATGACCACTGCAAAAGAGGTGGGCAGAGGGGGGAGGAGACATAATGAAATATCACTTTCAATTGTTTCCATTCAATTGTTTCCATTCAACTGTTTGCATTCAATGGCTTTTCCACCAAATCTAATGAGGTTAAATATTTACAAGCTTTCACCTCTGCCTGCACCCGTTTTTCTTGTTTTAACAATGTGCAGTGAAACCTGGAAGTCTTCAGTTAGACAGTTACCTTTTTTGCCTGAACCTGGAAACTATGGTTATCATCTTCAGAACAACCAAGTATCTTAAACAAGCAAAACACGCATATCACCAATATAAAATTTTATGAGTGGTCATTAAGCTTTTGCTCTTTTTTCTTTTGAGTGAGTTTTGACTTTGGTAACTACCTGGATTAGTGCTGCAATTTTTGTAGCAAGATTTTTGGAAATGTTTTGCCATTGCCTTTTTTTTTTAAGGCTAAGAGACAATGACTGGCCCAAGGTCATCCAGCTGGCTTCGTGAAACCAGTCTCCTAGTTTCTAGCCTGGTGCCTTAACCACAATACCAAACTGACTCTTTCTTGCATATTATTTGTAGATAATCACCGATTTTAAGAGCACTGTTGATATATCCAAAATTTATTTATTTGTTAAACAAATTTATATAGTTACTGACCCAAAGGGACTCTGGGCAGCAAACAAAATACTTAAGGCACCAGGCTAGAAACCAGGAGACTGTGAGTTCTAATCCTACCTTAGGCACGAAACCAACTGGATGACCTTCGGTCAGTCGTTGTCTCTCAGCCTTAGAAAAAAGGCAATTGCAAAACATTTCCAAAAATCTTGCCACAAAAATTGCAGGCACTAGTCCAGGCCGCTACCAAAATCAAAACTCACTCAAAGGAAAGAAAAAAGAGCAAGAACTTAATGGTAATTCATAAAAGTTTATCTTGGTGATATACATGTTTTGCTTATTTAAGATGCTTGGTTGTTCTGAAGATGATAATACAATAAAACAACCATTTAAAATAATAAATTACAGACCTGGTAGAAGCTCACATCCATCTACCAACCACCCCATGCCAGCTCTGTCTAAAATTTACTTTCTGAAATGGTGCTTCAACCTGTACCATCCCATTTCATACTATAATGCCACTAGCTGCCGTCAGCACAATGTTCTATTGGAGATCTTACCTATAATCCACATGTTGTTTATCACTCTTATTTGTGATTGTCTCACCCAGTTTGCAGGAGGAATTAGGCAAACTTATATGACAACAATTGAAAAAGAAACTGACTCTGGATTCCATTTACCCTTCCCTGTTTTACACCACACACACACAAGTTCCCAGTGTTGCATTCTGGAACTCATGCTGCTGTTAGAGCAGGATCCTGAAGCACACACAGTGATGGAAGCAAAATTACAGACACAGCATTCCTAACCAGTATCTATTATACTACACTTTCATAAAGAATATGTTGATTCCACAGATCCACTAAATGAAGTGTGGTGTAGAGTTCGCAAAATGATACAGCCCCGCACTTTGAAGGGCATCAAGTAAGGAAAGTTGGCTTGTGGCAAGATAATAGCATATAGCAATTCCCAGGTTCACTATCTGACGTGTGCTATGAATGAATCTCAGACAGCACACCAGAGGAAATCTTTTGCAAGGTCTCTGGAGAGCTACTTTCAATCATAGTTTTCTCTAAGATAAATCTTATGTACTTAGCGTAAGTAGCTTCATATGAATAATTTAATTTTCTGAGATGTGCAGATACAGAATCAGCCATAGGATCAATGCCTGGTTCCGTTTCCAACTTGGCAAAAAGTTTCATTACGCACAATGTACTTGTTTGGGATGAAACAGAATTGCAGCATCTGGCCCAGCGGGACCTATTTGTATCTGAATAGGATGGTAAGGTGAGCTGATCTAAGTTAAAAAAATCATGAAGAAAGGCAATAGAAAACTTCTTGAAAACTGTTGCCAAATCTATTGCTGTGTCCATTAGAATCCCAGGCATCCATCCGCCTCCCCCCTCCCCGTGGCTGCTGCAAGCCAGTTTCCGCATTTACAAAGAAACCTTCAGACTGCATCAAGACAATGGTGAAATAATTGTGCAAATTCGGTATTTTTCATTTAATGAAAACATATTTCACTGATTGCACAAACGGCCTAAATTAATTCAAATCTACAACTGTAATCGTAATCAGTAGGTACTCTGGAACAATTATTCGTTTTTCTATTCATTTTCATATACTGCGATCTTTGATCAGACAAAAGAAAAAAAAGACTATTCCCCATCCCGACCGTTCACGTATATCACCCATCCAAACTTCAAGACACATCAGGACACTTACACTATCAGACATTAAGCTGCAACCAGTACTACACCAGCGACAATCGAAAGCCTGCAAGTCGATCGCTTTCCTGCACAGGGCTGGTAATCACGTGCTCGCTTACTTCCACCGATCAGCTGATCCCTTGGATTGCTCAATAGTAGAGCCGATAAGGTGCTGATCTCAGCGTCCTGTCAACTCCACCCTCGCTTTTGTCCCGAGGAAAAGAGGAAGCAGACTCTCCCTGTGACACGTGTATGCGAGCGTCGTTTGAGCTCAGCCCTTTTCACTCGGTGCTGGACGTAATGAAGTTCATGCACAGTTTCTCCAAGAGACGTTTTGAATCGTCCAAGGATCAGAGTATTGCCGTCTCTTTTATGTCCCTTAGCAGAGATGCCTCTTTTGTTTATTATTCGAATTGGAATATGTATGGCAGATTTATGAACTGAAGTGGTCCAAGGCTTAGAAAGGAAACCAGTAAAAGTGGTTTCAGGCTGCTTTTATGCCTATGCCTGAGGAATAACAGCATGGAACCGGAGACAGGTTAACTACAGAACCCATGGAAGCTACTCTTCAGATCTCTTTTGTCCCTTTACTGCACTGTTTTAAACTCACCCATCCTCTCTTCCTTTCTCTTTCTAGTAATATCAGCAATGACAGGTGAGAATGAAAAGATGAACTATGTCTGTATAATTAGGTTGGCCTTACTACTTACTACTAGGCACCATGAGATTTCTGTTTCAGGCAAGTACAGTCTTCCTACCGCCACCAATTGTCTCTTTGATCTCCAATTGTTCCCACCAATCCCAATTGATATTCCAACTCCAGAAATGCTGGCTCCCCCCCCCAGCATGGCAAAGTCAACCGTGGCAAAGGCTCCAGCTTAAATAAAGTGGTTGACAGTTTAAATGGGTCTTGCTTGTGTCCATGCATGATTGGTGCACTGCGATAGTAATATACAGTAGTTCAACTGCAGAATGTGTTTGAGTGAGCAGAAGCAGGTGGTAGGCAGGCCGTGGGAGAATAAAAAAAATTTCTTAAGGCTGGACAGAACACATCATGTAGTTTATGTTGTACCCACAAACTAATCTGCCATCAGATGTTGCAATGGAAATGTTCCTGCAAATCCTATTTTAAGGCATTGGAACTTCTCTGTGGAATATGGGGGGGGGGGCAGGGGGCTAGAAGTGTCTCATCTTGTGCAGAAGACTTTCTTGGGCCACAAGTTGCCTTCTCTTTTTCTAATGAATTCGTTTCACAGATTGGAAGAGGAAGCCGAGAAGAAACAAAAAAGATAGTTTTAGTCCACTTTTTTTAAATCTCCCTTTTCAAATCCCACTGCAGCAATTGTACTTCTCCCTTCTGAATAGGTACGCAATACCTTTTGTTCATTAACTATAATCCTCGGGCCCAGAAAGTCGACTTCATTCATATTTCTAATGTGCTCTCCAGGGCCAGCCCACACTCACAGAGTTCTTCAAATATACGGTACTGTACGACCGACTCACGATGCCCAGATAAAGCAATCCGCCTCCTAGCAATTGCTTGCGGATCCTGTTTTCTGACTTCAGTCTGGTTCAGATGTACTCGTGGCCTCGCGATGCCCTCTCGTGGCCGAAAATAAAACATATTTAAAAGAACGCTGGGGTTCTTCACGCGTAATACGGTAGGACATGAGTAGTCACTAAGTGGGGAGTTACCCCTCGCCTCATTCAGGCGATACGTTGTGGTAGACAAGGAGTTACATTAGGGGGAGGTTGAACGAGGACTGGGGAACACTAAATTCAAATGCCAGTCAGTGACCAATCTCGCAGGTGATTTGAAATCGCCTCCCAACCGATCTCCTCCGTATTGTCGGAAAAACAAAATGGGAGAGGGAGGAACTATACCCATGTCCATGTGTTTCTAGAGGAAAAGAAGCAGTGCATATAGTAAAATAAATTTCAAAATATCACTTATGTCTCAAATTTAGGTTCCCCAAATAAAAGCAACGTTCTTCGGGTAGGGAAGAGAAAACTTCGGCTGACTTGGAGATGACCCACCCAATTTTTATGTTAAATGAACAAAGATACCATCGCGCAGGACAGAAAAACGATGGAGAAGCCTCTGCTCGTTGACATCCGGCCTGCTTCTTTCCTACTTGGCTTTCAGGACCCCAAGAGAAGGGGGGGGCTGAAAAGAGGAAAACCTCCCCTCGGGAAGCTATTGGAAAATCTGGATTGCGAAAAAAAAACCTCCCCCCGGGTAGTGGCAGGATTTCCTTCTGCTCTAATGATCCTGCGCTCCGGGTTTTGCCCGAGGACCAGGGCGCCGTAACACGGGAGTCCAGCAGAGGAAGGAGGACACGCGACTGCTTAAGAAAAGCAGGGAGTAGATAAAAGACGAAGCTAAACTCGTTCTGGGTAATGGTGTGAGCAAGGTACGATTATGGATAAGCGTCGCTTCAGCTTGTTAGGATAGGCCTGTCCCTGAACTAGCCTGCCTTTTCTCTGTGACATTAAAAGGTTGCAAAAAGGGTTTTCTTTCTGAGAGAAAAGGAAAAAAGGAAATTCCGAGGGTAACTTTTAGTCTCTGCATGCTCCGGGTCCGCCTGAGATGAGGAAGTGCACTTAATGACTTCGTTGAAGAAATCATCTATTTGGTCTTCCCCAGGTACTTGGGGAAAAGCAGGCTTCAGGGAACTGGACAGTCAGCCGAAGTTGGAGAGGGCTGCTCTAGAGCCGTGGGTTGGGTTCGTCCTCCTGTCTTTACCTGGAGATGCCAGGAATTAAACTTGCAGCCTTTTGCTTACGATACAGTGGCACTTCTACTTGGACCTTGTGTCATATATAACTGTATAACTGCAACAACTTCCTCTGTATCTTCAGAATGGTGCCTTCATATGTTTCCCTGTTCATATCTCAGGCTGCCTTTGGGGATCCTTACCTTTAGTGTTTCCACTTTTTCCTGACACAGCTAGGTAGAATCCCACGTTTCACCACTGTTCCTTTGTGGTGTAGTCAGGAGTGAGATCAGCCTGGCACTTACTGGCCACTTTAGACTGGTATGGGCATCCCTCTCCTGGCTGCTCCTTGGGCATTGTGTTCTATGGCCATTCTGATTTGGGCAATAGGTGAGTCCAGTTTTTTTCAAACTGGGTTCTGTTAAATATTAGATATAAAATGGTGATCAAGCCCAATATTGTTATAAAAAGCAATCAAAAGGGAGTGCTGCTGAATCCAAATATGTAGGGGAAAAGGCAGGTCTTAGACTTAGCCTAAGAAGAGCAGAGTTGAGGCCTGCCATATGAGAGGGAGAGCATAGGAGGAACCACCAAAAAGGCATGCTTCCCTGCTTTCTACAAGATGGTAAAGTTTAAAAGAGAAGTATGAGGAGTAAGTTGTGCTTGGAATATGTCTTCCCAATGGGAGCAAAGAGTCAGGCAGATGTTTAGTCTTATGCTATGTAGGATTTTAAAAGTGATAACCCAGTGGTCCCCAATCTTTTTGGCACCAGGGTCTGATTTCGTGGAAGACATTTTTTCCACAGACCTAGAAAACAGGTCACTTGCCTGCTGCTCACCTCCAGCTGTGCGGCCCGGTTCCCAACAGGCCACTGACTAGTACCAGGGTTGGGGGACCCCTGTGATAATCAGCACCTTGAATCCTACTGAGAAGCCTATTGAGAGCCTGTGCAGTTCATAAAATAGCAGTTTTACGTAGGTGCAACAAGCTGTGCCCCAATGTCTGCTGCTGCATTCTCAACTAACTAAGCTTCCAGATGGTCTTCAAAGCACCCCATGTAAAGTGTGTTACAGAGTCCAGTCATGAGGGTATTAAGATATGAATGACCATAAGAAAGTCTTCACAATCCAGGAATAGACACAGTAACATTTTCAGAATCTGAGTCCAGGAAAACCTTGAGATTACATACCTAGTCTGAATGTGGCAGTGCCAACCCATCCAGGACCAAAGATGGAAACACTCCAACTCTTGGATCTGGGGGATCCAAAACTCTTAGGGAAAATCCATGGTCATTTACACTGCAGGTGGCAATTTGTTGCAAATAAATGTAGTTATGACAAAGATCAACAACAAGAATTTTTCATTTTATTAAACAATGAAGCAATGAGAGAATCCCTTTTTATTATTTTAGTTAGTTAGTTAGAGTGCAGTACTGCAGGCCACTTTAGCTGACTGTGTTCAGCAGGTCAGCGGTTCAAATCTCACCGGCTCAAGGTTGACTCAGCCTTCCATCCTTCTGAGGTAGGTAAAATGAGGACCCAGATTGTTGGGGGCAACGTAAATATATATATACATTGCTTACTGATGTACACCGCTTAGAGAGTGCTTGCACTTAAAGCGGTATATAAGTCTCATAAATAAATAAATAAATTTTAGTGTTTATATGGTCTAGCTCCATAGAGTTTGTTACTTTAAAAAATATCCACAATAAGATCTTTAGGAAGGAAGGTTAAATAGCAGACAGGAGCATTCACTGGAAAGGAGCTGTCAAAAGTCAAAAGTGGTGTGCATGATGACATGATTGAAGTCCTGCACATAAAAAGAGTCATGCCTTTGCCTGCATGGTTGTGACTGCCATCCCCGTATAATCAGTATTTTATACCAGTAGTGTATATGTGTGTATATAGTGTTATATTAAGTTTTATCTGGATTAATAATATGCATTGTGTGATAATTCAGTACATTTCCTCTCATTCTATTCTGGAAGGAAGATTACCACAATGAAACTCAATGAACGTAGTGTGGTACATTATGCCACATGTGACTCTCCAGCCGATCATACTGGCTTTCTGTGCAAGCGTATGGAACGCCATCATCACAACCATCACATCACCTCTTACCAGCGCTGCTGGTTCATTCTCAAGGGCAACTTGCTGTTCTACTTTGAAGAGCGGGACTGCTGTGACCCCCTGGGTCTCATTGTGTTAGAGGGCTGCACCGTGGAACTATGTGAAGCTGCTGAGGAATTTGCTTTTGCCATCCGCTTTGATAGCAGTGGTGGCAAATCTTATGTGTTGGTTGCTGACTGCCAAGTTGCCATGGAGGCTTGGGTGAAGGCACTTTCACGAGCCAGCTTTGATTATATGAGGCTAGTAGTTAAGGAACTAGAGAAACAGCTGGAAGAGGCTCAGAGGAGTTTAGCTGCTAGCCATAAATCACCAAAGAAATTGTCTTCTGGCCGCAAAAGGCATTTATCAAATCCCATGATGATATCCATCCAAGAACATCCTGTCATCTTGGAGAATGGTTACTCCACATGGAACGATAGTTGCACTCTTGCAGAAATGGCATATTCTGATTTCAGTGGAGGATTTCTGAAGCCTCCACCTTTACCTCCTCGTCGAAAACTGACAGGCAGTGCTGTAGGTGGAGCATTGTTGGCTGGGTCTGCCTCTGCCACACAGGAAAGTCCTGTATCTCCAGAGACTACCTGCTTCTCAAAGTTGCATAATTGGTATGGTCATGAAATTGCAGAGGTGAGAAGAGAGTGGATGGAAAGAAAGAAGACAGTAGAAATAGGAACACATTGAAGAAAATACATTTTGTGGGATTGAGAGAAATGGACATAAGGTAGGTTTCTGCTTATAGAATCATATGGTTGGAAAGGACCTTGGTGGTCTTTTAGTCCAACCCTCTGCCCAAGGCAGAAGTCCTTATTTTACTTGCAGGTTTTATTCCTAGTTGATAAAAACTAAGAAACAGCTATTATTGCATCTTCCAGACTGGATGATTAATAAGTCTGCTTTCTATTATACATTGCCACCACACGTTATTGCCAGGAATTCTAAAAACACCATATTCCTAATTATGCACCTTTCAGAATTTAAGAAGATATTTCTAAGAAACTGCTATATCAGCTCAAAAGAGTATTCCAGACCTTTATTTCAGAAAGTCTACTTCTTCATGCAAGAGAAGAATCCATGTATCATTTCCTCCTTTTTTATCCATGCACAACTATTAATTGTATTTCATCTGTATATTGTAGCTATTTTGATAGATGTTGGAACAATATAGTAGTGAGTTGCCTTTCTGTTCATTAGAAAAACATCATAGAATGTATACATTATATTTTAACTATAGACATTTCATATATTTTAGATTTTCATGCAAATGAGGACAAAGCTGTGAAAAGTTGCTTCCATACGACCACCTCAAGAATTTATAGTCAAAATATATTTTTTATTCAGGAACGTCCCACCTCATGCACTCAGATGCAACACTGGGCAGCCTCATAAAATATAAGAACAGTATATGATTCATAGTCATACCTTAGGTATGCCTTTATCTGACCTTACCTGTGTTTTTTCTATCTTTTGGAACTTCTTATATGGACTGTCCTTGAATTAAAACAGTTTGTTTAATGACCTTTCGAAGTTAAAACAGCATTGAAAAAAATTGACATATGACTGTTTTTCACACAACCCCACTGCAACATCCCCATGGCCATGTGATCAAAATTCAGGCACTTGGCATCTGACTCATATTTATGACGGTTGCAGTGTCCTGGGGTCACATGATCACCTTTTGTGACTTTCTGACAAAGTCAATGGGGAAGTAAGATTCACTTAACAACCATGTTACTAACTTAACTGCAATGATTCACTTAACAACTGTGGCAAGAAAGATTGTAAAATGGGACAAAACTCACTTAACTATCTCAGCAACAGAAAGTTTGGTCTCAATAGTGGCCGTAAGTTGACAACTATTTGCACTAACACAAAAGGTAGAAAAAGCAGAAGTATGGTTACCAAAGCAACACAATCTAGATAGAAAAGCCAAATAAATATCAGCAGCTGCTCTCAAATTGTTAATATAATATGTGATCATTTAATCATCCTCAATGTCACTTCTATACAATAGTTTTCTAAGACTGGACTAAGCTATGTTTATTTCTTTTGATACTTTGTTCTAAATTCTTAGATTATATTGCTACAGATTAATGGCAAGAAGTCATCCAAAGCAATCTTACATAATTTCATGTGAATATGAGTTTAATTTTTTAGTGTTCAGTATTCAGAATCTATCTACCATTCTGCTGCTTTCTGATTGGGGAGGGGCATTCACAATTTAATGGCTTACATTTATGACTTTGAACGTAACTAATTATTGAATTAATGAAACAAGAACTATTTATAACCTTACAGATTAATACAGCATTAGTAATAGCCATCAGTTATATACTTAGTTTATTGGGCATTTGCAGTAATCTAAGATTATTATTTCAGAAAGAAAATGAATTATCTTTACTGCTCAGTAAGATAAAACTAAATTGCCATGATACATATTAGTAAAATTAAGTTTGGGGAATTGTTTGAATTACATTGTGATTGATGTATATACCTGGTTCCAGAAATGATTTTTCTTGCAGTATTTTTGATCACAACCAATAATACTGTTATTAGTAATAAAAAAGCATGCTAAATTTTATAATAAACTTATAACCTATAACATTCTGGTAATGTTATATTGCATGTTATATAAAATGTGTTTTATAAATTTCATTTTATCCAAAATAGGAAAGTACAATATTATTTCATAATTATTTGTGGCTCAAACTTAATGATCATTTTTAAAATAGCGTACACTTACTTTATAGTTTCCAGAAGGGAGTCTACCTTGGAAACAAATTTATGAATTGCACAGATTTTCATGAATGTTTTTTATTTACACAAAAATATGAATAAATATGTAGGTTTTTAAAATTATCAGGAGAACTGTTTTTACTTTAGAGTTGAAAGATTTATCAAAGTTATAAACTTCTAAAAGAACAAAAAGAGACTAATAGTCTGTGGCCCATAAGAAGAAGAGAGGTAGAAATAGCATATACGCTGTCATGTGGCAATCCCTGATAATTTTATCTTTGCAAAGTCTTATCTTGGGAGGCCATCACATTTTCTAGTGATTCCCAAAATTGCAGTTTTATTGATACATTTTTGGTGAAATTATCAGTTTGTTTTTATCTCTTCAGCTTCCATGCCATTACCTAAGCTTGATGGTTAAATTGACTTTTTTTTCAGCTCAGCCATAGCATCAGAGGAATTGTAACAGATTGTTTTTACAGTAAGAATGTTGGCGCTCTTGAAAAGGCAGTTCTTCCACTGGAAAGGAACTTCTGCCTTCATTTGTTTCTAGATACTCCCACCACCACCATCATAGACGTTCAGTGGCTAACTAATAGCTAGGATTTCACCAATCCTTTATGCAGAGGGAAAGGGCCTTGCTGGCTTCAACCTCCCATCACAATGACTACTTAGATTTAGTATGGAACATGAGGCATGTGAAGTGAGGAGCATTGGTTGAATGTCCAATTTTGGAACCATCTATTTATTGGTCAGATACAGATTGCTGCAAAGTGAGCTTTGAAATTTTCTAAGGCCAGGGGTAGGCAACCCAAAACACTCAAAGAACCACTTGGACCCATTTCCCACCAAAAACAAAACACCGGGAGCCGCAAAATCCTTTTGATATCTAAAATGAAGATAACACTGCATATATCCTTTTTTACCTTTATTATAGGTGTGTGTGTGTGTTTGTGTGTGTGTATATATGTGTGTGTGTGTGTAAAAGATTGCACTCACAGTGTTCTCCGAGGAGCTGAAAATACACATACACATACAGGTAAAAAAAGGATATATGCAGTGTTATCTTCATTTTAGATGTCAAAAGGCTCTCTCTCTCTCTCTGTCTCTCTCTCTCCCTCCCTCTCTATCTGCCCTTGGTCTGCCTGCCACTCCTCTTCCCCACTCCCTCTCTCTCTCTCTTTCTCTCTCTCTCTCCTATCTGCTGCTCACCTGGCAAGCTTCAAGCTGTTGTCCAACAAGCTCAGGGTAAGCAACCTCGTCTCTTTTATGACTCATGGACTTCAACTCCCAGAATTCCTGAGTCAGCCTAGCTGGGCTAGCTAGCTCTCTCCTGCCCTTCCTGCTTCCTGCTTGCTGCAGAGACGCAGCAAAGGGAGGAGCTCTGTCCAGAAAGCTTTTCAGCTCCTCGGAGAACACTGTGAGTGCAATCTTTTACACACACACACACACACAGAGAGAGAGAGAGAGAGAGAGAGAGAAGGAAGCAGGGAAGCGCAATTGCCTCTCTCTGTCTCTCTCTGCAAAGGCAGAGGAGGCTGGGAGCCACCGGGGAAGGCTCAAAGAGCCGCATGCGGCTCCGGAGCCACAGGTTGCCGACCTGTGTCTAAGGCAATTTGGGGCATGAACAGGGTGAAATTGCATCTTGAAGCATTAGAAGGAACGTGTGGGTTGGCTGACTTCAAAGTAGAAAACAGGTCTTTGCTTTGAGGTACAGAGTTAATTTGGACTGGATCTGGCCAGAAGCTGCAAAGAAAAAAATTCCAGAAAAATAATTGCACCATAAATGCCAGAACTTTGCTGAGGCCTCCATTCTTAGCCCACCTCTGTCTTCTTTCCCATCACTATTATAAGAAGAGTCCAGAGCCACTTGTGTTTTTCCTACCCTGTTTAAATTTTATAGAGGACCTTGGAAGGCAGTAAGATCATTTACCAAGGCGATCAATCAGATAAAGATGACTTGAATTCATGACCGAGATATTGGTCTTTCTGCCCCCCAATTCACAGGAGCAAAGGGAAACACATTTAGTCTTGCAAGATTCTGTTACTGCAATTTCTCTAATAAAAATAGTTTTAGGCCCTCACAATGTCTATTAGTCTGGTCTGCCTTCGTTGACAAAGACTGAGAAATAAGTCAGGACAGCCCAAATTACAAGACTCCAACGAACCACAAGAGGGCAGCAGAGATACAAAGATAAGACACAATTCCGTTACTAAACTATTCTATTTTTTATTGGCAACTTTCAATGCCGCTCCAGAAGCATTTAAAGGTGTCATCTAAACGGAAACTAAAAAAAAAGACTAATTCAAACTTTTCAGACACCCGCTATTTAAATAATCTCTCCTTCCGCCTATTGATATCTCGCGAGGTTTGAAAAAACACCGCCCATTCTTTCGCTAGTTCCGGTTATCAAGAAAGTGTCCGATTCCTGGGGGAGGAGCTGGCTAGAGGAGATGGCTTCGCGGTTGTGGTCAGTGGCTGGCTCTTGGGTAAAGTTGCGACCCGTCGAGAACCAGAAGGCGCCCTTAGCAACCGTTTTATCCTCACGAAATATAACCGTCACTCGGACTGGCGCCATCTTGCCTAAGCCCGTCAAAGTGAGTGAGTGTGAAAGGTAGCCGTAGCTTCTAAAGGAGAAACGGGTAGGAACCAAACTGAGCAATCGCTTAGCAAGGATGGTGTAAATTGGCAGGTTGTATCAGCCAATCGCGTGTAGCTTATTTGGAAGGGCGGGTTATGTTAGTGTTCGATCGTTGCCTAGCAATAAAACAGTTGTGGGGCAGACGCGGAAATAACGCGTTGTTAAAGAGCGAGAACTTTATTTCGTCTCGGAGAAGCGCTGCGGACAGTGACTTTTTTTTTCGAAAGCTGAAGTCGTGCTCTCTTCCCCCCCCCCCCCTCCGTTAGTCATCATGAGAAAATATTACTGGAACTTGCCCTTCCCACTTAATCTGGTTTTGTCGTGATTGACGTGAACGCTTTTAAGTTAGTTGGGCAATTATGCAGCAGGCCGGCTTATTTCAGGGATGCCATTATCCTGTTGCAAGCGGTTTCCTATTCTGTCATCCCCGAAAATGCCGTAAGCCACGCAGCAGTTTTTTAAAAACTCAGCGGCAGCTTCATCTACAACAGTGTTTCTCAACCTTGACCATTTTAAGGCATGTGGACTTCAACTCCCAGAATTCCACAGCCAGCATTGCTGGCTGTGGGATTCTGGGAGTTGAAGTCCACATGCCTTAAAATGGTCAAGGTTGAGAAACACTGATCTACAATGTCTATGGAGATTCTCAGTCATCCAGGTCATGGTTGTCCCAAAGGTGCTTTTTCAAGAAAAAAGCCTCTTGAAAAAGCACCCTTGGGCGTCACCTGACAAGTGGTTAGATTCGAGGAGGACCGATGTAGAGGGGACACGAAAGCCCCGTGTAAGTTGAAAATCAAAGAGCGAGATGGTTATGATGACTGGAATGGAAATTTGAGATCATCTAAACGCAGATACAGTTGTGTTCTGTGATATCTGTGTTTGTAATTTGAAATATCCTGAAGATGTATTTTATTAACTATCTTTATTATTCTAATGATGTTGGGTACTTATTCAGTCTATGGATTCTTCATAAATTCTTCATTTGAAGGAATTTTCAAAAATGCTTGCACCTGAAAGTAACTACAATAAGACAGTAGTTAAATTTACTGAGGCAGCTGTGTGATTCTTTTTGTTCTTTCCATCAGTTCTAGTTATACTCTGGCAGCTATAAATTTGTTCATGTGTATTTGAATATGTGCCAAGAGATATTAACCAGCTTTTCATTAATCCTTTTAGATGCCATTTGGTCTTGTCCGAGTGTTTGCCGTTGTAATTCCCTTTCTCTATGTTGGGACACAAATCAGCAAAAGTTTTGCAGCTTTGCTTGAAGAACATGATATCTTTGTACCAGAGGATGACGATGATGACGACTAATAGGTACAATTATAGCTGTGCAACCCTTCTCAGCTGCATGTATCCTCTAACTGGCATGCTGGGAGATTTGGGGAAGTGATTAAATGAATAGTTGGTGTAGGACAGGGGTGTTAAACTGCCAGCCCGCCCACCCCAGCTCCGGCAATGTAAAATCGCAATATGTCACAACACGTCATGTGATGCAGCGAGTTTGACACCCATGGTCTAGGACACAGGTCGGCAACCTGCGGCTCCAGAGCTGCATGCGGCTCTTTGAGCCTTCCCCTGTGGCTCCCAGCCTCCTCTGCCTTTGCAGAGAGAGACAGAGACAGAGAGAGGCAATTGCACTTCCCTGCTTCTCTGTGTGTGTGTGTGTGTGTGTGTCTCTGTGTGTGTGTGTTTTGTGTGTGTTTGTGTGTGTGTGTATGTGTAAAAGAGAGTGCACTCACAGTGTTCTCCGAGGAGCTGAAAAGCTTTCTGGGCGGAGCTCCTCCCTTTGCTGCGTCTCTGAAGGAAGCAGGAAGGGCAGGAGAGAGCTAGCTAGCCCAGCTAGGCTGACTCAGGAATTCTGGGAGTTGAAGTCCATGAGTCATAAAAGAGACGAGGTTGCCTACCCCGGAGGTTGTTGGACAACAGCTTGAAGCTTGCCAGGTGAGCAGCAGATAGGAGGGGGGGGGAGAAAGAGAGAGAAAGAGAGAGAGAGGGAGAGAGAGAGAGAGTGGGGGAAGAGGAGTGGCAGACCAAGGACAGATAGAGAGGGAGGGAGAGAGAGACCTTTTGACATCTAAAATGAAGATAACACTGCATATATCCTTTTTTTACCTGTGTATGTATGTAATTTTATTCTCTTAAAGCATTCTCTTGGTGATCATTGTTTTAATAGTATGGATATTCCCAAGAGTCATATTTTTACTTTTATTTTTAATGTGTATATGTGTGTGTGTGTCTGTGTCTGTGTGTGTGTGTGTGTGTGTGTGTATACACATACACACACATATACACATACACACACCTATAATAAAGGTAAAAAAGGATATATGCAGTGTTATCTTCATTTTAGATATCAAAAGGGTTTTGCGGCTCCCAGTGTTTTGTTTTTGGTGGGAAACGGGTCCAAGTGGCTCTTTGAGTGTTTTGGGTTGCCTACCCCTGGTCTAGGACAAAAAAAACCCTTATAGATCCAAATAAAAAATAAATTTGAAGGAATTGAAAGAACTGAACAAAATCTATTTTTGTTCTTCCCTCATATATTTTTGACCACATAATTTGCAGATTTAGGATGAAGAAACTGGATTATTGTTTATGGCTACACAATTGAGAATTAAAAGCTCCTTGCTGCCAACTTCAAACAACTTTATAATCTAATTGTGCATATTTATTCTAAAGAAAATTTGCAGTTTCAAACTGGGACAGAAACCCATCCATTTATATCTTTTCCATATCTTAACATCTTTTCATTATCATTGCATGAATGGTCCCTGTCCTTCTGATGCCTTCCTCTTTCTTTTTCCTGTTATCTTCTACATTTAGTTCTGCAGTAAAACTAAAGTAAACAAATGCAAGTTATGCTTTACCTACTTTTAATTATGTTAGTAGTATTTTTTGTATAACTATAACATGATGGGAATTGATATTCCAAGAGTTTGTACATACTTGATATTTTATTCTGTAATAGGCTAGTAGAAGTATGTTATGTTAAATACTTGCCAAAGATACATTAACTTTGATTTAATAGTGTATGTGATCATGCAACAGCATTGTGTTTCTGATGTGTATATTGATATGCATATGAATCTTTTCTATTTGAGCCAATACATTCTTTGTTTCTTAATCAGGAAACCGGTATACACCATTTTTTTCAAGCTGAAGTAACACTCCAAAAATTAATATCAGGAAAATAATTATTCCCTCATGCCATTTTAGAGCAAGTTGCACATTTTAAAAGTATTATCCAATTGTCCTCTTGTCCTAAGCCAGGGGTAGGCAACCTTGGCTCTTTTATGACTCGTGGACTTCAACTCCCAGAATTCCTGAGCCAGCCAGGCTGGCTCAGGAATTCTGGGAGTTGAAGTCCACGAGTCATAAAAGAGCCAAGGTTGCCTACCCGTCCTAAGCGTTACTAGTTCTAAATAGTGCAGAACTCATACTCTGTAATCACAAAATAGTTCCACAGCGTGAAAAATTTCTTGTTTTTTACAGGTCTACAATGTGGCAGTAAGAGGAACAAAGCCATAATGAAGTGTTCTAATATCAATGTTTAATCACCGCTCCTCAGATGTCTAAAGAACATATTTTGGGGACAGCTGGACTACCCATTGTACCACGGATTGCTCTGTGCATGTGTAAACAATGGTGTTTAAATGCTATATCTAGTTAAGAATACATATTTATGTCTTGATTCAACAATTGTTGCATGTTTAGAGTATACCTTATTTCTGAATACACTGGATCCCTAATTAATAGTGAGAGGAAAAAATTATTTGATCCCCTGCTGATTTTTTATGTTTGCCCACTGACAAATGATCAGTCTATAATTGTAATAGTAGATTTAACAGTGAGACAAAAATCCAGAAAAACGCATTTTAATGAAGTTATAAATTGATTTGCATTTTAATGAGTGAAATAAGTATTTGACCCCGTCGCAAAACATGCCTTAGTGCTTAGTGGCAAAACCCTCGTTGGCAATCACAGAGGTCAGATGTTTCTTGTAGTTCGTCACCAGGTTTCCACATATCTCAGGAGGGATTTTGTCCCACTTTGCAGATCCTCTCCAAGCCATTAAGGTTTTGAGGCTGACGTTTGGTAGCTCAAACTTTCAGCTCTCTCCACAGATTTTCTATGGGATTAAGGTCTGGAGACTGGCTAGGCCACTCCAGGACCTTAATGTGCATCCTCTTGAGCCACTCCTTTGTTGCCTTGGCTATGTGTTGGTGGGCCATTGTCATGCTGGAATACCCATCCATGACCCATTTTCAATGCCCTGGCTGAGGGAAGGAGGTTCTTACCCAAGATTTGACAGTACATGGCCCTGTCCATCATCCCTTTGATGCAGGGAAGTTGTCCTGTCCCCTTAGCAGAAAAACACCCCCAAAGCATAATATTTCCACTTCCATGTTTGATGGTGGAAATGGTGTTCTTGGGGTCATAGGCAGCATTCCTCCTCCTCCAAACATGGCGAGTTGAGTTGATGCCGAAGAGCTCAATTTTGGTCTCATCTGACCACAACCTTTACCCTGTTCTCCTCTGAATCATTCAGATGTTAATTGGCAAACTTCAGACGGCCTGTACATGTGCTTTCTTGAGCAGGGGGACCTTGTGGGCGCTGCAGGATTTCAGTCCTTCACAGTGTAGTGTGTTACCAATTGTTTTCTTGGTGACTATAGTCCCAGCTGCCTTGAGATCATTGACAAGATCCTCCTGTGTAGTTCTGGACTGATTCCTCACCGTTCTCGTGATCACTGAAACTCCATGATGTGAGATTTTGTATTGAGCCCCAGACCGAGGGAAATTGACAGTTATTGTGTTTCTTCCATTTGCAAATAATCGCACCAATTGTTGTCATCTTCTCACTAAGCTGCTTGGTGATAGTCTTGTAGCCCATTCCAGCCTTGTGTAGGTCTAGAATCTTGTCCCTGATATTCTTGGACAGCTCTGGTCTTGGCCATGGTGAAGAGTTTGGAATCTGATTGATTCCTTCTGTGGACAGGTGTCTTTTGTACAGGTAACCAGCTGAGATTAGGAGCACTCCCTTTCAGAGTGTTCCTAATCTCAGATCATTACCTGTATAAAAGACACCTGGGAACCAGAAATCTTGCTGATAGGGGATCAAATACTTATTTCACACTCATTAAAATGAAAATCAATTTATAACTTTTTTGAAATGCGTTTTTCTGGATTTTTGTTATTTTATCTCTCACTGTTAAAATAAATTTACCATTAAAATTATAGACTGATCATTTTTTTGTCAGTGGGCAATCGTACAAAATCAGCAGGGGATCAAATATTTTTTCCCCTCACTGTGTGAAGAATTCCTCTGAATAGTAAATTAAGAATTAGAGATCAAGGCTCGTGTGTTTCTTTTATATATTCACCTGCTGTCCTCATCCTTTTAGGAATATATATTTTACTGAATTGAGATGTCCTGCTGAATTAATATCCTTGGGATTATGCTGTCCAACTATGATACTACATAAAATAGAATGTCAGCTTTCTTTTTGAAAGGAACAAAATTACAAGGCTATAGAAAAGTACATAAAGCAACTTCTCAATCTTGTTATTTGATTCAGTTGAATCAGTATAAATAGTGTCAGTATAAATACACATTTTTATAGAACTTTGAGAAAGTTTTAATTACAATTTTGGTGAAAGCAAATTGCTTAAACAGCTATTGTATAACTATTAGATTTTTCCAGTTACCTGGGTTTTTATTTGTTATTACATATAGCTGAAATACCTTAGAAAGATTATAGGATTAGGATGTATAATGGAAGTATTACGTAGGTTGCTAAATTTTGAAAAAGTGTTAATAAGCAACCTCCATCTCTACGTCAACATTTAAGCAGTATGAGATTTTTATTCCAGAATTTGGAATATTGCTACAATTTTGCGGCAGTAAACACATGAATGTGGTGTACCCTCTAAAATAAATATTTTAAAATTCAATAGACTCCTAAGAATGTAATATTTTGAATTGCATTTGGTTCCCTTTCTCCCAAATAAAATCTTTTCTGCATATATATCCAAAAGAATCTCACCATATATTAAAAAGAAATTTAGTGTTACTTTTTAGATTGCAGTGTTATATATTATTTAAGACATTAATTGCTGTGGAAGTGATACAATATACTTAACTATAGTAAAGTAGATTTTGCAAAATGAATCCAGGATGAAATAGCACCAGTTACTCAGAATCAATATAAATAATGCATGCCTACTTGAATACTTTCTTGCTGAAGAATAGTAAGATAAAGGCATTTATTTGGAACAGAAATAGAGTCATTATTCTCTATTGATGATTTAGTTCAAGGATCGTGGCCCTTGTAGAACTTGGATAGGAAATCCGTGGGTTGTGGTGTTTCTGTCTCATGAAAAAATCTCATTATATGGGTCTTTTGTTTCCACACATTGATTGTTTCTTGGAATTCCATTTTTCCCTGTATCAAGAATAAGAGAACAATTATTACTTAAATTACCAATATGCCAGATGATAGTTCCTGTCAAGTCAGTTTTAGGAACAAAATTATCAAAAATTGGTAATAACTGATTTTTTTAAAAAACAACAACAGGTTTTATACTCAGAAGATCAAAATGGCTAAGTAACCCATGGCCCCTCTAATTTCAAAGCTTTCTTTAGGAAATCAGACATTTGCTATAAAATCTGTTAGTTCTCTGATAGGAAACAGAGGAATACCTCTTTCTTTCTTCAGTGCTACCCAGCCTGTGGTGCCTCTTGTAAATCTTGGGGGGAAAGCTGTCCTTTTTTTCGTAGAAAAAAAACCAGTCCACTCCTGCCTAGCAAGAGATCTTTAGCTTAGTGTGAGTCTTAGTACTCTGTAGGTAGGCTCTGCACATCGTATCATCAAAAAGACTATCCATGATCCCTTTATGAAGGATGCTTGGGAAGGGAAAGGATATAGCTTACAAAAACTGGGAAGAAAATGTTTGATAGAAACCTCACTGGACTCATTAAGAGAGCACTAACATGGAGGGAAAGTGGCAAAAGCCCAGAACCAAGCATGCAACCAAGGACACGGGCCAAGAAAACAGAACACTAAGTAGGAAGCAGGACATCAAAAGGAGATTCAGAGTTCGCAGAACTATAAAGGAGATAGCAATAGATATGCTATAAAAATGTTTTTACACTAAATGTAGAATATGGGAAATAAACTGAGAGAACAAGGGATGTGACCTTAGGAAGACAAATATGCAGTCATAGACAACACTGAAACATGGCAGAGTGTTGCTTATAAGTGGCCCACATCAAGTTATTCAAAGGGAATAGATCCAGTAGAAATAGTAGGGATGTTGTATTGTCCCTAATATATATAGGAAATCACTAATCAGTGTGGAAATATTGTTAAAAGCATTTGGTTAAGAGTAAAAGGAAAGAATAAGTGATACTGTTGTAGAGCCACCTGGTTAGAAGATAGAGCTCTTTCTATTTTAGATGACTATGACTACTCTTTCAAAGAGTCATGCAGTGCAGGTATTCCTTACTTAACAACCATTCATTCATAACCATGTAGTTATGATAGCACTGAATACACCCAGTCCCCAAAGTTACATCTGTTATTCCTCTCTTGCAGTCACATGATCCAAATTTGGGCACTTGGCAGCCCATCCAGCTTCAGCTTCTCCCATCCTCCTATCACCCCCCTCCCAGCATTGCCCTTTCGGCTGCTCTGTCCTCTGCCCTGCTGTCCTATGCTCCACCACTCCTGCCCTTAGCTGATCTTTGCCATCTTCCTCCCACTGCTAATGGGAGGAATAACTGCTAATAACTGTCTAACTTAGCAACAGAAATTTTGGGCTCAGTTGTTGTAAATTGAAGACTACCTGTAATAAATATATACATCTATTAAAAACTACAGGCTTAAAATTCTGATACCAAATTTAAGCTTTCACATGCAGTGGATTACCCTAGCACTTGGGGAAAGCCAGTTTTTAAGTTTTCAGAAAGCTAAGGGGGTAGAGATCTGCCAAACTGCAGGCAGGGTGACTATAGAAAAAACATGCTTCCTATATCCCACAAGATGCCAAAGTTTAAGGGAAGGGAATAGGAGCATGCCCCAATCCTATCTGATCTGGAAGGTTGGGTAGATGTTTTTAGGGCAGTGGTTCTCAACCTTTTTATACGGCGACCCCGGTCATAAGGACGCGCCGCGCATGCGTGGCGGCGCCATGCGCGGCGGCGCCCCGAGGGAAAAAAATGGCGGATCGCGTTGTTTGGCGGCCCTGTGAAATGGTCGTTCGACCCCAAATGGGGTCGCGACCCAAAGGTTGAGAACTGCTGTTTTAGGGGGATGCAGTCCTGCTGATAACCTGACCCTATGCGATGCAGAGATTTCGGTTATGAATGATTTCAATTATCCTAATATGTAATGGGAATTTAACTCTGCCAAGTCAAATCTCCAACAAATTCTTTTCATCTCTTGACCATGTCATTTGTCAGAAGGTGTGAGAAATTAAAAGGGTTGTCTGATATCCTGGACTCAATCCTCACTAACAAGGAGAATTGGTTGAAGAAGTAAAAGTGATTGACACATTGAGGAAAAGTGCTCATATTGTCCAGAGGAAGATAGACATGAATGCTATCTATCAGAAGACTGAATTTTGATAAACTTTGAAGGAAAATAGGTCGGACTCAATAGCTACAAATCTTTAAAGCAGTGGTTCTCAACCTGTGGGCCAGGACCCCATTTGGGGTCAAACAACCATTTCACGGGGGTCGCCAAACAATGCAGTCCGCCATTTTTTCCCCTTTTCCTTAGCTGTGCTACTCCCTTTTATTCTATTGGCTTTTGAAAGCCAATAGAATAGACTCTCTTGAATAGAGTCTAATTCTATTGGCTTTCAAAAGCCAATAGGAATTGTCCACGCTGTCTCTGCCCTGCTGAGCCTGCCAAAAGTCCCATTCTGCAAACAGTGCTGCAAGTTGTCTGCAGCGAAGGCGAGCTGTTTGGAAGTTTCCACCCCTCCCTGCTGAGCAACTATTAAAATGTAAGTAAAAGAGGGCCAGGGGTGGGAGGCCGGCAGGCGCAGGGAGGGTTGCTGGCGCACGTGGGGCCTGGCGGGTGCCTTACCTCCCTTGGGCTGGGCCAGCTGGTGGCCCAGCCAGTGGTCACCCTGCGCCGTCGCTGCCCCTTGCCAGTTACGCCTTGGCTGGCGCAGGGGGCAGCACCATGCATGCGCGGCGCTCCCGGGCAGGGAAAGTCCTCGACTTACGACCGGTTGGGTAGTCCTCGACCTACGACCGGTTGAGTAGTCCTCGACTTACGACCGGTTGGGGGTCGCGGCATTAAAAAGGTTGAGAACCACTGCTTTAAAGTATTCAGGAAAGCTGGGAAATTCAATGAAACAAGACACTGAAAGTGGAATTACAAAAATCCCCACAAGGAGAAAGGAGATAAATCTAAATAGGCCAGCATTGATAGGAGCCAGGTTTTATAAAATGCTGAAGATAAAAAGAGAGACATATAGGAAATTGGAGGAGAAAATGCAAAGATGAATAGAAGGTAATCAAAGTCACCATCAATAAAGCTCAAACTTAATAAAAACTAAAGCTTCTTATAGACTACAGAAAATGTTTCTATAGGTATATTAGAAATAAAAAGAAACTGAGGAGAATGTGCGCCCATTGTGAAAAGCAAATGTTGAATTGTTAATAAGTGATGATAAGACATCTGTCTTCTCTCAGGAAGGAAATGGAGCCCTAGCTGATCATATTTGTACTAGTGGGGATACACAAAAAGAGTTAATGAGAGAAAGTTTAGCTAATTTAACTGAATATATGACTCCAAAATGGAGTACATATAGGATACTGAAGAAAATAGTGGAGGTGATTGCAGGTGATCTTTGAGCACTTCTGATGAGGTTCCAAAAGATTGAAGGAGAGCAAATTTTATCCCTATCTCTAAAAGGGGAAAGACGTAGGAAACTTCAAATCTGGCAACTTGACATCTGTATTGGTTAGCTAGTCTTTGACCAGATTATCAAGCAACATGTTTTTAAGCACTTGTATAGACAAGCTACAATTACTGGTTATAGGAGCCAGTATGGGATTGTCACAAATATTACACTAGAACAATTTTATCTTTTTTAAAAAGTTACTTGCTTAGTAGAACATAGGAATGCTATAAATACAGCATACCTAGAGCATCCAAGAAAGAAAACTCAGACAAAAATAGCTGATACAAATAAGAGGTATTTTCTATATGTTACAACTTCTCATTCTTTCTATTTTCACAGATTTGATAAAAAGAGGAAATAATTATCTTCATAACAACCCTAATCTTACATCTGCTATGGATTTAGAACTACGTAGTACTATTTGTCTTACCTTAATAACAAGCAAATCAATAATTCTGGGATCTGTAACATGGGCATTTTTCATGAACAACTCTCGTACTTTATCACGCCCCTGTTTCACTGTAATCTCCAGCTGGTACGTATGCACTAGACCAGAAGCAAAATAATGATCATGAATGAAAAATAATCCTATGGACATTATCAGTTGTCAGTGTTATCATCACTTCTAATAAAACTAATTTACACAGGTTGTTTTACTGAAAATTATGTGATATATGTGAAAAAATTAATTAATAGAAAAAATCATTTAAGCTGCAGGAAAATAAGAAAACACTATCAAATATGATTATTCTGATTTTATCATGTATAACTAGATCTTCATGCTATCAGTCACTTAAGTGATTCTCCATAAGGAAAACTCTTTCCCAACACTATGTAACCATCCCATGCCCCAATATTAAATACTATACTAGATAATATATTGTGGAAATACAGCCTACAGGTGTTTAAAAACCCCATTTTTGTTATAGGTGTAAAGCAGTTATTTTCATTTTCCAAGCAGAAGCAAAAATTATGTATCATTTGAGGTAATGTAAAACAATACAAAATCTTAAACTATAAGGCAGAGTTTTTTATAATTGGGATTCTCAAGTAAACTGTCTTGAGGATCAGTTTGATCAAAACGTGAAACTACAATTTACAATGAAATAAAAATTGGATTTTTTTTTAAAAAAAATAAAAGGTACATACATTTGAAACTCTTGTGGCCTTCTAAATCCACATGGTAATTTTTAGTTTTTCTTTCCACTCTGTGGCTATTTATGAAACTATCTGTAACAGCAACTATTTCACGTGTTTTTTCTGCAGACAAATGTCCTGTACTATATGCTAACAGGCAATTAATATTTATACATTTATTTCTGAATCATGATAGAATTCCAATGAGTTTCAGGCTACATTCAGAATACACTGAATGGTCAACAATGACAATGAATATAAAGATGAATGATTATGAATGAATCCTAGCAACCAAAGATGATGAGGCAAGATAATAGAGAACAGGCCATTAATCAATAGAACAGTTCGAATTATGCACTAAATCCTTATCTCAAATGCACACAATCGTATATTTACATACATCGATAATCTTGACTGAGTAATTATCTATCAGGGATGGTGTAGTGAATCCTGCAGAATGGAGGGGTTGGACTAAATGACCTCTTAGGTCCTTCCAACTTTATGAACCTAATCCAAGCAACTATCTCCTATTTATTTATGCGTCTAGTCATCAAGGCGATTTAGAGTAGCCATTCCATTTAAGGAATTTCCGTGAAAATGTAAAAGTACCCCTTTGTGATCTTCAGACCGGAGAAGCCGTAGAGGAAAGACATAGGACAACTCCGGTTTGCGAAGCTCCTTTTCAAACTAAGTTAAACGTTTCTTGCCCCTACGACCTTGACAGCGGAGATCGCGAACGTAATCACGGCCCCTCACCAGTATTTGGGATTTCGCGGTACCAAGTTCTATATAATTCTCTCACGTGCCGTTTGGCTTCAGCCAAATCCCGACTGAAGATTGGTTTTACTACAGCTCCGACAACTGTGCCCGCCACCTTCCCAGCCCCGGCAGCCGCCATGTTTCCTGTTCAGATAAACAAACCCCGCCCTCATCGTTTCCTTGAAAGAGTAAGAGAGTGTCTATTGGCTAAAAATTATGACATTCACCTAAAGAAGACTGACGATTGGCTAATCTCTAGCTTTATGACTAGAAGAGAGGACTACCCACTTACGGATAGTGACCAATAGCGTTGAGAGAATTTAAGATGAACATTGCATAGTAAACTCAAGACTTGGCTCTGCTACCGCCCAAACCGGAAGTTGAATAACCCGATGTGAGAATATCAATGAGGTTGACGTGCGCCAGCTGACCTTACGGTTCTGGAAAGAAAGAAAAAAACCCGTAGAGATTTATGTGTGGTAGAAGCATTGTGGTATGTACAAAGAGATATGAGGGATTTATCGACTTCTTCAATTTACGCTTAGCGACTTCGATGAGGCAACTGGTTAAACTTAGAAACCTCGAAACCTTTAACATTTGCTTTGTGGCCCAAGCAAACAAAAAGCACAAAAAGACAAACTACTAGCTAACATGATTCCTTCTACTCTGGTCCATATGGTTCACTTTTCAGGCACCTTGTATCAACCTTGTGAGATAAACTAGATTGCCAGATTTTACATTAGCAGAATCTTGCAAATCTTTCTTCCCCATTCCCTTTACAGCCCAAGGAACTAGGGAAGATCTCTTACGAGTCTCTTACACTGCCCATATTCTTGTTGAGGACTGAGTTGCCTTTAACAAATCATTTCCTTGGCTGCCTCTCTTTACCTTGTCTCCCAAGGTCATTCCCACATACCCTCACATCTTTGTCTACCTTATGTCTTTGCTGGACACAAGATAGACAGTTTTCTGGCAATTTTCCACTTTTGTGTATGGTGGCAAAAGCTCATTGAATAATCCAAAACAATTGGAAAGATACTTGTTTATTCATTAGGTGAGTAAGTTGCAGTGAATAATGAGTTCCTGTCAAGCTTCCCGGGTAGAACAGACAGAAAATATGACCAGATGAGCTAATTTTACTTTATTGTAGGACTAGATTAACATAATATTTCAAGTGTACAAATCTGGCATTTCCTTTACAGACTGAGAAGCTAGATGGTGAGGGTTCTTCTGAGCCTCTTTGTCAGCACATTATGCAGTTGCAGGCTTTGCCTTGTTTGCCAGTCTGACCTTTCCCTAGGCAACATAGCTTTACCCCATTTCTCAAGGTCTTTTTCAAATATCTCCCAACCAGCAAGAGCTAAGAGCAAAAAGACTGGTCAGTGCATTTCTTATGGAGATGCACAAAAAAATGGAAAGGAATATGAGCAAGGGAAACTGTAAAGATATTATCTACATCCTTGAAGAGGTTACAGTGGGATATGCTTCTCTGCTTATTTTTAAAATACAGGTAGAAAAGGCTAGGCCAGTGATGGCGAACCTTTTAGAGACTGAGTACCCAAACTGCAACCCAAAACTCACTTATGTATCATTGGGTGCTGGGTGGGTGTGGCCACTGGCTGGGTATGGCCCATTGGGTGAGCGTGGCTGCGGTGGTAACGGCAGACTGAGTGGGACTAAAAAGTTCAATCAGTCCTAACTTTGAGATCTTTTTTTTCCTGCGAGAAGTTGAAATTGATTGATTGATTGAACCTTTTTTTTTTTTTTTGCACACGGTGGCGGAGGCCAAAATCGAAAAGGTTTTATAAAACCCAGCTGAAGGCCTAGGACTGGGATGATGGCATGCGTGCCCACAGAGAGGGCACTGCTCTGCAAGAACTGAGGAGGCGAATTCCAAAACACATGGAAAAGGTTTATTGGTAGCCAACCCGTTTCAGATGAATTCTGAAAGACATTGACAGTCCCGTTTATGCTGAATAAATCAGCTCATTAATCATAGATCATGCTCATGACAAAGGATTCCATCCAAAATAAATTGGGCCACCAATTTGTGTCCTTTTAGATCATTTTAGTGTGGGCTATCTGTCTAGTTTTATGTTTTATCTCTTTTTGTGTTTTTTTTTTTTTTTGCTTTGAACACCACCCAGAGTCCATTGGAGTTGGGCAGCTATAATAAATATACATGAATAAAATAAAAATACCTCCTCTGTTTGTTTTGTCTGACAATTGTTTGAAGCTGTTATAATAATGATATTGTCTTTCATATTCGTAACTTTCCTGAAGACTGTCCAAAAATGTACGACTGCAGAATTCTGAGGAGCACAGAAAGATACTTAATTAGACAATCCTATGTTACTATTAAAACAAAAGAAGTTCCTTTTAACTTCTCAAATGTGCAATACTGAAAATTGCACCTTAATTAGGATTAGCCTGAGAACTGCAGAAAAAGATGAAAATGTGAATGAAACCATGCAAATATAACCCAGAGACTTCCTAGATTCCAGTGGGATAGTATGTCAAGCAAGCAGCTTTCCTGCCTTTCTCAACAGGTATGTACAAAAAGAAGAAGCATGGAGAACAACTTCACATGATATTCCTAGTTTCTTAAACATAAAAATCTACTTTGGAGTATTGCTGTAATCATTACCATCTTTTGAAGTGAAGATTCTTATTATAATAAGCCATATTCTAATCAAATGGATGGGGTGAATCAAAAGGAGCTTGGTTAGAAAGGTATAATGGCTGGTCAAGGATTGAAAGTCTATGAAAATTTTATTAGATCAATGGTCCATCTAATCTATCTAACCTGAAGTGGTTGATCAGATGTCTGCAGACAATGTAAAATAAGATATACAAGCTTCATACTTCATACAATATATATTAGGGCTGTAGGCATTTGCAAGGGGAGGGAGGGAAAGGGGGGGGAATGATGAAATGTAGGTCTGATACAAACTTCTCCCAGCATATGAGGTTGCAATGCAAACGTCAAAGGGTGGCACTTTCATTGGTGACATCATCATACATTATTTTGGTAACATCATAGTAAGGAAATATACCTATGTTAGTGCTCTGCAGTGCTTTGGAACTGTAATTTAGAATGTGTGTATGTCAAGTTCCAGCTGAAAAGCCCAAGAAGTAAATCATCGGAGACATGTTGATCTCTCATGTAAACTTTATTAGACATGGCATACCGTTATGATAGAAGGAAAGCTAGCTCTGGCAATATGGCGGGAAACATAATTAAAAAAGTAAAACTTTTTCTCCCCTCTCTTACAGTTCAGGTCACATTGTCCAATTAATCTTCAAGCATTTGTTATGAGAAGAAAACTTCAGTTCACCAAAACATCTCTTCAAACGGCCTCAGCTCTCAACTGATAGACAACACCTGTGGATCCCAAGCTCTTCCCTCCCCCCTCGCAACTGTAGGCAAGCTAGAAGCACTATGGTAGTCCAACAAAAATAAATCTTCATAGCTTGATAATGTGTTAAGTCAATAAATATTTAATAAAAGTTTAATTTTAATAAATTTAGTTTTTTTTAAAAGAAAGGAACAAGAAAGATTTACAAATATTGTGAGATGAGATAAACTATTTTCAGATAACAAGGATTCAACTCTACATATTAGAAAATCTTACAACTTAAAACTTTAAATCAATATTGAAATAAAATGTAATAATTGTAGTGAGTATAATATGAATTTCAAATTAAAAACTAAGAAAAAATATTGCATTAGTTTCTGTATAAACTGAAAAATCTAGCTTTAATTGTTATAACTTAAGTTTTAAAACCTTACATGAAGAGAACCCCAAATGTCAGATGCAGAACATTATCAAATTGTAGTACAAAAATGCTTTAATTATTGAATTAAATTCTATATCTGATGTATTTTTCAAGTTTGAAGTTAAATTTGACTTTGAATCTGTTTCCCACAATGTAATTGCCATTATTTTATAGACAAGATTATATGTGATATCCAATGACAGAGCTTCCTAGCATCTGTTAACATATTATAATGGTATGTGGGAAAAAACCTTGGGAGACTAGACAAAGAGATGCTGCAAAGGCAACAGTCAGATTAAAAAAAACAGCACAGGAAGAGGATGAGAATAGATTCTCTTTAGTTTCTCGGTCTGTAAAGGAGATGGGGGGAAGAATTTTACCTTCAGACTTGCAAGATTCTGTTAATGCAGCTTTACAATAAAGTAGATTTAATTCATCTGATTGTGATTTCTTTCTGGTTTTCCCAGCAAGACCGACATCAATCTTGCAAGTCTAAAATTTGCCCCCCACCCCCTTTTTCAGCCAATAAACTGCATTATAGGTTTTCCACTGCTTCTATTAATAAGGGGTTCCCTGTGGCTGTGTTTTTTAATTTTTATTATCTCTGAGAACTCATGCAAAAGCGCTACATTTATCACCTGAATAGGCTGCTGTTTCCATCTGTGGTTATGAAGCATACACAATTAGTATTTAGTACTTACTATATATTAGTCAGGCAACTTAATAGGCAACTAAATCATCGTTCAATGCCCACTTCACTCCACTTACCTTATGTTAGGGAGAAAGAAACTGATGGGGGTTTTCCAGTGTTTGGTGAGACGGAAAACGAAGTCATCTACTTGCCTCTTTAAATAAGGACAATACCATCTACTAATATTTTTATTGTGGCAGAATATAGATCAATAATAGAGACAACACATTTTTCTGCCTGTTCAATGTCTATCTGTCTTTAATTTAAATAGAAGCTATATATGACTTGTATGACATTTGGTATGTCTGTCATTGTACCATTATGGAGTATTGTCTTTTAACAACGCTTATTTATCATATTCATGGATTTGCTAATATAAGCTGATTTTAAAAAGCTAATTTACATTAAGAGTGACATTTATTGGAAGAAGCTAGTTGTGATCTGTAATCTGTTCTATTCTCTTTCACAACTCTGGAAAATACAGTAGATGCAAAATATTTCCATTGCCCTAGAAAAATAGTTGAAGGGCCTTTGCTTCAAGTTAATCTTTTAATTCATGATTGAAAGGTAATTATATAATAGCCTAAAATTGATGGGAATAGAATTTCTGCTGTAGTTACTTCTCCTTTATAAAACTGGTTAATGTGAAATTAACTTGCTGCTGGTCCAAATATGTGGGACCTGGATTCCCACTTTTATTGGACAAAATGTTCTTTGGATGAGGTGGAAGAAAGGGAAGAATCAAAGGAACAGAGAAAAAAGCAGTATCAACATATTGGTAATGAAACAATTATCCATAGACAGAAAGGATAAATATTTGATGTCTCATATATATTATTTTATTTGTCTATTTTCATTGTTATTACATAAAACATATATTCAAACAAATAAAAATTGTCTGGAGAGTAGTAATATAATAAAATTATTGGATATGGCTTCTTAAAACCCAGCATTAGCAACGATAGTACAGACTACAGAGAACAATACAAGAACGAGTCAGGCAAATGGCACCTGCTTTTGTTGACATGCTTATATTTATGGGCTGAAGCAAATGTCTCCTTTTCAAAGAAACCATTACATTTATTGAAACTTTTAATTACAGGAAATCATGCTTGTGTCAACTTCACTGCTTTCCTTACTCCTTCCTTGCTAGTTTCATTGTAGATTTTCTGAAAATACAGAATAACAAAAAAGTTAGAAAGGAAAAATAGTCAATTGGAAAAAATGTAACAAGACAAGGGAAAGCAGGAGGAAAAGATTTAAGAAAAGAAAATAATATCAAAGTAGTAAAGAAATCAAGAAAATCTTTGGGGTCTTCATGAATTTTAATGTATATTTTGTACAAATGTAAGCTTACAAATGTTACTTTCAGAATCATTAAGTTTCTCCCCCACAGGATTGATGACAGAGATTATTTTTGAACAATACACATTCGCATAAAATCATTGCCTTGTAAAAAAAGAATGCTCCACGAGATATGCCATAATTAAAAAAATATGTCAAGGGTGGCTATCTGAGGGATCACTTTTACAGTCCTTAGATTCACCTTTAGGTATAAGTGTTGAAAACCAATGGCAATATTTTTTAACTAGTCTGAAACAGAGAAGGATATAGTAAGTACATTATAAGTCATAAACATTGATAGCATTTATTTTAAAAAATAGGTTTGATGAAGAGGCAGAGAGGAAATAATCTTAAACAAGTCTTGAAAATCAGGGAAAAGAAACTGGGAATTCTGTCCCATTCATATTTATGGCTTCACTTAACTTGCATAAGTTCTCTACTCTCTGGGGGCTTAGACTTCCAAAAAAGGTATTAAATATCTCAATCTACCCCAATTTTTCTTATTACACAGTAAGGTCACATTTGTGCAGAAGTAAACATAATTTATTACTCAGAGTTTACTTTCAAATTTGTAAATTTATACTGCCATTGTAGCCAACCCTTGCCATATTTACTCAGTGCTAGGGAATTGTAGGATCCTTACTCTACTTATAAATGCAAATACTACTGCTGTGTTTTTTCAACATTCTAGACCAAGGCTTTTCAACCAGTGGTACGGGTACCACCTGTGGTACATTGGCACCTGGCAGGTGGTACGTGACCATCCTAGAAAAGTGGTAGTGGGGGAGGGGAATGAGCTGAACCGGTGGCAGCACTGAACAAGCCTCAGCGGAAGCACCAGGATCAGCGCTTCTTCGGGACTGTCAGGGCTCAATTGGAGCTTGTTGCTGATCCTGGCGCTTCTGCTGGGCCCAGAAGAAGCGCCAATCAGCTGGAATGTTGCAGCATCTTCAGGGTCTTCTGATTTACATTCAGATGCTTGGCAACTGATTCATATTTTTGATGATCACAGTGTCCCAGGGTCATGTGAAGTGACCAAAATCTGCTGCAACCACCCAGCAGACAGGGGGAATAAAAACCAAACACCCCTCCCCACCCCTGCTGCCAATCCTCAACAGAAATGTTCACAACAATTAAAACCTCGGACAGGAGGAAGAGTGCCGCCGGGAAAGCAAGCAGGTGTCTTGCTTGGCTGTGGCTTGTGGGGCACTTTTTTCAGTGCCATTGTAACTTCGAACAGTCACTAAGTGAACTGTAGTAAGTCAAGGACTACCTGTACTTCATCACTTTTTTTCTTTTTTTGGGGGGGGGGTCATCAAGTTTTTGACACCTTGCTAGGCGACTGGTGGTACTTGGATATTGCCATATCCTAAAAGTGGTACAATGGGTGAAAAGGTTGAAAAGCCTTGTTCACCCAGTTAAGTAATTCTGCAACCAGGTTACCTTAAGAAGAAGCAAAATTCAACTCTTTTATGATCAACTTGCTCCTAGGCACTTAGCTACATTCTTCAGTTATTCAGCAACACCTCTCAAAATCAAATTGGCTGATGAATATAAAATTAACCTGTCTCTTTCCAGAAGATGCCATCTGTTGCTTGAAGACCCATTTAATCTTATTTATTCTTCAAAACATCCTTTGTGGCCAGAGATAGGGAAAGGTTGGTCTATACAGCTATACCCAAAAAAAGGACAAGCAAGGCCACAAGTTAAACCTGAGTTTGATGCAGTTGCTAAAAGGCAATGCTGTTTTGAAATGTATTAATAGAAACATAAATTCTAAATCACAGGAAGCAGTTATGCCAGTCTTTCAAACCCCACTTGGATTGTCGGGGCATCACAGTTTGAAAAGGACAAATTTCAGCAAGTTCAAAGGGGTGATGGGTGGGGGAGTACCAGGATAGTGACAGCTCTGGAATCCAAGCCCTATGAAGAACAGTTAGAGGATCTTAATAAATTTAGTCCATGGATGAACCAACTAATACGATGATATGTTAGCAGTCTTCAAATATATGAAGTGTTACCACATAAAAAGGGGATGAATTTCTCTGATTCCAACTGGGGAGGAACCAATAAATTAAAAATATATAAAAAATACATAGAAGGAACCTCTTGACTTTATAAACTGCCAATCAATAAAACAGCCTGCAATACAATGCAGTGAGTTCTTCATCATGGAGGTCTGCAACAGGAGCAGTAATTTCTCAGAGTCTTCAATGCAGTGGTTCTCAACTTTTTAATGCCGCAACCCCCAACCAGTCGTAAGTCAAGGACTACCCAACCGGTCGTAAGTCAAGGACTTTCCCTGCTCGGGAGCGCCGCGCATGTGTGCCACCCCCTGCGCCGGCCGAGGCCTAGCTGGCAAGGGGCAGCGACAGCGCAGAGCGACCACCGGCTGGGCCACCAGCTGGCCCAGCCCAGGCAGGTAAGGCACCCGCCGGGCCCCACGCACGGCAGCAACCCTCCCTGCGTCCGCTGCTGCCCCGCTAGCCTTACCTTGGCCACCACCCGTTCGGGGCGGCGGCAGGCAGGCCCAGATGCTCCTGGGCAGCCACGGCAAGCGGCAGCAATGGCACAGGGCGACCACTGGCTGGGCCACCAGCTGGCCCAGCCCAGGCAGGTAAGGCACCCGCCGGGCCCCACGCGCGCCAGAAACCCTCCCTGCACTCGCCGGCCTCCCACCTCCCACCCCTGGCCCTCTTTTACTTACTTTTAGTAGTTGCTCAGCAGGGAGGGAAGCTTTCCTTGCAGCACCGTTTGCAGACTGGGGCTTTTGGCGGTCTCAGCAGGGCAGAGACAGCCTGGACAATTCCTATTGGCTTTTGAAAGCCAATAGAATTAGACTCTATTCAAGAGAATCTATTCTATTGGCTTTCGAAAGCCAATAGATTCTATTGGCTTTCGAACACCAATAGAATAGAGTCTCTTGAATAGAGTCTATTCTATTGTCTTTCAAAAGCCAATAGAATAAGAGGGAGTAGCACAGTTAAAGAAAAGTGGAAAAAATGGCGGACAGCCTTGTTTGGCGACCCCCGTGAAATGGTCGTTCTACCCCAAATGGGGTCGTGACCCACAGGTTGAGAACCGCTGCTTCAGTGGATCCTGCACTGAGCAGTACTTAGAACTGATCCATAAATGGAAAGAAAAATGTCAGTTAACAGTCAGGTTTTAGAACAGAAGAGGAACACAGATCAGATTGGTAAAAGGGAAAGAGCAAGAGAATACTAGAAGACTTATTCTTGCTTTATTGATGACAGTGTAGATTGTGAGGGTGAGGTTTGTTCTCCGAGCTTGTGGGTTTGTTTCTGAACATTTCATTACTAGGCTAGGTAACATCTTCAGTGGAGTTTAGGGGATGTCAGCGTCAGCATTCTTCTGTTTACAAGGGCCTCGTGTGGTCAGCATTTTTTTGGGGGGGGAGTTTTTTTCATGTAGTCAGAAAAATCTAGATGCATTTTCATTCTAAATTAGCTTTATAAATACGGGATTGTATCTGTTCTTGAACTTTACTGTGTGTTGTTTTTACCCCTCTTGCTGTTTTCAATTCTAATTTAAAAGTGACTTCAATGCACTTTTTGGATGGAAAGTTTTCAGGACTTTTTTGAGCTGGCCTTTCCATCCCCTTTTATGAACATTAAGTAACATTGGCATGTTTCAACAGGTGGCAGCAGTTAGCTGATCTTATCTCAGAAGCTGATCCAAGTCAGACCTGGTATTAGAACATGGATGAAGGACTGTTTGGGAATCCCAGTATTTTAGCCAGCTTTTTCAATTGGGGAGGCAAAAACAAGAAGAAAGCCAGCAGACGTAACACTGCCAAGAAAACTGCATAAATGCAGTCATCACTCCACATTTCACACTGATATAATCATGAAGTCTCTTTAATCTTTTTTATCCTCTTACATGTGTTAATCAATTAATAAACACAAGATTATCTATTTCAAGTCCAGTAAACCCTTTCTTTATCAACAGTGACTACCAGTAAAAGTGTCATTAGGACACCAGTTCAAAACATCATATTTAGTTTCTGATGGCAGCATTTGCTGATATAATAATAATAAAATTGGAAGGGACCTTAGAGGTCATCTAGTCCAACTCCCTGCTCAGGCAGGAAACCCTATACCATTTCGGACAAATGGCTGTCCAGTCTTTTCTTAAAATCTTCCAGTGTTGGAGCATTCACCGCTTTGGGAGTCAGGTTGTTCCACTGGTTAATTGTTCTAACTCAGGAAGTGTCTCCTTAGTTCTAGGTTGCTTCTGTCCTTGATTTGTTTCCATCCGTTGCTTCTTGTCCTGCCTTCAGGCACTTTGGAAAATAGCTTGACTCCCTCTTCTTTGTGGCATTAAATATTAAATATATTTAATATTTAAATATACTTTCCTTTACCCTTCCGTTTTTAGTCAATACATGCACAAGCTTTTCTATAGCAGCCTGACTGTGGCAAGTGTCTGTATAAGAGGACATATAAAATGAAATATAATTTCAATATAAAATAAGAACAGCTGGGGAATAATGATTGTTTAGTTCATTCATCTTGATTTCTATTTGGTCCTGTTATTTTGGCACTAAACTCAACTATCCCTAAATGCATGCCAGGACTAACTCTGAAGGTAGATCTGATGACCATGTTACAGATAGCTTTACGCAGAAAGCAATAAATAAAAATGGCTAATAAATAATAGGAATGACTTAGAATAAAGAGGCAATTGGGAAAAAAAGATATAGCTTGCAGCAACATACCGGGTAATATCTTCCTTGTTGATAATATTCCATGAGCACAGGTAGTTGTCAACTTACAATTTTTTATAATTTACATTTATTGACTATTCAAAATTACAAAGTGACTTATGACCATTTTTCACACTTACGATTTTTGTAGCATCCCCATGGTCACATGATCAAAATTGAGACATTTGGTAATTGGCATGTATTTATGATGATTGCAGTATCCCAGTCATGTGATCACCTTTTGCAAACTTCTGACGAGCAAAGTCAGTGGGGAAGTAAGATTCACTTAACAACTGTGTTACTAACTTAACAACAATTCACTTAACTGTGACAATAAAGATCGCAAAATGGGGCAAAACTCACTTAACAACTGCCTCACTTAGCAACAGAAATGTTGGACTCAGTTGTGGTTATAAGTCAAGGACTACCTATATTTGTTAATGGTTTTGTTTCAACTTGGAAGGTCTTCAGTTTGAGTCCTGCAGAACTTTTTTCCTAGACCCTGTATTGAACACATTTTAATAATTTTATTACATTTAGAAATCATATCAACAGAAGATCAAAAACAGTAAAATAAAATGGGACACCAGCATCAAAATACAGCAAGTCTCTAGAGTCTGGCAGTACAGAACAACTTTATCACCCTTTCAAAGCAGAGTAAGCAGGCAATTATTCTTCCTTTAAGAGTTTCATAATTAGAGTATTATTACTGGAAAAAAAAACATGTATATGTGTAACAAACCTTTTTAGTACTACACCTATAATAGAACTGCTGCTCTTTATAGTAAAAAAAATTAATGTGAAAAAAGGCACTTTCAGATTTCTTAACTCCGAATTGTTCAGGGTTTGTCAGACAATTTGATTTGTGCTCAGAAACAAACAGGAAGCTAGTGAAATTGTTTTCATTCTCAGAGCAATGAGATCTCCAAAGTGTACTGTATTTTTTATTACCTTTGATTTTCAAACAACTTTCAAGGCAACAACCCACATTTGTCTTATTGAAGATTAGGAAGAAGGTTCATTCACAATAATACATCCATCAAGGTCCATCTGGTATGTACTGGGTGCAATATTTTAATGATATTAAACAGGGCATTCCCAAAGATAGGCAACCAGAATAAGTGATTGGGAAGCCAAGTCCTCTTGGGATGTTGAATGCTGGATATATTTTCAGCAGATAAGCTATTCAAATAGACAAGTGAGAAAAATCGAAGATGAAGCTTTCGCTGTTGGTTGAGAGCAGTGCATTGTTGATTTCATCAGATGATGCTATACACTAATATTAATTTATATAGCAAATGAATGCCAGTTCCCTGTCCAGTTTACAATCTAAATGTTGAGGTGGCCTCATAAAGATACACTCTTGAATTCTTTTTCTTCCAAACTTTGAAATGTCAGAATGAGTATTTAACTGATAACTAATTCAACGATGTTTCTTCCAATTGTGTATTTGGTCCCACAATCAATCCAGCTCTTGATCTAGCTGTTCAGATTCTAAACAAACAAACAAAAAAAATCGGGACTGTTCCTTTTTAAGTATGTTTTGCCTAAACCTTTTGGCACCAAACCTACAAATATGATTGGGAAGTATTACTAAATATAATATTTATATATAAATATAATAAATATATAAATAGGCTTTGGTATTTGAGACCAACATATGGGATAAAAATAGGAATAAAATCCTTTTTTGATGAATTGTAAATTTTACTTCAAACATTTTAAAATATGTTTCTTAAATCAGTTTTTAAGAAAAATACATTATTTTTTTTTTCTTCCACAGGGAGACAAATATTTGATTTTTTTTTTGTTTTGGAGTCAAAACTGTTACATACTAAGCTTTATTAACTTGCTACTTATTGCCAAACATGTTATTCTTTCAGTCTCCAAAGGATTTATGAAATTTTGTTTTTTGTGAATATATTCTGTATTTGAAATTGGTCCAAAATCTATTGATTTGCAGTGACTCCAGTAGGATTCTAATGTAATAAAATCCTTCAATCCTAAATTGCATGTTGACTTAACTAATGGCTCTTGTCTTTTCAGTTCTTTTTTTTATTATTGCCCTTAGGGGAACTTTGGCAAAATGCAATTACTTGCAACTAAAAGACAGAATGTATGTCAAGAAAGTAAAGGAAGAATATGGTGAAAGTTTATAAAGTACTGCATGGATAAAAGTAGAGGAACTAGAAATCCATTATTTAGTCCTAAAAACCTCAGGTAAATAACTCCACAGATATCTTAAGAGGTTGTGTTTTTTTTTTCCAAACTATAAATGTTAATTATAGTTAAAAATATGAACATTATTAAAGCTTGAAGAAAAACAGTATTAACTATATCTAATGTTCATTAAATGAACTGAAGTTTAATTCAGTTTTATTTTGGTTCCGCACACTGCTTTATTAAGTAGTGCCACTCAAAAGCCAAGTGTGATGCTTGGTCTACTTTCTCTAGAAGAAAACAAAAAATCATTTTTACAAACATATAACAGAATCTGGGGCATCAAACAGCTTTTAAAAACAAGAAAAAAGTTAAATTATGAGATTTCAGGCAGAGATTACAGCACATGCAGAGGGTTAACACTTCTCTCTCCAGCTGTATCTGCCTCTTGGAATCATGGAAACTTTTTTTAAAAAAGTTGTGTATAGGATATTTATATTCTGCAAAGTCTCCCAGAACTCAAGGCAATATCCTTAAGCTTCCCCACACTAATCCTGTGAAGTAGATGAGAGAGAGAGAGATAAGGACAGCCCTAAATCATCTAATGAGCTTCATGAAAGAACAGGGATTGGAACACTCATCTGCCCAATCTTAGTCCAATACTCTAACCAATATGACACACTAGCTTGCACTTTAGTTGGGACTAAGAAAAGGACACTTGAAAACCAGACAGGAATGTTCCGCCACCTGTATTTTAAATGAAAGAAATTAGAAGTTTATTGGCATCAATGTAGAATCTGTCTTCAATCTATCCCAAAAGAAGTATGGGAAAAGACTCATTTTAAATACGAGTAGTAAAACTAGTAATTCAAATTATAAACAGCAATCGTGGAAAAATGGCTTGTTCACAAAGAAGTGAAATACATTAAATTCCACAGATAAAATTAGGTTAAAATGAAGTTTATTAGGTTTTTTGTGGGTTTTTCCTTTTAGCTTTTTTTAATATTTATATATATATATATATATATAAAACTGTTTGTGAAACAGCTATTTTATTCCCATGGCAGAGTGATCCGTGAAAGATGCACTAACCCCTTCTTAAGGCCTTAACAAGAGAAAAAGTTTTGTTTTCTAAAACTCAAATGTTTAAAATTACACAATGTACAAACGAAGAAAAAATAACCATGTGGTGTAGGCTGCTAAATTGACATTCCCCCTTCCTCCTTTTGGGAAACAAAAGAGAAGGGCTAACTGAATTTTCCTGGACAGCTTAACACACACTGATTATATCAACATTCAAACATCTGTTGAATGCCCCTTTCCAGTAGGCAAGCCTCATATAGACTGCCTTCAAAAAAGGCAGCAATTCCTTGGAATGATTTGGGAATATTTGTCAGTGGCCAACAATGACCCCAATCTCCCACCTTTTGGTACAAAGTTATGTATATAAGGTTAAAGTATCTGAATATGAAGCAAGTAGAAGACACTCTTTATTTCACAAACCACATGACATAGTAGTCTTCTGATGCTTCTCAGGCTTCTTTTCTTAATAAAAATAAATAGTGTTTTTCTTTTTCTTTATTTAAGAAAAAAATGCTATTCACACATACACAAATACAAGCACCCAGCAACCATTCATTCCCACTCTCATCCCTGCAGACAATTTTGCCAGCAACAAAAAACTTGTATTCTTTAAAACCTGGATCTTCTATTGTGGAAAATGGAGCAGAGAAACAAGTTTGATTAAGAAAGCTCATTAACTCCAACACTCCTTCGGAAAGAAAAAGTGATTACATTGTAAAGGCCTTTTCTGACTTCTAGTTAATACAGGTTTATGAGCAACTTCAAACCTATGTGGGTCCTACAAATGGAATTTAATGCATAAAAAGGGATAGCGCACCTTTCATTTAAAAGAAGTCTATCAAGACTAAAAATAGATTTTTAATATATATATATATTTATCTATATATATATTTTATCCCTCCCTCTTTAATTCTCCCACTTTCTCTTCTTTTCCCTCCCCTACCCATAGTCATTATGAAGAGCATGTCCATGAAAATAGCTGGTTCAGACTCCTAGATCATATTCTGTGTTGTTGTCAATCAAATGTGATGAAAGAATTGATGGAGGAAGTGCTGGCATTGGTAGGCTTGTCAAAAGAGGGACACAACTACACAATGGGAAACAAACGAATTAATCTTGAATGTCCATCGCTTTTATCTCAACAGCCTAACCTGTAAGAGAGAAAAACAGAATATTACTAACATTTCCAGGTATTATATATCCTGTTAATGACAAGATTTCTTCCTTTAGCTTAAACACCATTGCATTTCTGAAGATTGCAAGTAGCTCACAAATAACATTTTTTAAAAAAAAAATCACCTATTAAGATGCGTATGTGTGCGTGCATGAATATGAAGATGGAATAAATTTAAAACTGTCTGATAAAGTAGATAAGATAACCTCAGAAAAGTAACCACAATACCACAAGAAGGGTAATAGAAAAAAAAATCAATTAAAATTTACTCCAAACTATAATTTCAGAAAATTTTTTTTTGATATGTAACTCTGTGAATAATTACCAAAATAGAGAAATCACATAACAGTAAATGTTGGAAATGCTAAAATGAAAGAACATTCCATTGTATGGTCTCATAAGAAAATGCAGAAGTACTAGAAAGAAATGCATCAACTTATTCAGAAAATTTGAAATGAACACAACTATTTTATTAAGTATAATTTCAGAAAACATAGGTGAAAAATACCATGGTTTGTTAAGATACATGTCAATAGCTGCAAGAATAAGTTTGGTATAACAGAAAAAAGAAACTTTGACTAGAATACACAATTGAAAGAGTAAAATGGCAAAATGGTCAGGGTATAACTTTAATAAAAGTTTAACAATTCAAGCAGGAATGGCTCTCTTAAATACTGCACTTCACATAGATTTGAGATCCTAGATTGCATAGAGTAACATGAGCATATTTGGGAAAAAGCTGGGCTTTGCCTCTGCTTATTGCATGTAGTCCAAAACTGATGTCAAACTGTGCCAAAACTCCATGTCACATTGGTACGACTAAGATTGGTAATCTAGTTTCCCTGTCTTTATCTGACAACAAAAAAAATTGCTATTGGAAAGCTTGTTGGACAGTGATGTCCAATATTCCATAGGATTTTTTTTTGATAATTTGAGAGTTTGGCAAAGACTATGAAAGAAATGTGGATAAATTGTCAGAGAAAGGGGAAGGATATAATAAATGAAGATAATCTGATCCTATGAAATGGAGTTAAATACCAGCCACAAGTGGAGGTAGAGGTTTCACTCTGAAAACATGTTAAAAAATGCTCGAGTGTAAGGTGATAATCAAAGAACCATAGATGAATTTTTTGGGGAAAAAAAGTTTGCTCAACATTCTGAATAAAGCGATCAGGGGAAAAATGTTATTATATTAGGTGACATGAATGGAGAGATAGAAACAAAAAGAAACTACAGAAAACAGATGATTTAAGCACACCATATTTAAATTCTATGGCAAATAGAATATTTATCCGATTGTGATTGTTTTAAGATAAAAGACTGGAACAATTAGCAAAGGATACAAGGATGGTAAAAAGTTCTAAATGCGACACAGAGCTTTATTTCATACTTTCAAAAGTAGAACGAGGGGAAAAACAACGAAAGTAGAATATTAACAGTATAAGACCTGCATGAAAAATTATTAGAAAATAAATTAATTGTCCAATAAGCTGAATGGAAAGTGGATATAAAAAGGCAGTTTTGGAAACTGAAGTACAGCAAAAAATAATTATTTGATTGATATCCCATCTTTCCTCCAGGAGCATAAACAAGTAGGCATCAACTTTTTCTCACAACAATCCTGTGAGATAGGTTGGGATGAAAGAGGTGACTAACTATATGACAGAGCCACAGAAGTCTGTAAAGTTACTGTAATGGGAAAAATAAAAAGCATGCTCGGTGAAATTACATAGATGAGAATATGAATAGACTGGAAGAGTGAAAGGATACTGTATAAAGAACAGAAAGGAAAAGATGGCTGTAAAAATGTAGTCAAAGGAAAGGGAAGATGAATGTTAAAAGACGTAGAAAATGCAGTTGTTCTGATAGAAATAAAAAATTGGAGGTGGGTAAAAAGGAATAAAAGTGCTCTCTGACAGTAATATGCTTTTATTGTTCATGCAGAGAAAAAGAAGACAAAAGCTACATTAGAATTCATTTGTTAACTGTGCCTGGGAAGAGCTTGGCAGAATTATGATTGAAATAATAAGGAAAACAACAATAACCTAGGGCAGGGGTGTCAAAATTGCCATGTCACATGACGTGTCGCAACGTATCAATTTTTTAAACTCCATATTCTCCTTTATGAGAATAAATTAAATCCTTAGCAAATGCCGGCAATGGGGTGGGCACGGCTTCCGTATGATGAAACCGGCCCGCAGGCCAGCACTTTGACACCCCTGACCTAGGAGGTGCAGTTTGACATCAAATATGTGCCTGTCAGATTTCTGCCTTTTAGCAGTAATTTGAGAAATGTACATAGCCAGTATTGTGGCGAAGGTTGATTACTGAATACAGTAAGAGGAATATGATGAAAGCATATGTGAGAATAAATTGAGGAGGGGGTCTTTGGTGCTCTCTGAGCTTGCTTGTTTTCTTGCAGAAGTTTCATTACCCAAACTAGGTAACATCATCAGTGCTAGTCGTTTTAGCACTGATGATGTTACTATTTGGGGTAATGAAACTTCTGCAAGAAAACAGAGAGCACCAAGGACCCCTCATGTTAACCGAGCTACAAATATTCTCCTTTATGAGAATAAATTAAATCCTTAGCAAATGATTCAAGTCAAGAATTTGTTTACCCATGCCTTCGTTGTTTAATATATTTGTAGATAATTATATTAGAGAGATGGTGCTGAGATCAGAGATATATTGGTTGGAATGAGAATGCCCATGTACATTTTTATATAGATGATCCTGTGCAGTTTGTTGAGAATATAAATGTTAGATGTTATCAAAGTGCAAGAAAAAAAGTGAGTAGTAGTGAGCAAAAGAAATTAAAAGTATGAGAAAAACAAAGGAAATATAGATAAAACTAATTTATATCAACTTCATTCATTATATCTCTGTATAACTCTATTTATTCATGTCTTTGACCAAATCAATATATTAATTTATGTAATGCTTTGTATTCTTCTCACCTCTTCTTTTGAGGACTTCATTGGATAATTCAATAACAATTCTCTTGGTCTTTCTTCTCTTTCCTCTCAGTCTTTTTATTTTTCCTGCATATATTTGTTTTGCAATTCAATAATCATTCCTTCTTTCTAACCAAATCAATTCATCATACTTCTTTTATGGTTATGTATTCAGTACTTATTCTTCGTTCTTTCTCAATAATTTTCAGACCTTTTACAAATCAGAAACTCACTCCCAGACCAAATATATTTCTCTAATTGAAAAAGCTCATTATTGAAGTCAAGCAGAATTGTAATAATTTCAAAAAAAAAAAAAAGAATTCATAATTAGTTATTGATTTATTTTTCCTGCATATATTTGTTTTGCAATTCAATAATCATTCCTTCTTTCTAACCAAATCAATTCATCATACTTCTTTTATGGTTATGTATTCAGTACTTATTCTTCATTCTTTCTCAATAATTTTCAGACCTTTTACAAATCAGAAACTCACTCCCAGACCAAATATATTTCTCTAATTGAAAAAGCTCATTACTGAAGTCAAGCAGAATTGTAATAATTTCAAAAAAAAAAAAAAGAATTCATAATTAGTTATTGATTTTTCTGTTCTTTTCTAGAATAATTCAGAATATAAAAACAGAAATAATCAATTAAAGTACAAGTATGAGAGACGTGAAATACACAACATTTTTACTGTTCTCTTTTTCCATTCTTGAATCCAGTTCAGAGCAATAGTCCCATTTGCATTTTGTTTTCATTCTATTGTATATCAGTTCGTAAGTACTGCTTTTATAGGACAGCTAAATACCTATAATTGAATACAAATCATTACAGGGAGTCCTAATTTAATGACCATTTGTTCAGCAAACATTTGAAATTATGGCAATGCTAAACAAATGGTCAGTAAAACTGGTCTTGCAAGTTTTGGCTACTGCAGCACCTCCACAGGCAATCAAAATTTGCATGCTTGGTAATCTGTGCAAATTTACGACCACAGGTCCCCCTCCATTTCTGCCTTTTTGACCATCCTGCACTCTGACACATACCCCTCCTTCCCCCTGCACTGCTTCCCCAGCTGACCTTTGCCATTTTCTTCCTCCTGCTGCTAGCCTGGAATCCAGGCATTGGGTGAGAATGTAGTTTTGGGATGCATGTGGCAAGCAGAGCAGGCTGGCAGACCCTTGTCTGCCAAAGGGAGCTTACAGGCCCAGTTGGGGAGGAGGCAGCAGAATGGGATGGTGAGGTATGGTATGCTCTGCCACCAGATGAGTCAGGAGAAGTGGCACCAGCTCCCAGGCAAAGGTGAAAGCTGTTCAGGAGGCACTATTTGGGATGGCAGCAGAAGTGAAGGAAGTGGAGTGGTGAGGACTTGACATACTGTGCACACTGCAGTTGTGTTGGAAGTGCTTCTGGAGACTTGGCCTGTGGTCTTCAGCAGTGAACCCAGCACCAACAGAACTGACCCACAGGCCATCTGCTCACTCCTGACCCAGCCTTCTTGCAAAGCCTCATGAAGGACCAACATTTTCCAATGTGAAGGAGTGGTAAGAATAGGCAGCAGAGTACAAGGCAGCCCAACTGTAGTGGGGGGAAAGACAGGCAGGTGGCAGGGGATTTGAAGTGCTGGTGAGTGTGACAAGGCAGAAGAAGTGAGAGGTCCTTCCTAATAATGACGCAGTCCTGGACTAATGACCATAACTGAGACCACTGGAACTCCTGTTGCTAAGTAGCATGGTCATGTGCTATTTTTGGCTAATGACTGCTTCATTTAGTGATGGAAATTCTAGTCCCAATAACTATAGGACTACCAAGGACTACCCGTAGTTATATTTGTTGCCTTCTAACTTTATATGTACAAATTCCAGTTTCTCAAGTCTGTTTGCTGTTTATGGTCTATTTCATTTTAACTTTTTGTGTTATCATTTATTATTGATCTCACAATAATAATCCACTGCAAACTAATCTACAAGTGTGATGTTATCCAATTTAACTAATCAACTAAATCAATCTTCCCTACACATTATCTTCTCAAAGTATTGGCTCTCAATTTTCCACTGAGAAAGCTGAATGTGAATTAAAAATAAAAAACACCTGGAAGATATCAAGTTAAAATAAAACTTTAACTAAAATTTTAATGCATTTATTAATTTAATCATATTGCATGTCCAGGAAATTGTTGTATTTTAGAATTGATTCTTATGTGTGCTAAATTAGAATTAATGTATTTTGAGGGTACTTTAAAACACAAAAATTGAACATAGAGACATAACTAGAAAATATTCAGACACAAAAAATTGGAAATGTAATATTCTTACTCATTAATTTTTGCCCAATTGTGCACACGACATTTTTTTTTTTTTTGCAGTTCCTATTCCTATTGCTTCAACTGAAAAAAAATTGTGAGAGATTTTTGGAAGCCAGGAATTTAATCCAGATTTGGAAGAGGGGAGAACCAATAAATATGTGCACAAATGTCATTACAGATATGGATCATTGTATCTAAATAAATTTCAAAACTGCTACTCTTCTTTCTCTGCTGCTGCCAAAAATCAATGAATGTCTGCAATGTAAGGTTTTAACAACGTTTTACAGCAGTGATGGTGAACCTTTTAGAGACTGAGTGCCCAAACTGCAACCCAAAACCCACTTATTTATGGCTGGGTGCCAGGTGGGCATGGCCCATTGTGTGTGTGTGTGTGGTCATGACAGACTGGGTGGGTGTGGCCAAGGTGGGCATGGCCACCTCGATGTTGCTTGTGGGGAGGGACACCTGTGGGGGCCAGGCAGGGTTGGGGAGATCCAGGGTGTCTCTGGCAGGTGGGGCGGTGGGCAGGAGGCTCGTCCTGCGGGGTAAGGCAAGGCAAGGCGAGGCAGGACAGGGGTGCCATTGCCGCAGGGCAAGGCAGGGGCCGGGGCGGCTGCTGCCTGACACCATCGCCCCCCGCACACAGAGGCCAGTGAGCGCATGGGGAGCAACGGTGTCCATCAGCAGCCACAGCCTGCCGGCCCCTCGACTGGCGCACTCTGGGGCTCCGCAGCTTGCCACCAGCAGTTTAGAGAAGCAGAGATGCAGTGGGTCGTGCCCGGGAAAAGGAGAGCATGTGAGACCAGGAGGAATGGGACAGGGGGAAGGGAAAACAGCCATGCTGGGATGCATCCAGCCATGTGGGACCTCGGTGAGTTAGTGGGCGGCTGGTTGAAGAGGGACGGTTGCCATCTCCGGGGCATGGCGCGTGTGCCCACAGAGAGGGCTCTGAGTGCCGCCTCTGGCACGCGTGCCATAGGTTCACCACCATTGTTTTAGAGACGTCAACTACCAGAACTTCTAAAGAATGAAACTTAGAAATGACATCAAAATGAAGATACCCACCTACAGTAAGCATGTATCAAAACCCATTTCTTGTATTAGATTTCCTTAGCTGTCTACTTACTGTGGGGGAAAAAAATCTCTTAATAGTGATATAAGACATCAGATTAATTATCCCTATGCTGAGAGACTTGAATAGATGGAATTCAGTTTTGCTACCCCTATCTCTCCCATAGAATCCCATTCATACAAAAGTAGAACTGGTGAAAACTGGACTGCACCTTTGTAATTCTCAGAAGGTCAGATTTAAGATAGATAATTTCTAATTTGATGATCAGACCAAGACACGGAAGAGTGCTATTTTTAACTGGACAAAGCAACAGTCTCTTCAAAATCCACACATTTGTAAAGTGCTCATAGAAAGAGGAGGAGGAGGAGGAGGAGGAGGAGGAGGAGGAGGAGGAGGAGGAGGAGAAGGAGGAGGAGGAGGAGGAGGGGGGAAGCAGATTATTCAGATGCTCTCTTCCCAACTACCTTTTTTTACAATGCAATGAATATGTGCTAAGTATAAGGAGTAATAAATAAATATATAACCTAGGCTGGATTATTTTGATTTGGAGATATATTAGTGTATGTGTGTGAGAGAGAGACTGTTGCCTTTTCTTGCTTTCCTTATATTTTCAATTAACTCCTTTTTATACCTATATCTTATATATAGACTTGGCATCATCCATTTTAGAAGGAAATACTTAATTAAAACCTTCACATGCAATATTGCAAAGTCACATAGCTAACCCTTGTATTTCAAGACGATGCATGGTTTGTTAGGCTTTGCATTTCTGGGCTCTGCCAGAAGGAGGTAAAACACTTTCCTTTTCAGTTTTCTAGTTGGGCTAAGGAAAGAAATCACAGGTAAGGGGACTAAGAACTTCCCAGCTGGATAGCCTATCAGTAGTTTCAGTCTGGCAGATGGCAGCCTATTGTAATGATTCTTTTACTGAAGAAAGAAGGGGCCTGCCAAGAAAATTTTAAATTATCTCCAATGATGATTTAACTGGGAAGCAGCTACATTTTTACTATTGCATGGACAGAAAAGAGTAAGAAGTCAATATTAAACTATCCATAATAAAATACAGCTTCTGGGTTTACTAAGCTAAATCATATACCATTGTGAAAGATGATTGCAGGCCTTTATTCCCAGTCTTTTCTAAGCACAGATAAACTCTTCGGAGAGATATAATTTATTTATTGCAATTATGTAATCCCATTTTTATTATACAAATCCCATCAAGGTAGCTTACATGTGATATTAATATTTATTATTAAAATTAAATTTTAAGTTAAAGTAATAACTAGAGCCCTGTCTACCTTTACCCTCTCTCTTTTCAGGGATTGTTTTTATAGAGTTGTTAATAGTAATAGATCTACTTGAAGAGCAGGGGGCAGAAAAAGTCAGCAAAAAAAATCAAGATTCTGAATGGTCTTCACCAGCCTTTAGTTTCCTGACAAGGATTCAAGTCCAAAACCCAAAACTGTGAACTGAAGACAAATATATTAGTACAAACATGGGGAACTGGAATAACAGGGGGACAATTTAATGAATACAAATGGGCTAGTCCTTCCAGAAAACTGGCAATCAACTGGTCTCCTTTAATTCAAATAACATATGTAAGAATAGAGGGAGATCTATTTGATGATTTAAAGGCCCTGTTATGGAAGCCTAGTTAACAAAGGAAGAAAGCTAGAATAAGGTTGAAAAAACTAGGATTTTGACTCATTAGAGAGGATTTTATATTGCCGATTAGAGGGTTAATGTTGAGATAAGGGGAATTTTGGTTATTAGATTTATAATATTTGGAAACTAATTGAAAATAAGGATTTTATCGGCTTAATATTTAAAAATTGGACTTAAAAGGGAAAAAAATATGTTTGATTTATTGATTAACCCAGGCAATATATATAATTGTTTTGATTTATTAAAGGGGATATTGTGTTATTAACTAGATGATTTAATGTGATGGGAAATAGATAACTCTTAGGAAATAGAACAAGATTATATTCAAATAGATAAAATATGTATTTTGGATATTATAGTTTGTTATGAAGTGAGATAAAGGAAATTTTGGTTACCCGAAGTCTGAAAATTATAAATATTAAAGATTAAACTGGAATATTGATAAGAAATTAAAAACTGAGTAAAAATTAATAACAGGATATGGATTGTTTATGAAAGTTGAATGTAATTAAGATATTTATAAGCTAAAATGTATTGATAAATGTAATAATGATGTTCTTATTGATATAATTAGAAATGTACTAACCTGAATAGGAGACAGTAAATGTTAAGGGGAAAAGAGAAGAAATATTCGATGTTGTAACCTGAGATTTGCACTAAGATTTTGTTATTGAACTAATGTAACCCAGTCACCACGTTGCTTTTTAAATATTCAAATGTAAAATTGGAAAATTAATAAAATATTATAAAAAAAAAACCTGTGACTTAGATGATATGCCATAAAGGCTGCTTCCTAAATATCCAGCTATATATAGTTAGCTGAGTTACCTTTCTATAATTCAAGTACTGTTGAACTGCATGAACTACCTTGCTGAAACTGCTTTGTTTTCTGTCAATTAAAAAGGTAGATGATTTGATGTTTTCTCAAATCTACAATTTATTCTTCAAACAATTATTTGTGTTAACAAAAATGAATAAGGCAATAGTTCAGGATACTGAAGCAAAGTCCCAAAGTCACTGTTGTCCCAAACTAATGAATACAACTATTAATTATGAAATAATTTAGATGATCAGCACCCTAAAGAAATAAACTGAAAGTTAAGATATATGCCTATTTCTCCCTTAAACTGGAGAAAAGGTAGGAGGGACAACTTAGTGTCTTTCCCTCCACTCACCTGTGCTTGCCTTTATTTTCATTCCCACGAACACACTTCCCCCCTCACCCCCGCTCCGACTGCTCTGTGCTGAAGCTGCCTTTCACCATCTTGTTCTGCAAGGGGGGAAGAGAGCAAGGAGGGAGGGGCTGTTGTCCAATAGACCAAGGTAAGATGAAAGAGAAAGAGAAAAAGAATATACAGAGCATGAAAGAGATAAAGCAGCATCAGTACCACTATCAGTTTTAGAAATAAATAGATTTTTCAGGCAAGATCTCTGCAAGACAGCATTGGTATTTTTGAAAATCAAGCAATATTTATTTTTATTTAGATAGTATTTTTATTTTGCTGAGTGCTGGATCTTCCTACCATAAAATGAAATTAGAATACATTATTTCAGTAAAGATTAACATTAAAATTGAAATTAAAAAAACCAACAGATTTTAACGATTTTGTTGAACTGACTGCAGTCTAAAATCAAACTTTAATGCACTCTTACAAATCAAACACTAAAGCTCCATTTTTTAAATAACTTCCTCCTGAATATCCTGAAATTACTTTTTGCTTGCCTCAATTTTGCTATTTAATTCAGGCACATAAAACTGGAAAGTTTTATTTTGTGGATAATTCATTTATGACATAAACGTTAACATATTTTAACAATAATCTTCTCCTGCTCAGTTATTTTGAATTATATCTCTATTTTAAAACAGCAACCCTCTTTTCCACTTTAAAACAGCAAGACTTTTTTTTTTAGTAGGACATTCTTGTAAAAAGCACAAACACCTTAGCATTTCATGGAACAAATTGGGTTCCATGACATTTCAGTCATGAGCAAAACCAGAAAAAAGTAAATATTGATATTGGCAAAAAAAACTCAGTAACTTAGAAACAATATCTTAATTTTTCAAACAAATCAGTGAAAATGAATGCAAATTTCAAACTCTGTTCAGATCTTTAGCATAAACAAAGATGCTATAAGTTTACAAGCTATTGTATTAGGAGATAAGGTATTGAATATTCTGGATAACTCAGCAAAATAGTGCAAAATTAGAAAATGCAGTCTTGCTCCACAATTCAATATGGAGTTATGGTATCGATTTGATTTTTAAAGCACAGAGCAAAATTTTTGGAACTGCTCAGTGAAACGGTATATATTTGTGAATGGAAAATGTTTTTTCAACACCAATATCAATAACTGCTCAAGCTAAATGATAATTTCTTACCAAAAGTTTCAAGAAAATCTCTACTTCATAGTATGTTACAGTATCTTCTAATTTACCCTGAAAATATACCAATTTGCTTCAAAAATTCCATTCTTATTGGAAAATTATCTATTATGTGTAACAATAGTAGTTTTATAAGAGTTAATATTATATATGTCAAATGGTTTTTAAATCATATACATAACCTCTCAACCTGGCAAATTAAATTTATTCTCTCATAATATTATAGATTTCATTCACCATGACAGAAAGCTGGTCATCAACAAATCTATTTTCTGAGATAATAAAAAGAAATTTCAAGTATATATTTTATATTAAAAAACATTATTAACCAAGCATGTGCTGAAGAAGCTTCTTGGATGAAAAGTGAAACATCTTCAAAGAAAAGCAAGAAAGTCCAGTTGCTTTGTGAAAAAGCATCTTTGGGATTATGGAAGTATATTTTTAGCAAGCATTATGAGGCAACTTTTAATTCTGAATCCAAGAAAGGGCAATACCAAGTACAATTTAGTTACCTTGTGCTTGGGGCACCTCACTGAGAAATTATCTTCATTTAGTAAACAATCTAGAAAAGAAGATAACAAATTATCAGAGTATGTCTAAGATCAACTGGAACCAAACAATTTCACAACCTGCAGGAAGAAATCTTAAAGGAATACTTAACAATAGCATTGAATGTTTTGCTTCACCTATAAAATAACTGCAGCATAGTAAAAAGTAACATTTAGAGAGGAAATGTGCATCTCTAAAACCACGGTAAGCTATATTCAAGCTAATTGTATTAACCAATGTGCTAACTGACTAGACTGGTTCATATACAATTCTGAATCACAGTCTGATGTTACTTTTAGCTTGGTATAGTACATGAACCAACCCATTATAACTTCGCTTTCATGTGCAAACCAACTATTATAGCCTATTTAAACTTAAAAAACCTTGGCTAAGCATTATGTGTGAATTCAGCCAGTAATTCACATCTCCCCTTTAAATAGACTTTGTTAGGTCAAACAGAACTTTGCAAATAGATATTTTTTCCCCCTTCAATGCTGTGACAGAAGGCTTTTTTTTAATAGTCAGATTCCAAGCTCAAACATGCAACAACAAAAATGAGTATCCTAGGCATTCTTTTCTCAAAATACCCTTTCAGATCAAGTTTTAAAGATTTGTATATTTTTTTCCCACCTGTTCTCTAGGCTGAGCTGAATCTAATGCTAGTAGACTTATGGAATGGAGGCAGTCCTTGGAAAACCTTACAACCACCAGGCAATTTTCATGGTGATTAAACAACAACAACAAAAAGCATGTGATATATCACATATAATTATGTGACTTAATTATATCTTATTGCTGTTGGAAAAGTTATTAAAGTTATAAGTCAGCATGAACCTGGCAAAGAAAAAAAAATTATAACCTCTCTGATCCTGGCTCAGCTTTGCTTCAATATTATAAAATATATGTTATATATTTGCTTTCAGCTGTAAAAAGAAAGATGGCAAAAGAAAAAAAAGTAGTTTATTAAGATAAAATTTCTTTCAGTTGGCAGCTAATTTTAAAACATAACATTAGAGATACTAAATGATTCTATAGTTTGCAGTATGATATCGTATACATAAAGACAGTTTTCACTAAACCGGAATCTTTAAAAATATTAATTAGATTCTCCCCTCCCCAGAATATTATTATAATTTAAAAAGTGATGGAAACTCAAGTATTTTCAGGCATGGACAATTATAAAATAAATCTGATCAGCACAACAGTCTTTCTAGTTCAAATATCATTTTTAAAAAGCCAGCAAATAGGTCATTATCAGAACCCTTTTTCCTACCCTGATTGTTTTCAATTTCAGTACACATTTTTTCTTTTACACAGATGATTTGTTCAAATACTTTTGCTTTAAAAACTCTAATTTTTCCAGGAAACCATTTTTCCTAAAACTTTTTTCCCATGACTTTCCAATTAGCAGCAATTAGTTGCTTGAATTAAAGGCTGACTCACTTTTTAATAAATGACTAATAAATAATAATCTATTAGTAGAAAAAGTTTATATTAATGATGAATCAAGGTAAAAAAAAACTGCTACAGGCTAGCATGAAATGTTTAAAAATATTTATTTTTAAAAAGAGCATTTCCCAATTTTTTGCAAAGCCAAGATACCTGAACTGAAAATGCCAGTTTAGGATTGTAGAAAAACCGATTACTCTTAAACACTATTTCTTCCAAGACCAGCCTTCTAAACAGAATTTCTAAAATAATTAAATCCTTTAATTCTTCTTGACTGTAACTGTCAATATCCCAAACACAATTATCCTACTGAATCTTCTCTGCAAATGAAATAACTTGGTATCATTAATTTCAGGTTTCAGTGTGCTGGTTATGATGTGGAAAAATTAGGATTGGTGAGTTTCAGGTTTAAGTCAACTTCAGCCGTGGGAGCAGTGATCTTGGGTCAGTTTCTATCTCTCAGTCCAAACTACCTCAGAGGGTTTTTATGGGAATAAAACTCGAGGGAAAGATATGTAAACTGCAGGCTCCTAGAGGAAAAGCAATATATAAATCTAATAAATATATAGTTGTTAGCGCAGATAGCAATTCGCAACAGATTTCATCAACTATTCAATTATTTTTTTAATGTTCCAATCATATTTACAAGTTGGGTAAGAATCCACAAATGTAAGATATAGTTTGGGGATACGGTTTTATTTCTGGTAGGGCAATACCCTTATGATTAAAATAATACTAATACAAAATTATATTTTAGCTCACTTTTTCATATGAGGAAGGGGAAAGGCACAGATTCGCAAAATTCTGCCTTTATATCTGGAAGAAGCCCTATTTCTATATAAAATACTGTCATGTTTTAATCTTCACTGTTGCATTTTAAGTAATACCTTAAAATGAACAGTTTTTCATAAATACTTGTAATTTTTTATATAACATGCCACTTTAGCAGCAAACATCTCTCTCTCTCTCTCTCATATTTTCATATCAGTAACTTTATTTTTTTTACCTGCATCAATGGCACATGGATAATGATACCGGAAGGAGCAGCCTTTGTTGTAGCAGCCTAAGGTGGCTCCTGGTTCCTGGCAATGAGAACATTTCTGGAAAAAAAAATGGAAATATAGATACTAGCTTATATAAAAAAAACTATTTACGTAAACCATTATGTAAAATTTCATCTGTTGAGTCACTAAGTTCTTCATACTTTTTTCTTTAAAACATCAAATCACTTCTATTTCTTTGTGGATCCATCTTTGGATGAGGTGGGAGGTAACAAGAATCTTTTAAATTATGCTGTCCTATCATTACTTTTCCCCAGGACACCCACTTAGTATATATTGATTTAAATGTAACTACTATATGCTTTTCCTTAAACTAAAGTTCAAGAAATATTGTAATTGTTGCTAAATAATTGTCACAAAAGAGTAACAATGCAAATATTTAAATTACTCACATTCCTTTATTATTTTCAAAGAATGCTGTCTGGATATCCATCACAATTCCACAATGAGAAGCTTCAAGATGCTAAGGGAGGGGGGCCTTCACAACACAGAAATTGCCTTGATTGTGGTCTTGGATGATGTCTAAAGAGAGTTATGGGATTTGAACCCTCCTGGTCCTCCTTGTTCTCTTAGCAGTGTTCAATATCATTGACCATGGTATTCTTCTAGACCAGTGGTTTCCAACCTTTTCTATACCCCGTACCTCTAGAATGCTTCTATATATTCTCGTATCCCTTACAAAAGTTCGAAAAAACGGCAACAAATTATGCATATACACTATAATCTTGAAACTTTTAAACCCAAGTTTTCACATCCCCTGGAATATCGTCTCGCACCGAGTTAGGGACACTGTCCTACAGTTGTTCTTCCTCTTTCTGAAAAGTTAATTCCAACAGAATCTTGGAAACCTAAGATGATAGCATTTCTGCCCTCCAGAATTTCTCCCATTTGCTTATGATAAATAATTTCTAGCTTTGTAGTGATTTTGATCATCAGTGGAAAAGAGGCTTGTGTTTGGCGTCAGAGCCTGTTCATTATGTTTTTTGTGAAGTAGTGGAGCTATTAATTGGGAGCCTTCCATCATTATATATAAAAAACATTGATGACAATAGTAGATACATTTTCTATCTTTTTCCCCCTTCCCAGTTTGCTGTCATTCATTCAATGAAACAAAATAGTTCAAAACTGTGGACCATGGTATCCTTCTAGACCAGGGCTTTTCAACTTTTTCACAGATTGTACCACTTTTAGGACATGACAATATTCAAGTACCACCAGTGCTTAGCAAAGTGTCAAAAACTTGATGACTGAAAAAAAGGGGGGGGATTTTGGGTTTCACTGCTTAGACTGATTTGTTGCTTATAGAAATGCACGGAGGTCTCACTCCCCAATCCCTTGGAGGGAGATTGGAAGAGGAGGTGCCCAACAGAGCATTTTCGGACAGCAGTCCGAACTGTAAACGCAGGAAAGCCTCAGAGAAGCCGAGAAGGAGAAGGAAACAGCCCATAATGGCAGCCGTGAAGAAATGACAGCTGTCAGCTGGACAAAGATAGCAGTGATTTAGCGGGACAATGATGCCTAGTGATATGAGTACTCAGCGATCCTTTCTAATTGATCCAGAGCGTTAAATCATTCCAGAGAATTTCAAAGAAGGAAAGAAGAGAAAAGCCCCAGAGCGAAAGGGGTAAAACTACCTCCCGTGTGTGATAGTGGCGATAAGAAACACGGGGGAAAACAGACTTTATCTTAAAGCAATAGACCTATAAGCTTTAAAAGATTAATAGATAAAAGGGATTTTTTTCCCTTTAGCTCCTTCAACAAAGCTAAGAAGGAAATTAAAATTTGAGAAACAAAAGTCCTGACTGAGCAAAAAGAGCAGACATTTTGAATAATAATTTACTTGTCTATCTTACTGATTGCGTTAATCTAGGGGTGTCAAACTCAATTTCACTGAGGGCTGCATCAGCATTGCGGTTGCCCTGGGGAGGGCGGGGGTGTGTGGCCAGAGTGGGTGCAGCCTACTAGGTGGGTGTGGACGGAGTGGGTATGGCTACTGGGTGGGCATGGCCAGTTCTACATCATTCGCATCAAGGGTGCCTGTGGGGGCCTGAGCAGAAGTGGGACAGATTTGAGGGTCTCTGGCAGAAGGGGGTGGGACTGGGGTAAGTGCCAAGGCATGGTCCACCAGGGCAAGTGCCAAGATGGCCACCACAAAATTTTACATTGGCTCCTGGCTGGCCTGGACCAGTGCCAAGGCAGCGGGAGCCATTCCCTCACTGTTTCCAGGATGGCTTCGCAGGCCACATGAAACCACTTCACGGGCCGCATCCGGCCCTCGGGCCTTGTGTTTGATATGTCTGCGTTAATCCCTACAACTGTCAAGAGATCAACTGTAAAATTTGGACTGTGTTGTCAATGAATTGAATACTTGCTATAATATTTGAATGAATCAACTGTTATGCTATTATTATATATAATTATTTAGTTAAATTAGATTTGTAGTGGTATATGAGAATTTGAAAGTGATAAATACTCTAGCCCAGTGATGGCAAACCTTTTAGAGATTGAGTGCCCAAACTGCAACCCAAAACCCACTTATTTATCGCCGGGTGCCAGGTGAGCGTGGCCCACTGGGTGGGCGTGGCTGTGGTGGTCATGGCAGAATGGGTGGGTGTGGCCAAAGTGGCCATGGTTACCTCAATGTTGCTCGTGGGCAGGGACTCCTGTGGGGGTCGGACAGGGTTGGGGGAGATCCAGGGGGTCTCTGGTGGGTGGGACAGTGGGTAGAAGGCTCATCCTGCAGGGTGAGGGAAGGTGAGGCCGGGAGGGATGGGACGGGGGGAGGGAAACCAGCCATGCTGGATCGATCTGGTCATGTGGGACCTCGGTGAGTTAGCGAGTGGCTACTTGAAGAGGGATGGTTGCCATCTCCAGGGCATAGCACACGTGCCCACAGAGAGGGCTCTGAGTGCCGCCTCTGGCATGCGTGCCATAGGTTTGCCACGACTGCTCTAGCCTGTTAATTATTGTTCATTAAAGCACTAGTTTTAGAAATTTGATATTGTGTTAGTAATGGAAGGTATTAATGATTATAATACTAGAAGGATAACAAATCTTACAGGAGTGGCAAAAGAAAAGATAAAGATTGTATATAAGTGGGAGGGCTGGTGGATGTTACTCTGAAAGATGACAAGCATCCCCAACTTAACAAGAGTTGGGACTAGGGAAGAAAGCAGATAACTCAAACAGCCTCAGCAGATCTAAGCCCAGCAGGGCAAAGATCAATAGAAGAAATGATGCAAGGGAAAGAGCAGGCTCACTTAAAGATCTACAATCAATGTTATAATCTATGCAAGAGGTCATGTTGAAAAACCATGAAGACTTGAAAAAAGAGATAGGCGAAATAAGGAATGATAGCGGAGAACTTAAAGAGAAGATGGGCACAGTGGATGGGAAATTTGAATGCTTCCAACAACAAATACTGAAAAATGAGCAAAAACTATTAGAAATGGAAGATAGAATGAATAAGGAGGAAAGAAGAGTAGATGAAATGAATGAAACACTCTTACAAGCAAATAAAGAATTGGAAAAAACTGTCATTTTGCTAGAGACAGAAAAAGCAGATCACTATCTACGTTTTCAGAACGTGAGGAAGAGAAAGGGGAGGATCTCCCAGAAATGATGACTGAACTGTTAGCGAAAGCCTTAGGAATCGAGAAAGAAGACATGGCAAATGAGATAGATGAAATATACAGAATGCACATAAATTATGCAAGAAGAAACAACTTATCCAAGGAAGTGCATATTAGATTTGTCAAGAAGTCAGTTAGAGATGAAATCTTGCACAGATCTAGAGATGATCCAATAGAATATAAAGGAAAACAACTAGCAGTTCTTAAGTAGGTTCCCAGGAGAGTAACAGATCTTAGAAGACCTTATCACATATCACATCAAAACTAGTAAGACAAAATATTAATTTTAGGTGGTTGATGCCAGAAGGGATCCTGGGGACTTGGCAAGAAAAAAGGCACAGGCTGGATATGAGAAATAAAGCAGCAAGGTGTCAAAAACTTGATAACTGAAAAAAAGGGGGGGGGTTGGGTTTCACTGCTTAGATTCATTTGTTGCTTGTAGAAATGGTTAGTTTATAATATTGTGGAAAAGTAAAAAGTTGAGGTTCGATGTTAATGCTTCATCATAATGCCTTGGAGCTGGCAGGGAAAAAGACTAGTACGCCTCCACAATGCAAGCCCTGATCCACCTGCCTATAGTGGAGGCAGACACCTTCTGTCTCAGAGAGGTAGGGTGGAAGGAAACGAAGAGGGCCTCAGACTTGTGGAAGGATGCTGTTCGCCTGATGTATCGGCATAGTGCCCTACGGACGTCCAGTGTGTGCTACTGCTGCTCCAAGTCATGGGAAGGATTAGGACAAAAATCCGGCAAAACAATCTCCTGGGCCCTATGAAAAAGGGAGTTGACCTTGGGCACGAAGGGACCGAATAGGTACAGGTAAGTAAGGTTGATAGGGCCGCCACCTGTCTATGGATGGTATTAGGGGCTAAGCCCCTATCAAGGCCGTCGAGGAAGTATTCTAAGATCTGTGGGATTGTCAAGTCCGAGATATCTAGTTGCCGCCTTTCGCACCAATGGCAAAAATTCCTCAATGTGGAGTCATAGATGCGATTGGTCGCCGGCCTTAGAAAGGTCTGAATCATGGAAATTGCTCTAGCCGAGAACAACTCCTGGGTCATGATACGGCCTACAAGTGCCAGGCAGCTAACTGTAGCCACTGGGGTTCCGGGTGTTGTAGAAACCCCTGGTGGAGAGACACATGATCTGGTGGGATTTTCCATGGGGGAGAGAGGGAGAGGTTCACAAGGTCGGCGAACCAGGGTCTCCGAGGCCAGTACGGGGCTACGAAGATTTCCTCCGCTCGTTCCTGTAGTAGTTTGGGAATGACTGCCGGAATCAGTGGGAGAGGGGGAATGCGTAGAGCAGACCTCCCGGCCATGGGGCTTGAAGGGCATCTGTTCCCTCCACCCCTGGAGATGGAAACCGGGAAAATAATCTTGGGAGCTGCGAGTTCGTTGGAGAAGCAAACAAAGCCAGGACAAGCTGTCCGAACCATTGGTTATCTCTACAAAGAGGCACGGATGCAGGTGCCATTCGGAGTGATCTACGGTCGACCTGCTTAGGAAGTCCGCTTGCTGGTTTGCCTCCCCCGAAATGTGTTCGGCCTTGAGGGAGGAAAGGTTGGAGTCTGCCCAGGAGCCCAGTAATTGGGCCTTGGCCATGAGGGACCTGGTTCGGGTACCACCTTGCTGGTTCATGTGGGCCTTTGCCGCCACGTTGTCTGTAAGGACTAGCACGTGCTGTCTCACAACTTTGATGCGGAAGTGACGGAGAGCCAGGTGTATGGCTCAGGGCTCCAACCAATTGTGTCTCAGGTCTGTTTCAGACCATCGGCCCTGAGCAAACTGAGACCGAAGATGTGCTCCCCAACCAAACAGACTGGCGTCCATCATAAGTATGAGACAGATGGGTTCCTTGAAGGGTGATCCTCTGGCTACTGCTGGCGAGAACCACCAATGGAGGGATCTCAGGGTTTGGGCAGGAACCCTTACCTGTTGGTTGAATGAACTGGTGCCCAACCTCTGGAATGGGAGCAGAAACCATTGGGGATTCCTGGAATGGAGTCTGGCCCAAGCGATACAAGAAACCATCTTTCCCAGGAGTTGGGAAAGTAGGGCCTGCGACACTACACGTTCCCTCCATCTCTTGAGTGCTGGGTCCCAGATACTGTCCCAACGCTCTTGTGATAGATAGACCAGGCAACCGACTGTGTCTATGATGACGCCCAGATGTAGAATTCGGGTTGAGGGAACTGTGTGTCTCTTTTGGAAGTTCACCAAGAAGCCGTGCTGTTGGAGGACCTGGATTGACAAACTCAGGTCCGACTGGGCTGCCAGAAGGGAGGACAACTGGATGAGAATGTCGTCCAGGTAGCATTGAATGCGTACTGGCACCAGTCTTAGGTCTGCTGCGAGCACTGCCAGGATCTTGGTGAACACCCAGAGAGCCGAGAAGGGTCCGAATGGTAGGGCCCTGTACTGGTAGTGGCCCATATAACAGAACCTGAGGAACCGGCGGTGATTGGGAAGGATAGGGATGTGGAGATACGCTTCTGTGAGGTCTATGGACGTCAGGAAGTCTTCTTTTCTGACGCTGCCTAGGATGGACTGGAGCGTTTGCATTTTGAATTTCCAGTATGCAATGTGGGAATTCTAGAATTGCCCTCCATCCTCCTGAGGCCTTGGGAACCACAAAGAGGAAGGAATAGAATCCCTCTCCTTTCTGACCAGCCGGTACCAGTTCTATTGCTCTTATGTCTAGAAAATGACAAATGGCCTCTTGCATAAGGCCCTGTTTGATTGAGTTCCGTGACTGGGGGCAAGAGATGAAGCGTCTCGGTGGGCTGGACACAAATTCCAGGGACAGGCCGAATTGGACGGTTTGAAGGATCCAGGAGTCTATGGTGTGAGCTCCCACCGGTGGAAAAAGAGGGATAGCCTGCCACCTATGGGGGGGCAGCCCGGGAGTCACTTGGATCTCCTGAAGGGGCGACCTCCCCCATGAAAGGACTGCTTGCCCTGGTACTACTGCCTGGGTCTGAAACCGGTTCTGTTGGATGGACAGTCCTGTCTGGCCGTGAAGGGGCGGGGAGGCTGTGAGGCTCCCGAGCCTGTTCCTGACTGAAAGGACTGTCTGTGAGGGTACGGATTAGCGTGCCTGTCGGGATGTGTCATGACCTTCCACTTATCCTTATTCTCTATCAAATAAGGATTTAGGACCTCTCCAAACAAATGCCCTCCTTGATAAGGGGCCGCTGCCAGACGCCACTTGGACTTGGCATTGGCTTGCCAATATTTAAGCCATAACATCCGACGTGCTGTGACATTGGATGCAATGGACTTGGAGAAAAATCTGGCTGCCTGCAAAGTAGCGTTGGAAGCATACTCTGTTGCTGCGACCAGTTTACTGAGATCCTGGTGAGTGCGTATCTCCTCTGGAGGGATCCTGGTTTGAAGCTGACGAAGCCAGAGGAGGGAGGTAAAGAAGGTAAAGAAGGAAGCGCAAGTGGCCGTTCTCACTGCCCATGCCGCTGCCTGGTGGGTCCTGCAGAAGGCCAATTCCCATCTCCTGTCCTCTGTCTTTAGTGCCTCAGCCATATCTCCTGACACTGGACGAGGACAAGAGAAAGGCCAAAGGTTCGTACACCTTTGGCACCTCCAGGGTGTCAGTCAAATCTGGTGCCGCGCTGAACAATTTTTTGTCCTTTCCTCCCGGGGGGGGGGGGAAAGGTACCTGGTGAGACCCACTGCTTCTGAACAGCATTGAGGAAAAGGGATGGACAAGGGACATGGTGCTGAGTCGTAATAGTCTCAAAGAACATCGGATTTGGGACTAAAGTGGGCGGAGGGTCCGGTTGAGGGACCCGATCGGGACCTATGCTGGCCGTCATGCTGGCCTTGCGCAGCAGTGGTAAAAAGAGGGCCGGGTTGAAGAGACCTCCAGGTGGAGAAGGGTCTGGAAGAGAGTCTGAAATCCACACGATTTAATGTGACTCTCTGTACACAGTGCTCTGGGGCTCTAGTTCCTGTGCCTTACTATCATCAGCAAATACTAAAATAATCCTTTCTGCTAGCTAGCTCACAAAGCCATAGGAAAGCTTTCTCCCTCATCCAATGTCATACTCTCCTTCTGTAGCTTTGGTTGACAAATATAAAAGGTAGCCTTGGCTGAAAGGCTCCGCCCCTGTGAGTCTGGAGAGATGGGAACCACAGAATATGTACTTGTTCATTGTTCCATTTATACAGACATTCAAATAAGATTTATCCCCTCTCTGATCAGCTGTTATCCTGATTGCTTAGATTTGACCTGTGGCAGATGCGACTTATAGATGAATTGCTATTTATTACATGGCATATGGCTAGATTTTGTGCAGTAAGCATGTTACATCTGCCAGACCTTGGCAGTTCACATTTCTGCTACATAGATATATTTTATGTAACTTAAATATTACCACAATTTATATATTTTTAGGCATTAACTCATTTATAACCTTGTTTCTTTGAATTTATTAACATCAGACACAAGGGATAAGTGTTGAGCACTAAAGTTTTATTATTTGCTAACTATACATGTAATAATTTGTGCTTCAGGAGAACAAAGTGCCTAATCCCAATTTATTAATCAATTATTAGACTTTTTTATTGCATAGCCAATACATTTTCAATTCACTAGCTTTCATTTTGGAAATACTTCAAACATACCAATAACATTTTCCGGTGTATAACACGACTTTCTAAAGCGTGGAAATTGGCGCCGAAGTCGGGGGTCATCTTATACGTTGAGCCATCTTATACGCTGAAAATTACAGTAGTTTCCGCCATATAAGATGGCTTTCTAGGCATGGAAATCAGCGCCGAAGTTGGGGGTTATCTTATATGCTGAGTCGTCTTATATGCCGGAAAATATGGTAACTTTCTTCAACCTTCTCAAAATGTATTCAAAATTGCAGAGATGTTATTTGTGTTTCCTTTTTATCCTTTACTTTAAAAAAAAACCTATCTAGACTTTGATAAAAAAGTACAGAGATTTATATTTTTCTTTGAATGTTCTACTCGTTGCTATATTATTAAAATTACTTCCATCTATCCATTCAAAAGTAATTCCTACTGAACTGCAGTTCCATATACTGTACAAAGGACAGCTCATCTGTTGCTTCTTCCAGCTTCCCTACACTCAAATAAGTCTGGAATTTGATAGCTGTTACTGTTTTCCATGGTTTGCTGACAATATAATAGCTTCAATCTCTCCAGTTCTGGAACCAGAGACCATTTGTTTGTTTCAATAAATTATGAGGCACAAATTTTCACACGAAGTACTCTCTTACTTTGACTGAAAGGATCATTTGTTTAAAGCACCCTAACCTTTGTCCCATACCTAATATTCTTTATACATCAAACAAACAGCTCTACTTCAGAAATACCACTGATTTTAATCAGGGACAAGTATCCATTGCCTACTATATTAGGTGAGTTGCATGACCTCCTCCATCCATTTCATATACTGCTAGTGAGGATACTTGCTAGTGCTTGTGTCGGTATGGAAGCAGCACCACTATTTTATTTATCTGCAAATGTCAAGGAAGAACATTTTGTATTTATCATACTGTTATAGAATTTAGCAATGAAATTTTTTCAGCTGGAAAACAATGGATAAGTTGGAAGCAATGAATAAAACCTGGAGAAAGAATTCTTGTTTCCTTTCTTCATTAAAACCAATTTTAGGAAAAACTGAAATATATCCAGAATTTATTTTTAACATCTGAGGTGACCCATTTTGAATACATTATGTTATGGATAATGCATTTTATAAAAACACTGTATATAAAATGAAAAAACATAATTTATTGATTGAATTTAAAATGTTTTCATTTGTGCTGCAAATGGAGATGCTAACTGTTGCACTATATAGCACCAGTATTTTTTCCCAAATCAAACTCACAACTCCCTAAGTAATATTCTGTAACCTGCAACAATTTGATTACTGCCACCCTGCACTCTTTTGCCCCAGATGAATTTCACTGTTTTCTTGTTCCCACCACTGACCAAGTATGTTGGGCCTGGCTGCAGGGCTGCGGAAGAAAAAAAGATACTAAAAGCAGCTCCACAGCCATGATGCACAAATAAGTCCTTTGTGTTGCACTCTTTGGTGTGGCTGGGCGAGGCTTTGGCTACAAAAAAAAAAAGAAGAAGAAGAAGAAGAAGAAGAAGAAGCAAAAAGCAACTCCTGAGCTACAGTACAGCTTCTCTTGCAAAGACCTGCCTCTGGAAGTGCCTCCTGCAGAGCCTCAGTTGGTGAGGTTTCGCCAGAGGCAGTTTCAGGGCAAGGCTTCCCAGGAGTGTTTCCAACATGAGCTGCAGGATGTGTGCTGTCCCTTGAGAAGCCTGCATCCCTCTACTTCCTCCAGTTGTGCCACCACCCAGAACAGCACTTCCCACACAGACTTCAACTTTGCCTAGGGAGCTTCTGGCAGCTCTCCAGCTTCACCCACCAACGGGGATCCTACTGTTTTTCCCACTGCTTCATGGCTGGGCCTGGCAAGCTCCCTTTGCAGACAAGGCTGTGTTGCCCTGTCACGTGCACGTCCCAGGCCTGCACCCTTGTAAAGCATCTGGATCCTGGGCCAGCAGCAGGACGAAAAAGATTAGTATCTGATCCAATTCAGTTGGTTCTTTATAAAAACCGTATATCTTCCTGTCTTTTTCATATCTGGATTGTATCTGAAACTGTGGCCACCATGATAGGTCAATCCCTAGTCTATTAAGTTCTTGTTTAGTTTTAAGTTCCCCCTTTTCATTTAATGTATCATTGCATCTTTTAATTTTTTCCATGTTAATTACATTCGGATGTATTAGCACCTCCATTGTAGATAACCAGATTGGTATTTTCAAATATGTTGTTCTTTAATTTTTGTCCATACTAGCAATAATGCATTCCTAATATAATGTCTTTGAAAGTAGCTATGTATCTCACTCTTTCCGTACCATAAAAACGCGTGCCATCCCAATTGAAGATTGTGACCCTCCAACGTCAACAAACTCATGTTCCTCAAATTAATCCATTCTTTCACCCACGTGAGTACCAATGCTTGATAATATAGTTCCCAATTTGAAAGGCCAAAGCCTCCTCTATTTTTGGCATCTTATAACATTTTTACATTTATTTTCACTTTTTTGCCTTGCCGTATAAATTTTAATATTTTATTTAATTCTTCAAAGTATTTTTTTTCTATTCTTATTGGAATTATCTGAAACAGGTAATCTTGGCAAAATATTCATCTTAATTGTAGCTATTCTGCCCAACAAGGACAGTTGTAGGTTTTTTCAGTTTTCTAATCTACTTTGATTTGGGCTTTCAATTTATCATAGTTATCTTCTTTGATAGTTACACATCTTGCTGTTAATTGAACTCCTAGATATTTAACTTTCTTTGCAATCTGTATATCCATCATCTTTGCAAATTCTCTTTTCTGTTTGTCTGTAAAGTTTTTAACTAATATTTTAGTTTTCTCTTTATTTTCAGTCCTGCAACTGCACCATATTCTTCTATTTTCTCAATTAGTTTAGGTCCTGTTTCTTGTGGTTCTTCTAGAATGAACACTAAGACATCAGCAAATGCCTGTAGTTTATACTCTTTCTTTATTTTCATACCTTTTATTCCACTGTCTTGTCTAATATTTCTGTTTAACACCTCTAGAGTTAATATAAATAACAATGGTGATAGAGGACATTCTTGCCTTAGTTATATTAAACTTTTCTATTAAGTCCCCATTTATAATCACCTTTGCTATTTGTTTATGGTATATTGCCTTAATCGTATTAATACATTTCTCTCCAAAGTCCATATACTTTAATTGTAAAAACATAAACTGCCAATTCACATTGTCAAATGCCTTCTGTGCCTCAAGGAAGATCAGTGCCATTTGCTTTCCAGGATGCATCTCCAATCTATTCAAAATCATCTGCATATTATTTTTAATTTGCCTCTTAGATAGAAATCCATTCTGATCTGCGTGTATAAAATCATTTAAAAACCTTTTCAGTCTCTCTGCTATTACTGAAGCATAGATTTTATAATCTATATTTAATAATGATATTGGCCTATAGTTTTTTATTTGTAATAAATCAGAATCTTCTTTGGATATCAGTATTATATTCACTTCTGTCCATGTTTTAGGTATCTTTGTTTCTGACAATGCTTCATTATAGACTTTGAGCATAGATGGGCCTAATGTGTTTTGTGTTTATAAAATTCTGCCGATAGGCCATCTGGCCCAGGTGTTTTATTATTTTTTTGTCTCCTAATTGCTTCTGTTAGCTCCATCATTGTTATTCTTTCATTCAGCATGGTCTTCACTTCTTCAGACACTTTTTGATATTTAGCTTTTTCCAGGTATGGTTTTATTTTATTTTCTGATATTTTCTCTCGACTATATAAAAATTCCTTTATTATTTTTTTCTTAGCTTCATTTTGGTATTGAATAGTGCCTGTTTCATCTCTCAATCTTTGTATCAACTTCTTTTCTTTCTTACACAAGAAAATTTTAGAAATGGAATATGATAATATTTGTATTGTGGGAGACTTCAATGCAATTGTTGATGTAAAACTGGACTATAAAAGTAGTAAAATAAATAAAAAAATTAGGAGAACTTTACCTAAGACCTTTTTTAAAAATGGTGGAAGAAATAGGAATACAAGATTTATGGAGAGAATTGAAACCGGAGAAAAAACAGTATACTTTCTACTCTAAAAGGCACAAATCATGGTAAAGAATCAACATAATAGGAATGACATCGGAGCTACAAGAAAATATACAGAAAATAGAATTGGAGCCGAATTCCTGGGCAGACCATAATCCAATAAAAATTAAATGGAAAGGACAAATAAGAAAACTAAGATGGACATTAAAACAGTCAATATTAAAAGACAAGGAGTTTATACAAAGAATGGAGAAAGAAATGGATTTCTTTTTTAAAGAGAATAAAAATGGAGAAACATCCTTGCAAAATGTATGGGACACTACCAAAGCGTATTTTAGAGGATTAGCCATCTCTTATATAGGAAGGAAAAACAAGGAGAAAAAGCAAAAACAAAAGGGGTTGGAAGAAGAATATAAAAGATTAGAACTAGAACTACAGAGAGAACTGCAAAAATCAAATCTTAAAAATCAAATGGAAAGAGGAATTGGCACAAAAAATCAAAGCAGCAAAACATAATTTTTTTGAAAATGCAAATAAGCCGGGAAGATGGCTCGCATAGAGACTTAAAAAAGAGAAAGAAAAGGAGGTTGAGCATTTTGAACACTTGGAACTTTGTGGATTACAACCTTGCCTGACTGATAATTTTCAGGATACTTGAGACAAAGGATTACCATAAAATATTGCTATTAGGACTGTATTATAAAGGCTATATATAAAGAACAGAAAACTAGAGGAAATTTTGTTCCACTCATACTGAGATTGGTGATACTGCAAGAAAAAACAAATACCTTTCAGAAGGAAATACTCTCTATGTTACAGCAAATTCATCAAATAATCGTTGCATAAAAAGAGGACATAAGAAGAAACCATATTGAGACTAAAAATAACCTAGATGATATAAAGGACCAAATCTCCAAACTGAAGTTACAACTGGAAAGCTCCCAGACAATGACTAAAAAGTATGAACAAATAAACCAGAAATCAGAGGATGAAGCAGAAGAAATGGATCTAGAGATGAGGAGATAGGAGAAGGGAAATATGGACTGCCATATACAAATAAAATACTGCAAGACCTACCTAAAACAATGAATATACAAAATATCCCTTACTTCCTTCTCCAAAATACACCTGAGGACAAGGAAGAAGATTCTAGAAAACGGAACATAGAGCGGGCAGGGAAAATGTCTAGAGAATGTGGATGGGTGGAGTTCCCCCCCCCCAAAATACTCTACCTAAATTGCCTTTCTCATGCCAAGCAGTTTGCACAAAAATAGAAAGAAAAATTTTGGGCGATTGGCCTGGAAAGCTACTTGGCAAAGAAAGAGTGAGTGAGAGTGAGACTTAAAAAAACAGAAGATTTGATCTATCAGAGGGGGCACTATCTGTTTAATATACCTGTTTGAATATGATTAAAAGAAAGGATGACCCTTAGATATAACTAGATTTTTATAATGAAAGATATGATTTAGAATTAAAATAGCATTTTGTTTTTCTTCTTTTGATATGGGAAATTTGAAAATAAGAGGATTGGTACGAATAATTTTTTTAGTTATATAAATGTAATTAATATTGAGAAAATCGTAAGTAATAAAGATACTGCAAATATTGATGGGAAATCAAACTTTAATAAGAGCATGAAAAACAGGATATTGACATGAATTGATATTATTTCTATAATATTAGTAAAATATAATAAAGATGTCTATATCTAATTTTGTATACATCAATAGTACTAAGAATTGTAATTGTTTAATAAGGGGAAAAAGGAAAATATATGGGGAAGAAAGGAAGATCAAGGAAAAAATACTGGATTGTACAGTACTGAATAGATTTATATTAAAGAAGTTGATGTTAAATATGTAAATCCAGACATGTTGTTTAATAAGCTCTAAAGATTGTAATTTTTAAAAATCAGTAAAACTTATTTTTTAAAAAAAGAACAATTAACCAATGGAACTTGCCTCCAGAAGTTGTGAATATCCCAACACTGGAAATTTTTAAGAAGAGATTGGACAACCATTTGTCTGAAATAGTATAGGGCAGTGATGGCGAACCTTTTAGAGACCGAGTGCCCAAACTGCAACCCAAAACCCACTTATTTATTGCTGGGTGCCAGGTGGGCATGGCTGCAGCATTCGAATACCACCAGTCGTCTAGCAAGGTGTCAAAAGCTTGACCAAAAGAAAAAAGAAAGGAAAAAAGTGATAAAGTACAGGTAGTCCTTGACTTACAACAATTCACTTAGTGACTGTTCAAAGTTACAACAGCACTGAAAAAAGTGACATGATCACTTTCACTGATGACTGTTGCAGCATCCCCAGAGTCATGTGATTTACATTCAGATACTTGGCAACTGATTAATACTTATGATGGTCAGTGTCCCAGGATCATGTCATCACCTTTTGCAACTTTTTGACAAGCGAAGTCAATGGCCAGGGGGGCATGCCCAGCTCAATATCACTCAGGTTGTGAGACGCCTCTGGGGGAGGGGGGGTCGGGGGGGCTGGGGGGGAGATCCATAGGTCTCTGGTGGAGGGGGTGGGACTGCGGTGAGCACCTTCCTTCCCTCCCATTGTCCCTTCCTTCCTTCCCTCCCTCCCACTTTGTCCCTTCCTTCCCTCCGATTGTCCGTTCCTTCCTTCCTTCTCTCTCATTGTCCCTCCCTCCCTCTGTGTCCAGGAAAGGACAAGGGGAGGAGGACAGGCTGCCAGTGCGCCTGGTGGCTGTGCTGCTAGTGGCCATAGCTTGAAAGGCCACTGTAAATTTCTGGACAAGAGCCACACAGCCATGAGAGCAGAGTGGTGGGAAGATATTTGTAATGAGAGAGGGAGAAAAACAAGCATCCCCTGAAGGAAATCAGCAAATGGCTCTCGCCCACTTCACACACCCGTGGATTCCAGAGGAGGGGACGCCACAAGCAGCATGAGAGTCCACGTTACCTGTGCTACACCACCCAGACCCCAGCAGGCAGTGGCATGTTCTCATCGCACGGAATGGCTGGGCTGGGCGAATCGGCGACATGCCAAACCTGCCTGGGCGTGTGCAGAGGCAGTGGCGAACGCATGCACCTGGCGTCCTGGTGAAAGGGATGCACTCAGAATGAGGTCAGCCTGCATGGCAAAACAATCACCCGGTATGCCAGGCACATGCGCTCGCCGCTGCCTCTGCGCACGCCTAGGCAGGCTCGGCATGTCGCTGGTTCGCCTCGCCCAGCCTAGCCACTCCATACGATGAGGAGAACATGCCGCTGCCTGCTGAAATCAGGCTGGGGTCTGGGCAGCGTAGCACAGGTAATGTGGACTCTCATGCCACTCATGGCATCCCTTCCCCTGGAGTCCATGGGTATGTGAAGGGCCATTTGGGGATCTCCTTTCTCCAAACGCTTTCTGCTTCGCTCATTCACCCTTCTTTTGCATTTTCTCCAAGCACTTTCTGCTTCGCTCATTCACCCCTCTTTCTCATTTTCTCCAAGCGTTTTCTGCTTTGCTCATTCACCCTTTTCTCGCATTTTCTCCAAATGCATTCTACTTCGCTCGTTCACATTTCTGTCGCCATGTCTCCAAATCCAAACTCCCGCTGCTTCCCTTGCTTGCCCTGCTCACCTTTCCAAAGTCCAAACTCACTCGTGATACTTCCCTCACTCGCCCTGCTCGCCTTCCCAAAGTTCAAACTGCTGCTGCTTCCCTTGCTCACCTTCCCAAAGTCCAAAGATGTGCGTACTACTTTCCTTGCTCGCCCTGCTCGCCTTCCCAAAGTCCAAACATGTGCGTGCTACTTTCCTCGCTCGCCCTTTCTCCAAAGTCCAAACTCACGTTGCTTCGCTAGCATGCTAACCTTTCTCCAAACTCACGCGCTCACTCACTAGCCTGACTGCACCGTTGCTTCCAAAGGTCACATGCTCTCTCTCTCTCCCGCCAAAACCTACTCCTTTTATAGGTTCCCCTCTCCCCGCCCAGCTCTCACAGCTGCTCCCAGACTCCCAGTGCAGAGAGAGAAAGAGACCGAGAATGCTGCTAGATTTGGTTTGCCTGCTCTCTCCAGCTCCCATTAGTCAGGTGCGCATGGAGAGGGGGAGGGGAACAGCCCCGCCCTGCATCCCTCTGGGATGATGGTGCATGTGCCCACAGAACCATGCCATAGGTTCACCACCACAGGTATAGGGTTTCCTGCCTGAGCAAGAGGTTGAATTAGAAGACCTTGAAAGTCCCTTCCAACTCTGTTATTCCGTTCCATTCCATTCCATTCAATTCCATTCTATCTTAATGATTTCCTAACTATTTTTTGTGTTTATAAAAAAATCAACATGGATTTTTTTTTATACTACTGATCCTCCTGAGGAATCTTTTTGCCAAACAACAGGTTAATAGAGTATTCAATAAATTTATTTATTTACCAACCAAATTTTAAAACCACCCATCTCCATCATAAACGGACTCTGGATGGTGTACAAATAAATTGTTAAAAACAAAACAAAACAATACAAACATATACAATCACAATTTTAAAAAGGCAAGCACTATTAAAAATTCATTAAAAAGCACGGGGAGGGCTTTCAGAGTGCTAACCAGCCCCACAACTTTGTGTTCCTCTATCTACATTCTGAATTGGCTGAATCTTCTAGATACTTTTCAAGGGTAGCCCTATGTAGAATGCACTGCAATAGTCCAAATGGGACATGAGCAGGGCATGAATGAATGACTGGAGAGCTATCCTATCCAGGAAAGGATGTAACTGGCACACAACAGGAAGTTGCACAATAACCTCCCAATAAAATCTAATACTTTATATGACACCATGGAATGCCTGACTTAGTATATTTTAATTATTTTACTTTTAAGTGTTAGGCATGTATTAAATAGAATTTCTGTGAGTGCAAGCCTGCTGTTGTTTTTTTTTTTTTATTAAACTGGCTTTTATTGCCTACTATGTGTAGAAGTTAAAAGTTTGCATTCAAAATAACCAAAGATGAAGTCAACAGGAAACAAAATGAACTTCACTTTATATAGATAGAAGACAAAACTCAAACTTATTTATTTTATTTATTAAATTTATATTCTGTTCATCTCACGTTGCAGCAACTCTGTGACTTGTGACTCAAGCATTGGGAAGTAGATCATCAGTAATGATCCCACTAAGTCCTTTTTTGGAGAGAGAAACAGTATTTTGGAATATTATAGACAGAGTCCTGGTAGAAAATAAGGACAAAAAGAAATTCTGGCCTCATTTTTGAAGAAGAGCAGGTATAAAAGAACATCAACTTTATCTTTCTAGTCTAGAGAATCCCAACCTTTTTTTCAAATAGTAAGCTCCAACCACTGGAGCTTTCAGGTCTGCTAAAACAGATACAACATCACCAGAGAAGACAAGAATCAAGGAAAACATTACCCAAACTGATATCATCACTTCCAAGGTAGGTGGATGACTACAAAATTTTGGCAAACCTGAGAACACAAGTGTGCAATGATAGATGAATGCTTGAAATAGTTCAGGGATAGTCCAGAAAACAGTCCAGTCTCCAAAGTGTTTTAATTTTAAGAATGTGCATTATTTACAAATAATGCAAAAAAAATTAAAAAGTACTTTAAATTAATCTTTTTCTTTTGCTACTTGATTAAAGCCATACTATTACATGCTTCAGAGCTGGTTTGGTGTCATGGTTAAAGTATCAGGCTGGAAACCAGGAGACCATGAGTTCTAGTCCCACCTTAGGCACAAAGCCTATTGGGTGACTATAAGCTAGTCACTTTCTCTCAGCCTTAGGAAAAGAACAATGGCACATCATTTCTGAAAGACCTTGCCAAGAAACTGCAGGGGCTTGTCCAGACAGTCTCCAAGAATTTGATACCACTGAACAGAAGAAAAAGAAATTATATGCTTAAATGGATGTCTAAGTGAATGCTTAAACAATCAAATAATTCCCATGGATTAAAAAAAAAACATCTTCAATAATATATGAGAAAAGGTGACAGCAGCTTTCATTTGACTATTAGCATACAATTGTATGAGTGTAAAAGTTTTTAGACAAACAAAATTTACCAGGTATTGTGAAAAGTAAATACGTAAAAAATTATAAGTTAGCATTTTTTGAAATTTATTTATATGGAGAATGCTACAAATACATAAGGAACGGGATTTTTTCCGGGAGTCCACAAGTCCAGCAATGTTTTTCAATATGAATGAGCTGGCTTCCTTCTGTGGTATTCTCCATCTTTTATAGTTTGACTAATTTGTAGAAATTCAAAGTCTCCTGACAATGCAAATACAAATGCAGTTGCAGCTACTTTTTAAATTATTATTTGTCTTCATCAGTAACTTCTGACTTTGAACTACTTTCATCATTTTTCATGGCATTCTGCTTTTCTCCTCAATTTTGACTCATACTGACAACAGTGAAAACATTGAAATAGTAATAAATTCCACTGGACTAATCCATTTCTGAAAGGTTAGAATTATTTAGTGTTCAGATAGATAGTAGTTTCTCAATGTTTGTATTGTCCTAGGAGAAACAGCAATGACAATTCAATTTTCCAATACAAATGTAACAGTACATTTCTATTAGTAAGCATGAATCTTACAATTAAAGATATCAAGCAATAGTCCTTTGGCTATCTGTCATGAACATACATTCCATAATTATTAATATTACACTTTCAGTGCTGATTTACATATATACATGAAAAGAGCAATCATTGCTAGACTTTATATTTAATAAAATGAGGCTGACTCCATCCATGATGATTTTCTAGAAGTTCTCAAAATTTGGTTGTGCCACCAGATCTGGGTAACCCAGGGGACTGGTGAGATACTGAAGTAGTTGCATTGTTATTAACATCTGGTCTTTGCATAATATTTCTGTTATAACCTTGACCATCAGTCAAATGCAAAAGTAGCTTTACTTGGAACAGCTTACATCCTGCAATACCTTTAACATCATCAAAAAACATCTTCTATCCCAGCTCCTTGGGAAGGACTCAATAGATGGATAAAAATGCCAAATCCAATCTAAACAGCCAGCTGACTGTGCAATAAACCATAATAATAACAAAAAATTGTATGTATAGTTTTTAGCCATGTTGTACGCCGCTCAGTACCACTTGTTTTGCGAGAAGGGTGGCCATAGAAAATTGATGAATAAATAAAATTATAAATTTAAATAATATAATATAATAATATAAATAAAAAAATTATAATTAAGCAAAATGCCACACAAATCAGTAAATCTAACTTTCCCAGCCAAAGAAAGAAAAAATGTCTGAGTAGGAATGGAAGAAATTACTTATAGTGCAGAATAGCAATCTGTTAAGATGTCTTAAGACCTCTTAAAATATGCAATGAAAATCTATTTGCTTCTAAAGCATAAATTATCTAGACAAACTAAGAAACAGCTACAGCAATTAGCACAATAACCTCCCATTCACCTTCTGTGGAAAACTTGACAGCACAAAGAGTTCAGAAGTCCTTGCAAGTTTGCCTTTATTATGTCAAGATGTCAGAACTCATTTGCACTGATTTTTAAATATATTCTCTCTTCTCTCTTCCACCCTGGCTAATATCTGGATAGATCTAGAATCTGAAAAAAGTATTTCTGCAAGGAACAAAGCTAATAAAGTCTATCTTCTGCAGATCAATGAACATGTGGAATTTTAAAAAACCCAGCCCTCTGGAGAAGATAAAGCATGTGGCTGTATACACACAGATTCACAAAGTCACCCAAGCTTAATTTCAAGTACCGGTAATTAAAAATGCAAAATATACCCTGAAATGTTAGCATTACATAGAAGCTAGTTGAATAATTCTGTTAACAATCTAAATGTATCTTCTGACAAATAATTTGCTTTTCCTTCCAATCCTTATATTTGATCTAAACTTTATCTTATAAAATGTACTTCTTTCACAGATTTACCATTTGAAAGAAAAAAAGCCTGAGAAATAATGAAGATGTTTTTAATATGCCAACAACAAATGCTTCTTTGTATATCAGATTATTAAGACCAGTTAAGTGATTCCCATTAACTAAACGTGGCTGATCTAAACTAAATAGGACCAGTCCTGGTTATTATTAAGATGTAAGACTATCAAGAAATTACAGAGCTGCAAGGTAGACTAAGAAGTGAAAAAAATATCTTGGAAGAAGGCAATCATATCTATATTTTTTTGAGGAGTATAGGTAGCCCTTGACTTACAACAGTTCATTTAGTGACTGTTCAAAGTTACAATGGCACTGAAAAAGGTGACATGATCATTTTTCACACTTATGACCACTGCAGCATCCCCATGGTCACAGGATCAAAATTGGCAACTGACTCATATTTATGATGGTTGCGGTGTCCTGGGGTCATGCAATCACCATTTTTGACCTTCTGACAAGCAAAGTCAATGGGGAAGCCAGATTCACTACTAACTTAACAACTGCAGTGATTCACTTAACTATTATGGGACAAAAATCACTTGTCTCACTTAGCAACAGAAATTTTGGGTCCAATTATGGTTATAAGATGAGGACTAACTAAACAGTAACACATGGACATATCATTATCATATCATATGAACAAAAATTCAACCTGTCCAAAATGAAAAGTTATCTTTTACAAGCATTAAATTCAGCAATATCATTTGTTTAAGGAAATTTATAGCCTTATAAGAATACAATAATCACAGCATAAAATGATTCTATGAATTTCAATCCAAAATAATTCTGAATAATGTAAAATTATGAGATTTGTTCACATAAAGAATCCATACAATTACAGTGGGACAAATATGTTTGAGACATGGCAAAAGAAGAAAATCAGAATGCAATAAAGTTGTAAAAGACACATTGGATTGTGTATATATATATATATAATACTCACCATCTCTTTAGCTATTTCCACAGCTTCTTGCAGCCCATAAAGCCTGCCACAGACTAGGTAAATCCCATTGGCCCAGAGAATACAGCCCTCATGGACCCAAAATTCATTGCTATCAAGAGGTAGTTCAGGAATTTGTAGCTCCAACTCAGGACCACCTTCAGAAGTAGGTATGGGGAGTTTAGAGTCTGAGGAAGTATTTTCACCAACACTGCCACCCTCTGTGGTTGTTTTTTTACAAGCAGCACCTCTTGAAAGTGACCGAGAAACCCCAGCACAGTCCTCCGAGCGATGCCGTCTTTTAAAACGTGGGTGGGCAGCCAGGCTTCTCTGTTCTTTTTGCTGTTGCTCCTCCTCTTCTTCCTCTGTGTCAGTCTTGGAACCATTAGAAAGACTTTTATGTCGTACTTTGATCTTGTTTTGCATCTCTGTGGACTTCTTAGGAGGGGGATTCTTAGGCAGTGTGGCTGCATAATCTTGTGGATAGAAAGGTCCAAAGAGATCACCCATGTTGCGATAGCTGGCCCATTTGCCACAAAGGCAACAGACAAGATGGCCCATAACAGATGACTCTGTTACAACAGGACCTTGTAGCATAAAAGAGGAAATAGGCAGTACTTTACTCTCAGCATTGCTAGGAGGTGGCGTTGATGATCTCTGTCCTTTTCGACCCCTCATCAATTTATTCTGCTCTTCTTCCTCTGCATTAATTATTGTGCAGACAGCACCTAGCTCACACTTGTTTACCACATGAATATAAGGGAAAAAAGATTTATTCCTAGTATCAGTTTTATCAAGAGATTGAATAGCATATTTTAATTTGATTTCTGGTTCTTGAGGCTCCACAATGGGAGCAGCTCGTCTTGGTTTCCGCTTTCGTGGCTGTGCTGTAGTTTTCCTCCTCTCTCTTCGCTGTCTCTTAGGTTTTGGTTCACCATCTACTGCTTCCTCTGATAGCTGCACTGCTTCTGGCACTAATGGAAGTGGTAATTGTTGTTGCTTCTTTTGCTTGTTTACACTACCTATAGGTCTTCCCTTTTTCTTACCAGAAGGAAAATATCCCTTTGGAGGAAAAGGATCTGGCTTGGGTGTCATAATTGTACCTCCATCTTTTTCTTCTGGCTTTGCACTTGTTTCAGGAGCCAAAATATTGGTTGGGGGAATTGATTTTGATTCAGAAAAACTTACAGATCCATCAATTCTTACTTGACCAACAGATTTCTGCAAAGATGCTGGAATCAAGACAGGCATTGAACCGTCTTTGCCAACAGTGGCATGTTCAGAAACCTCTTTTTTCACAATCTCATCTCCATCATCACGCCAATCTTCAGAAGATATTGTCCGAGAAATTTCATTGGGCAGTACTTGATTTTCTCGATCTAACACAACTTCTTCTTTTATATTTTCTGCTTCTATCTCATGATTGGCCACATTCCCACTGTCTGGGCGGCCACTTTTCAGGGACAGAATGTCATCAAGAGTGACTGCATCTGCACCAACCTCAGCACAATTTGAAGATGCACTCCTCCTAACACTGGGAGAGGTGATTTTTTGAACAATAGCTTCCAACTTTAATCCACGACCCTTTCGTGGGGGAAGAATTTTTGTTTTAGCTGGGCTTGTGATGGAAACACCAGAACAGTTTCTATTATCAGGACTTGGAAGATTCCTAGATGATTCTCCTTTTGAGAATGATCTACCAACATCTTGATTTTGAGAGGAATGGGCATAAGAACTGAGAGTTTTATCAACTCCATCCTTTGATAAAGGGAGCATTCGTCCTTTGTCATCAATGCCACTAGTTTTCATTTCCTGCAACTGCCTCTTGCTTGGAATAGGAGAAATGAATGAGCGGACTCGCCTTCTCATTATTAAAGGATTTTGAGGAGATTGATCTTCTTGGCCAGGAATTCTTACCATGGCATTAGCAGATTTAAGTACATCACCAACATCATCACGCCTATGTGCATCACTATTTTGTGAAATAAATCTCTTCTGACTTGTCCCTAGAGAGCCACTGCTCTTTCCAGGCGTTACTTGACGGGAAAGATCCCAACCTGATTCATGTTGCTGAATCTTTTGATTCATGTGTTTAACTTCCACACACTTATTCTGAAGAGTGCTTTCACCCCCCAATAAACAACGGCTGGTTTCTTGGCACCCCGCATCATGGTAAGAACCAGAATGGAGATACATCATTCCATCCTTGTCATTTTTTAAAGGACTCCTTACTCTATCTAAGAATTGTTGCTGTCTTGGGCTCTTTCTAGTCGTTTCCTGCCTGTGCTGAGCTGCAGCAATCACACCCTGAGCAGAGCTGCTACTCCAATCTTTATAATCTTCTTGCTGTTGATGGTATAGCTGTCTTTTATAGTGATACTGAGAATTCAGTCCTTGATTAGTATCACCATAAATATGGGATCGAGAATTACCATGATATGCTGAAGTCAAAGATGAGCTTTCAGAATTTGAAGAGAAAGAAGCATGTAAGGAACTTCGGTTGACCCTGTCAGAAAGCACCATATGTGGATTCATCTGGTGAAGATCTGTCACCGGACCTCTGTTTCTTCCAGGTGACGTCTTTAACTTTTCTGCCAGATCATGAAATTGAGAGGGAGATTTACCTCTCATTCCTTCCCGGCTGCTTCCTATTCTGCTAGGTCCTCGTCTCATCTGTGTTGTTCGGCTATCCTGTTGTAGCAGGTAGTCTGATGCAGAATCAAATGTTGCAGCTCCAGGGCTAGCATTCCCTCGGTAAGATTCATGTTTAAAACTGGCATGGTGACAATGATCTCCCGATTTTTTGTTGTTAATGTTGGCAGAGGTCTTAGGTTCAAAATCCTCTTCCTTAATCTGCCCACTGTGAGACTTTAGCTTGGCTTCTATGGCTACGAGGCCTCCAGGGAGGATGACTGACTGATTTAAACTAGAAGTCAGACGGTCACTTCTTCCACTCCTGCCATCAGCACTCATATGTCCTCCAGAATGTGGCCCAGAATCTCTAGCAATCTGCCTCAAAGGTGATATATCACAAATAACTGATCTTCTCTCCGAGACTCCTCCCCCTTCATGAGCTGTGGAATCTAAGTCAAACTTTCTAGGCATAGGATAGTCTACCAAATTTATCTGTTTCATCTCAGCTGTACTACCACTTAATTTTCTATCCCAGTGTCCCCAGTGTGAACTTTCCATAAGAGATCCAATACTTTTATTTAAAAGACCTCTGTTACTTAATTCATTTGTTTGATTAACCAGGACATTGGGCCTCATGCTACTTTCTAAACTTCCACTAATTCCATGCTGATCTTGGGCATTTCTAGAATATCTCCTGTCAGGATGATGGTGATAGCCTTGTAGAACTTCCTGCAACAGACTGGGAAATTTTTCATTCCTGCCCTTTCGCTCACTATGCACTGAAAATTCCCCTTTATCCTGACCTGAAGGATATTGTGAAAAGGTACCAGAATTTTTTTGCATATTAACCCCAATACTATCTTTGAAGCTGTATCTCAAACTACCAGGGGATTTAGAAGGCTCTGTTCTGCTTGAAAAACTAGAGCCAATAGCAGCATGACCAGGTGGATTATTTCCATCTTCATTATGATTAGTGGTGCTGTCCCCAGTTCTGCTCCCTTTATTTCCACCTTGTGGCTCTTGCTGTGCTCCTACAAGACTAGTCTCTTTCACTGCAGAGGCAGATGGCAGTACTTGAGCACTTGTAGAAGCATCATCTTGCTGGGATTTATCCTGTCCACTTGATTTTTCCACTCTTCCTGACATAGCTTCTCTGGAGACTATCACGCCAACTGTCTTTTCATTGATCTTTGGGGGGACCTCCACAGAAATCAAGGCTTCTTTTCCATCAGGAGGGGAGGCTGCCTCTTCTTCAACTGCAGAGCTGGTAGTGATTTTTGCAGGTTCATTTTGAGATGGCGGTGCTGGTGATGACTGAGATTTTTCTAAATTACCCCCCTTATAAGTGGTGTCAGAACTGGTGCTCTGACCACTCAATTGTCTCACCCTTTCTCCTTGATCTTCTGAACTACTGGAACAACCACCATCAATGGACTCTGCTAGTGGAGACTTAAGCTGTTCCTCTGCCTGAGAGGAACCTTCTGAGTTTGTGCAGCTCTCTGTTTTTTTTGATGATTTTTTTGAGCTTTTCTTCTGAGGCACCAAAGCATCTGAGAGTAACATGTGCTGAACTGTATTGGGTAGATTAGCTACTTGACTACTCAGGGCACTTAAACTGCTTAGTCCTGGATCTGTAAGTCTTTTTTCCTGCAAGCCTTCAAGCCCAAATCCTTTGAATCCTGCACTCTGAGCACTGGGGCTTGGCATCATGGATGGTGTTGGACTAAGCTGAGGCATCATTTGTAAAATGCGGTTTCTAGATGCTACTGGAATGTTGCTTTGTCCACATTGAAGATTCTCACCACTTGGCATGAGAGGAGATGGTGTGGAACTGCAGCTTGGAGACTGAACCACAGAGGCAGCTGGTGACGGGTTAGATATAGGACTAAAATTCTGATGGAATTGCATGGGTGATCTTACAGGGACCTCAGCTTGATTGTACTGCCCCACTTGACTTTGAAGAGACAGTTTGGAAGCAGTATTTGAATACTGCATTACATGTTGTGAAGAAGCCTGCTGTTGTTGTGACTGTTGTCCCTGTCCTTGTGCCTGTTGACTCCCTTGGGTCAACTTTGACTGCTCAAAGTTTTTCATTGGCTGTGTCTGAAAGCTGTAATTTGACTGAGTCCCATAAGCTTGTGCACTTGAACCAACAGCATGTCCTTCATACTGTGAACCAGCATTCACAGTATAATTACCATCATAGTTCTGTCCAGATTGACCAAATCGTTGCGAAGAAGGAAATGAAGAAGAGGAAGAAACAGGAGGCTGATAGTGCTGACTATACTGACCTATTCTTAACGGATAGCTAGAAGCAGATGAAGGCAGATTTGAAGGGCGTTGAATTGACTGCAAATGAGGTGTGTTAGAGGCAGATTGGTTAGAGGCCTGTGGTAAAGGCTGATGAGATTGATAAAGCTGCTGCCTCATTTGCTGCACTTGTTGCTGTTGTTGGCTAGATGTTGGCTGCTGATACTGAGCAGTGCCAGGGGAGAAAGGACCAGTATAATCCTGCTGATAATGTGTTACTCCACCAAGTGATGAATGTTGTGTTTGAAACTGGGTCACGTGACTTTCACTTCCATACTGACTCCCAAAGCTGCTGCCTTGGGGTGGTCCATAGCTCTGTACTGGTCCAGAAGGCCTACGCTGAGGAAGCTGTTGTCCTCCTCCTGCTACAGGATCCTTACCGGAAGCCATATAATAGAATTCTCCTGCTTCTTTTCTGAAACCTTGATAACTCTGATGTCCAGAGCTTTCACTACCCATAGATGCAGAGTTTCCTGTTGCTTCACGGCGTCCACTAGTGCTGCTACCTCCTCCAAAGCTCTGAAACATCTGAGCTTGCTGGCGAGAGCTAAATTCCTCTAGCCGGGATGTACCATGTACTTCCTGTGGGTAGTTCTGTTGGTTTCCGTGGTAACTGCTCTGCTCCCGAAAGGACTGCATGCTGTTCAGCTGCGTATTGACAGCTTAACAGCCTGCCTGAAAGAGAAAAAAAGATAAATAAATGAGCAAAACAGTTCACGTCCCCTGTCACAGAAATATACATATTATCAACTAGCTGACCTAGTATTGTTTTCCCCTCAGGAAACTAAGAGCATGAATTTCTGCTATAAAAGTAGAATAGGATGCCAATGACTGTATTTTATAAAAACATTTTATAAGATTGTTTTTATTACTAATTTTCCACCTATTCCATGTTAGTGCTGCTGTGACAGATACCAAGATGACCCCAGCCCCAATAGCAATTCTATATTGCTTACAATAATATGTCACAGCAAAGAATATTTGAACTGGAGAAACTTTGAAACCGTTTTAAAATATTTATCTGATTTGAAAACACGTATCTATGGTGTGAAAAATACAGAATGTACATCAATATTAATCAAGAAGCAAATACCATGTTCTATGAACAGAATTTCAGCTTCAGAAAAATAATCAATAAGTTGAGCATAATTTAAAATGACAAGTGAGAACTGTGCTTTTGGATTTTATGAAAGATTGCTATATTACCATTTTCCCACTGTCCCAAAATTCAAATAATAATACCACATAAACAGCAATATTAATATTTGTACACATTCATGCATCTAGCACAGTTTACAAATCTGAATATAAAAAGTGGAATATGTAAACCAAATTTCAATTTAAGCAAAACAAATACCGTATTTTCCGGCATATGGTTTTCTAAACCATGAAAATCTTCTCAAAGGTTGGGGGTCGTCTTATACGCCCAGTCATCTTATACGCCGGAAAATATTCGCATGTGCGTTGGAGGCCAGCCGGCCAGGCTGGCCAGGAGGTGAGAAGCGGCGCATTCTGAGCGGGAGCTGGCACTCCAGCCATGCCCCTCTTGCGTGCTATGGGCTGCGTGGTGTGGAAAGGGGCTCCCGCGACTCCACTGCTGCGATGGTGCTCAGGAGGCTGGAGGGGCGGGCAGGTCCTGGGGGGGGCAGCTGGGAGAGGGCAAGAGGTGGTGGGATGATGGGGGGCTCCAGATTGGTGGGTGTGAGAGTGCAGCCGGCAGCCCAAGGCGCGCGGATCCTCCGCGCAGCTTCCAAGGCCCCGGATGTGCTGCCGCTTGGCTCTCCGCCAGAGCCTTCCCCCCTCCCCGGGCAATTGTGCGGAGCTGCTTATGCATCCTTGGCAGCGCCTGCCCCCTTCAATCTCTCTCTCTCCTTCCTTCCTTTTCCCTTCAATCTCCTTCCTTCCTTCCTTCCTTCCTTCCTTCCTTCCTTCCTTCCTTCCTTCCTTCCTTCCTTCCATCCATCTCCATCTCCATCTCCATCCCTTCCCCTTCAATCTCTCTCCTTCCTTCCTTCCTTCCTTCCTTCCTTCCTTCCTTCCTTCCTTCCTTCCTTCCCTCCTTCCTTTCCCCTTTAATCTCCTTCCTTCTCGATCTCCATCCCTTGGCTCCCGGGAGGTGAGTGGAGGGCAGGTCGGAGGAGAAGCCGGGAGCAAGTCGGGCTGTTTCTTTTCCTCCATGATGTGGAAGCAGCGAAGGGACGAGGCTGAAACATGTCGGCTGCTGCTGCATATTCATTCTTTCTCTCCCCAAATGTTCTTATCCTTACGCTGCATGATTTTGTTATGTGCTCCTGGCTACTTTCCTTCGTGACCAGAGGCAAGCTCGTTTGACCACAGCCAAGATATAGTGAAAGCCTTTTGCTTTGTTTATTGCACTAAGTGGAAGAAAAGGTTTCAAAGCTTGGTTCTCTTCAAAGTTTTAATCGTCCACGCAGCTTCCAAGGCCCCGGATGTGCTGCTGCTTGGCTCTCCACCAAGCTCTGCCAGAGCCTCACCCCCTCCCTGAGCAATTGTACGGAGCTGTTTGTGCGTCCTTGGCAGCGCCTCCCCCCTTCTCTCTCCTTCCTTCCTTCCTTCCTTCCTTCCTTCCTTCCTTCCTTCCTTCCTTCCTTCCTTCCTTCCTTCCTTCCTTCCTTCCCCCTTCAATCTCCTTCCTTTTCCATCTCCTTCCTTTCTCCTTCAATCTTCCTTCCTTCTCCATCTCCTTCCTTTCCCCTTCAGTATTCCTTCCTTTCATCTCCATCCCTTCCCCTTCAATCTCTCTCTCTCCTTCCTTCCTTCCTTCCTTCCTTCCTTCCTTCCTTCCTTCCTTCCTTCCTTCCTTCCTTCCTTTCCCCTTCAATCTCCTTCCTTCGCCATCTCTTTCCTTTCCCCTTCAATCTTCCTTCCTTCCTTCTCCTTCCCTCCCTCCCAACATTTTTGAGCAAGGAAGAGTAAGCTTTTCCAGTGAGCATTGCTACCGTATTTTCCGGCATATAAGATGACTTTCTAAACCAGTGGTTCTCAACCTGTGGGTTGGGATCCCATTTGGGGTTGAACGACCATTTCACGGGGGTTGCCAAACAACGCAGTCCACCATTTTTCCCCCTTTTCCTTAGCTGTGCTACTCCCTTTTATTCTATTGGCTTTTGAAAGCTAATAGAATAGACTCTCTTTTGAAAGCCAATAGAGTCTAATTCTATTGGCTTTCAAAAGCCAATAGGAATTGTCCAGGCTGTCTCTGCCCTGCTGAGTCCGCCAAAAGTCCCATTCTGCAAACGGTGCTGCACCAGTTGAGTAGTCCTCGACTTACGACCGGTTGGGGGTCACGGCATTAAAAAGGTTGAGAACCACTGTTCTAAACCATGAAAATCTTCTCAAAAGTTGGGGGTCGTCTTATACACTGGAAAATACGGTAGCTGGATATCCCAAAATGCTTCCCTATGATTTTGTAAATATTTAATACAGGTTATGTCTATTTACAAATATATGAAATCATATGAATGATTTAAGCATATGTTCATCAAAACTATAATTTGTTTTAAATCACCAAAAGTTGAGGCAAGTACTAAACAATTAAATTGTTCTAAGACCTGCTAGTGAAACCAAATCAATCGTCAAATATGTAACTGAATAAACTAATTAATTTACTTCATCAACGATCTTTAGGGACCAAAACTTAACCAAACTTGACTGATTCTAGAAACTAAGAATGTTAACACTTGGATGGGAGATACTCAAGAATTCCAGAGCTGTTGACTATAGTAGAATAGAATATATGTTTTTGAAAGCTGGTGCTGGAGAAGACTCCCAAGAATAGCATGGAGAGCCAAGAAAACAAGCAAATGGGTTATCAAACAAATAAATGCAGAATTCTCACTTAAAGCACAGATGACCAAGTTGAAATTAACCTACTTCGGGTACATTATGCAAAGATGTAGTTCTCTTGAGAAAGTTCCAATACTAGGAAAGGTGGAAGGAAAGAGAAGAGGATGACCAGTAGCAAAATGAATGGACTTGGTTACAGCGACAATGGGTGCTCCATTGGTAAATTGGAAAAACTAAGTTAGGGAAGATCATAGTGTTGAAAATCTGTCTATGTGGTAACTAACAATTGAAAAGATTTAATGACATATAATTAGGCAAGAGTAAAACAGTAAAGAAAATATCCTACAACAAGGCATTAGCAAACTCTTAAGTAATTTTGCCAATAACTTTGAATGGATATAGTTAGTTGGAGTTAAGCTCACCTTTACTACACAAGAATATATTAACAACTATATTAACACAATGGCGTATGATTAAAATTCGAGCAATAGCAGTAGCACTTACTTATATATCGTTTCACAGTGCTTTACAGCCCTCTCTACGTGGTTTATAGAGTCAGCATATTGACCCCAACAATCTGGGTCCAGGATGGAAGGCTGAGTCAACCTTGAGCCAATAAGACTTGAACTGCCAAACTGCTGGTAGCCAGGAGTCAGCCTACAATACTGCATTCTAACCACTTTGCCACCAGCGCTTGGAAAACAGCATGTATTGATGACAGTTGTAGCATCCCGGGATCGCCATTTGTGACTTTCCCAGCTTGCTTCTGACAAGGAAAGTCAACGAGGGAACTGACTATGTAATTCACTTAACTGCAGTGATTTGCTTAACAAACATGGCAAAAAGTGTTGAAAAATCAGGAATGAGTCACTTAAAAACTGCCTTGAGAAATATCAGCAGAAACAATTTTGGTCACAGCTGTGGGCATAAGTTGAGGACTACCTAGACTGCCCATCTATCAGTTATACTACACAGCAAGAATATGTAGATTCGGTCATATTTACTTTTTTGAGTGAAATAAATTTTATATACATTTTTAGTTTGCTGTAAAATTTGTGGAATGATCTATTTGAAGGAGCTCGTTTTTTAAAAAAATTAAATAAAAAAGCCATATCCTCTCTTCCTATTATAGAAAGCACTTTTCTGCAAGATTTTCTGTAAAAAAGTTATAACATTATGAGATATACAACCACATTGAGTATAGGAATATTTCCCACAGAAGCCACACTCCAACAGAAGAGAACTTCTACTGACTTCTCTGAGTATGGTGTACTACAGATAGTCCTTGACTTACGACTAGTCATTTAACAACTATTCAAAGTGAAGACAACTCAGAAAGGATGCTATGCTTCTTCAGTCCAGAGAATATACATGGGGGGGGGGGGAGAGAGCATGAATGGGAGGGGAATTCCTATGGTAGGCTGCAGAACTGAGCTCCGTTCCTATATCCAACCAATGTTCCCTTCTGCACATGGTGGGGGGGGGAGCTGCTTGCCTTCCTTTAGCTGGCAGCTCTTTCACTTTGTCTCCTTAACAACCGCAATTGGAAAAGCCATGGTTGTGGTCACTGAATGAAGTGTACGAATAAATTGTAAGCAGCTACTTGAGAAAATAAAAATGTGGATAACAAATTTGTGATTAAAAACATTATACAATAGAGCCTATATCTTACTCTGACATTTTTTCTAGATGCTCAGGGAAAAAATGTAATTCCTCCCACTCACTTTCTTCAATCCTTGATGTGAGACAAAAAATAAGGCTTGGCTTAAAATTATCTAGTCAGCTTTATTGTCAAAGAAGGATTCGAACTAAATCTTTCCAATCAGTGTTAGTCTAACATTTTTTACTAACCTAATACATGATGAGTGATGGTGATTGTGACTGATGAAAGCTGTAGTCTAACATATGGAGGATCTCAAATAGCAGAAAGCTACAAGTCTGTGGGAAAATCTATTCTTTTTTCCATCCAGACTTTGGAGTAAAGTCACATAAGTTATGAAAGATAAATCTTATCTACTGTATCTACTGGAGTGTTCTAGGAAATCTATGATTTAAGAAGTCTCATAAATATATCACATCTATTTTATATAGTTCAAGAGTTCTAGTCTAAGTCCAGCTTCTAAACAAATTAAAGTTAAAAATGAATTAAATTACATTATGATAAATAGAAGGACCCAACAATCAGCCTTACATCTTCTATTGACAATAACATTCTACCTTTTTTTTACTTATATGTTCAAAATGAACATACGTTCTGGGGACCCAGCTCACATGATCAGAAATTTGCTTACTTCCTACAAGCAAAGTCAATGGGGAAATTGGCAAGAAGTCGTGATCAGATGACATTTTTGTTTAACCACCCGCAGTGATTCACTTAAAACTAAAGTGTCAGAATTTCCATTGGTAAATGATGCGATCAATGATGTTGCACTTTATGATCCTATTGCTTACCAATGGAAATTCCAGTTCTAATTATCTTCATTAAGTGTTTCATTGTTGGAATAATGTATTTGGATTCTTATAAGTAGCTTGCACAAATAAATAATACTTCCCAAAGTTACAACAGATGGCATAATTTTATTTTAAAAATTCAGCAGTAAGAAGATAAAAGCAACAAGATTGCTTGAGATTTTAATATTTCTAATCAGGCACTACACCGATCACATTTTTTGCAAGTAAAAAATATGAACTCTAAACGTCACTACTACTCCCCTCACACATACACACTGATCTACCATCCAATACAACTAGAGGCTACTATTGACTTTTTAATGTTACTGCTTTAAATGATGATATTCTTGCAATTACTACTGTTTATTGAAATGTCAGTTTAATATGGCTGCTTTTATCACTGTTATCACTGGAAGGAAAAAACACTTTTTACCATTCTCCCAATAGTCTATTAACAGTGACACTGTTTTCCCTGGAGGAACAAAAAGGTGGAAAAGAAGATGCAGGAAGGAGAACAATAATAAAGGTGAGATTTAAAAAAAAAATTGAGAAAGCAAAAGAAAGGAAAAAAGAAGAAGACAGGGACTAGAAGGAACTGATTACAATTGATGAAGAGAAATTAGAAGTACACTTTAGCTTCTAGGGAAATCTCCCTAGCTTACCTCACATGCTATAACAAATCATATAGTGTAATGTGTAAACTGCAACACCAAGCCAGAAAAGAAAGGGATAACAAAACAAATTAGAGATAGCACATGTGGATAAATGAGTAATTCCAGATCAATATATTGGCCAATTTTGATTTAAAAAACACTTCATCTCCTAAACTGGAAGGTTTATCCACTGCAATATTTCTTTATGCAAACAATGTTGCAAATACCTCAATAATCTTAACTAGCTTCAGCAAAGATAATTTGCATGCCTTGGTCTAATGCTGTATAGAGGAATAACTATAAGTTATTAAAAAGCAAAGGTTATTCCCTTTATCAAGAGGCCTTTCAGAGTCACACTTGGCCAATTAATGGATACACATGGAAGAGGTTATATTTTTTAAAACATATTAAGACCTCTTTTATTATTATTCAAGTTCCAAGAATGCACAACCAAACCTGCTACAGCCGGTTTCTCAACCTTTCTAATGCCGCGACCCCATAATACAGTTCCCCATGTTGTGGTGACCCCCAACCACTTATACATCACTGGGTGCCAGGGGCATGGCCAAAGAAAAGGGGGGAAAATGGCGGACAGCCTTGTTTGGCGACCCCTGTGAAATGGTCGTTCGACCCCAAATGGGGTCCCGACCCACAGGTTGAGAACCACTGTGCTACACAGACCACAACCCCCGTCCTTCCTCTTCCTCAATTTTAAATGATATATAAAATTGGGGGAAATTGTAGTACACCAAACTAAGATATAAACTAGTATGCTAAATAGTAAAGATCCTAGTCTCCATATAAGCTTCAAACCTCCAGCAAAAGAGGTAAAAATGAATATGCAAAAATAGAAAATACTGTTCAAGTTACTATTGTACAATTTTCATTTTTGAACAAAAGTTAATGCAGTTTAATAAAAGCGATTCGCTTTTATTAGTACTTGCAATATTAAACAAGTACTCTATAATATTGACCACACTAACTCCTATTGTTTGGGATGGTCCATTCTGAAAATATAAGCTTATATTATCATTCTCATACCATTTCAAAACTCTCTGATAGCACTCTTTTGGCCATATCATGTCAGCAAAAAGATCTAGTACATCATCTACACATGCAAAAGAAAAAAAAACCTCTATACTGCAAAAACAGCAATAAATAATTGTAACTGGTAAAAAAACTGAACAAAAATAAACATCAAGGCATTTATTTTACAATAATAGTTTCATCCTTAAATTACTTATTAAAATCTCCATCATGTTGCTGCATTACACACACACACACACACGTGTGTATATATGTGAATATGGAATAATTCAACACAACATTTAATATCTTTAACATTAAAAGATTTCTCTACAAATTTTGTCACATATATTAATATGTTATTTCAAAAAAATGTCAATGACTAATAAGACCAAATCATATCAGTCAACGACTCCTCATATTTTTTACACTGACAACCAAATTACATGGCAATCCTTTAATGAATCAGTTTTAAACTGGAATCCACTGAAACCAATTTAATTATCTTTAAGACCAGCAATCACTATATAATATTCAATACTTTAAACCCAAAACTGTAAATGCCATTATATCAACTCTGAATTATTCTTTAGTTTTTGATAGAAATATAATGTGAATTAAGTTTTAGACACCGACTCCATCAAAAACAAAAGCACTTCAAGTTTCTTGGAAGCAACCAAAACATCTGGTCCATACTGAGCAAACAAAACATGCCTGAGCTGATTATGTGCCACTGTTGTGAAATAGGTAGGCCAAATTTTAGTGGAATTGTTGCAAATATGAAATTCAAGTTTTCCATTCCTTCACATACAGGTAGTCCTCAACAGTCCAGAGTTAAGAGCCTCAAAAAGAGTGTTTTACCACCTGGCTGTCATAAAATATCACCCCACCTCACATGATTGTATTTCAGGTGCTTGGTAATTGGCTTGCATTTAAAACTGGTTGCTAAGTCATTAGAAAATCAATGGGGAAGCCAGCAGAGAAGGTTGCAAAAAGAGGATGAAGAGGAACTCAAATTCCTTGGTGAGCTCCAGGAATGGGGCCAAAATCATGAAAACTTCAGCTCCATTCCTGCAGTCCCACAAAGGATTTCCCTTCTGTGCATGGAGGAAACCCTTTGATGGGCTGCAGGAATGTTTGAAAGTGAAAAGGAAGTGCCAGGAAGATTTCAAATTCACATGAAGCTGAAATCCTGCCAGCAAGCAGCTCTTCACTCCTTTCATTTAATGATCTGGGACATTGCTTAACAACTGCAACAGGGAGTTCTGTGATTATGGTCATTGCGTGAAGCACTTACATGGATATTTCATTAATCACTGCTTCCCTCAACAACTGAGATTGCAGTCCAACGATGGTCATAAGTCAAATACTACATATAATAGTAAAAATAATTTACAGACTATGCAGTTATATAGTAACTAAAACATTAGAGAAAATATCTTAAAAGTACTGCAATAAATAAAAGTGATCTAGTAAACAGGAATTCACTCTACACAGGTAAAAACCCAGAAAATACAAACAGAAACATGTTATTATTCAGATAAAAAAGTACAAATAAAAAATATCCAGCAACATATATTTTCTAAGAAAATTTAAGAGGTGGCTATGAACCAACCTCCAAGACCCAATCTGGCATAGTGGTTAGGGCTTCAGGCTAGAAATCAGGAGCCTGCCTTAGGCACAAAGCCAGCTGAGAGTGACCTTTGCCCAGTCACTCTCTCTCAGCCCTAGGAGGAAGCAATGCCAAGAAAATTGCAGGAATTTGTCCAAGCAGTCACCAGGAATCAAAACATAACCAACCTCACATGTTAAAATAAAATCCACCTCCAGCTAATTGCAGCGAATATGAATTTTATCATTCTTCACATATACTTAGAACAGCAACAATCTCATTACAATTACTTCTCAGCCTCCTCTGATTTGCAGTCTCTAGTTTTAAGCTAGGTACTTAGCCTCTCAGTGATGATAGCAACAATATTTCTGACAAGAACAGACTTTCCGTAACAGTGGTGTCAAAATACATAACTAACATTGCCACTGGGAATCAAGGTTGTTTATAGCTACTATATGAGCTGATTCTTAGTCCTGCTGTCTCTGCTAATTTTTTATCTAGATTCTAGAACAAAGACAATCCTTAACAGGTTTCAGTCTAGCTGAAACCTATTAAGCGAACTGGGGATAGGCAACATGGAAGTAATGGACACCTCTCAATATGGCAAAAGAGTAAACTACTGATAATGATATTGTGATTCATCCTCCTCCCCAGGAGGCTGACCCCCTAGGGTCACCAAGAGTACTGTAGTGTCTGCCTCCTTTACAAATTGATTCTGGACCTTAGTGGATTCACAGACTTTCTTATTTAGATGGAAAAAGTGAAGCATTTTATATCGCTTTAGGTAATTCAAAATCCAAAAGGGAAGAAAAAAATAATTTTTGGAAGATGCTATGTGCTACAGGAGAGGTCAGGAATTTGGAAGATTAAGTAGAGTCAGTTCAATAAAAACTGCAGCATTATATACAAAATATATGATATGTAGGTTGTAGAGCAGAAGTTCTCAACCTGCGGGTTGGGACCACATCTGGGGTCAAACGACCATTTCACGGGAGTCGCCAAACAACGCAGTCCGCCATTTTTTCCCCCTTTTCCTTAGCTGTGCTACTCCTTTTTATTCTATTGGCTTTTGAAAGCCAATAGAATAGACTCTCTTGAATAGAGTCTAATTCTATTGGCTTTCAAAAGCTAATAGGAATTTTCCAGGCTGTCTCTGCCCTGCTGAGCCTGCCAAAAGTCCCATTCTGCAAACGGTGCTTCAAGTTGTCTGCAGCGAAGGCGAGCTGTCTGGAAGTTTCCACCCCTCCCTGCTGAGCAACTATTAAAAATGTAAGTAAAAGAGGGCCAGGGGTGGGAGGTGGCAGGCCGGCGGGCGCAGGGAGGGTTGCTGACGCGCATGGGGCCCGGCGGGTGCCTTACCTCCCTTGGACTGGGCCAGCTGGTGGCCCAGCCGGTGGTTGGCTTGTGCCGTCTCTGCCGCTTGCCAGCTACGCCTCGGCCAGCGCAGGGGGTGGCACCATGCATGCACGGCGCTCCCAGGCAGAGAAAGTCCTCGACTTATGACCGGTTGGGTAGTCCTCGACTTACGATCGGTTGGGGGTCACGGCATTAAAAAGGTTGAGAACCACTGTTGTAGAGTAATATTCTGCTTTTCATTAAGTAATTCAATGTACAAAGTTCAACTATAATCCCCAAATATAATTACTGCAAGATAGTTATGTCAAACTTACCACTAACACAGCGTAATGGCTGAACAGAAACTGAAGTCACACTTTGGTTAGGGCAGTTTGCCATTGTGAATTATGTTCTCAATTATATAATTACAGTACCTACAATTAAAGTGTTATATTACTTCACCAAAGAGAACATATATAATATTTTAATAATTTTATAAAGTGAAGCAATAATAATAATAACAACAGTAGCAGCAGCAGCAGTATTGGTGCAGTGGTTAGAATGCAGTACAGCAGGCTAATTCTGCTAACTGCCGGGGTTCAATTTTCACCAGCTGAAGATTGACTCAGCCTTCCACCCTTCCGAAGTTGGTAAAATGAGGACCCAGATTGTTGGGGGCCATATGCTGACTCTGTAAACCACTTAGAGAGGGCTGTAAAGCACTGTGAAGCTGTATATAAATCTAAGTGACATTGCTATTAAATCTCATAAAAAACTGCGTACACAAACATCTACCACCTAAACACTATTTTACCATTCATGAACTCGCATCCAACTGTATCTCTATATTTTCCGCTGTATCAACACTAAATCATTAAATCTTTGATATGACTCATCTTAGGCAGATTGATGGTAGTGTCAAAAGTCATGGGATATATTATTAATTCAAGCAATGCAGATCGGTCTAAAAAAATACCAAATCTGTGGTTATAATGGTTCAGCTACGCAACTAAATGTGAGGGGTAATTTTACTTTAATTTACTTCAGTAAACTATTTTTGAAGTTAGTATTTTTAACTAATAATCAGTAAATGCCGTTATAAAAACATCCACAAGTATTTTTACAGAAATACATACAAGTGCTTAATTTACAACTGATGCATTTAAGACTAGGACTATTGCCTTAGAAAAAAATATTAGGAAGAGTAATGAGACCCAACTACTGAAAGAAACGCTATTTTACTATTCCTTCTCCCGCATCAAATCCTTGAATCCCTTCATTATACTTTCCTCTCAGACCCCTTTCTTCCCTTGAGATGCACATACGTAAGGAACCAAGCACGGAAGTATGACAGGGAACTGAAAGGTCTGTTAAGGAACTCCCGAGGGGCGGATTTAGCCGAAATAAAGGACTTTCTGCTGTCTCCCCACTTCCGATCCACTCGAAGTGTTCCCTCTCTTATAGTAGCCCGCGTTTCTGGTCCAGGCATCTATACAGGCTGGGGGAAGGAAACCGATGCTGAGGCCCAGAAACTGCCTGGCACCGTCTCCTTCTCCCACCCCGCCCCTTCCATCAAGGCCCGCAGGACGGCTTTAAACGTATGGAAGTCATTACCCAAGCCTCGTTCTCCTCCCCGCTCCCCCAGAGGGGAGCGCGGAGTGGACAAGATTTTTTCAATGGCGCGTGGGGCAGCAAGGATCTCCTTCTGTCCGGAAGCGGCTCCGCAGTAACAGACCGAAGGTTTGTCTCCCCATTCTCCGCTCAGAGAGACACACACGCAGGAAATAACACAGGGTCAGCTGACAAAGCCCAGCCAATGACGACGGGGCGAGACAGCGCGCGCAAAAGGGAGGAGTACAAGACAGCGGGCGATGCGGGTGGAGTTGTGCGTGCATGCGTTCGTGCGTGCCTCAAAGGCGCATAAAAAAGTCAGCAGCAGGCACCTCCCTCTAGATCAAGGATTTAAAGAGGCAGCGCCAGTTAAGCGCACCTAGGTAAGTCAGTAATGAGAAGCAAGCTTACAGTTGTACTAGTGGTTGCTTGTCACGAAATGCTGTGAAAACGTGGCCTCTTGTCGCCTCTTTTAACGCTGTAATGCTTTTCATTTTCTATTCCGCGCAGAATTACTTGAAAACAAAACTTTGAATTACGGCTTTAGAGAATGAAGCTGCAAATATGGACAATTATATAGCTGAAACTGCTGCTTCCCACTCAATAACTTCACACCACCAAGAAATAGTGACCAGAACATTAAAATGTGTGGCTCATCCAGCCTACATTTGAAACCCCAGGAAGGTAAACTTTGGGATCTGTTGGATGCCCTCAGAAATGGCCAAATAAGGTATTACAGTATTCTTTTGCTAAGTCCAACATACATACAACTATGGAAGTTAGCACTGGACAGTTACACTGAAAAAGGCTGGTGTACAAATGGGACATGTTCTTGGAGGTCACTCACATTTTCAAGTTTCTATTTTGCAAACATTTACTGTGAATGTTAATTATTTTTGATGTACCAAATATACTGTCTTCCCTAAGATCTAAACTTAGAACTTTGTCCATAATGGTAGCTTTTCAATTGAAAGTTGATGTACAAGTTATAGGGGGCCTGTAATAAGAATATGATACAGTAGTTAGAAATGAAAAGGAATCAGGTAACACCTTTTTGACAGATAAGAGTATATAGAATTATTCCTTGACTTAGGACCATAATGGAGTCTGGACTTTCTGTTGTAAGTCATGATGGTCATAAATTGAAGCACTCATGTGAGTGACCTGATTTTACAACCTGTTTTGCATTAGTACCGGTAGTTAACTGAACACCACAGTGCGTTCAGAGAATGTGCCAGTCATTAAATGAACACCATGGCCATTAAGTGAGTCAATACATTCCTATGAGCATTTTTTGCTGGAAATGTAAATTGTGTCAGATGACCATGGAATGCTTCAATTGGCTGTAAAAGGGAGCCAATTGCTAAGCATCCAAAGTGCAGTCATGTGACTGTATGGGGGGGGCATCTCTGTTAGCACTCCAGAACTGGGTCATAGATAGGTTCTGAGGATCTGTTGTAATCTCACACCATTGTTAAGTGATTGGTCATTAAGGGAGGACTATATTACAGTATTCATGATAAAAATACATTTTGCCGAAGTTCTATTTTGAAACTATTTTGAGAAGGTTCAGGAATTTTATTGAGGCAAAGCCAGCTTTTCATTCTCTCCACTAAGCAAGACTTGCAGAAAACATTCTACCATCAGAATATTTTTTATATTTGTATCCTAATCCTAGAATTATTTATTCAGACCAGTAAACTTTATAAGATTGGTCCCATGGTATACTGTATACATTATGCAGTGTTTTGTTTAAACAGCACAAATTATTTGAAAAAGGCCTAATACACCAACACCTTAAATTACTGAGATACATGGTTTGCTAATAACTTAGTTAATACTGATATAATACATTAATATGTAAAAGAAATCTCCCCAAAACATGTACTAAGATCATGATAAATATGATTATACAAAATAACGATTAAGTTAGCATAATTGATCAAAACATCTCCAAAAGAATAAAATCAGAATTTCCTTAATAGCAGAAGGACTAGTAATATCTGTGTAGGACCTGTGATGGTTCATGAATTTGGATCACTCAATAATAACAATATGGGAGATCAAGGACTAAGACCCAAAGAGGAAAACCACAACCTAGTACCTGTATTGCATCATGCGTGGAGTAAACTACAGTAAATATCCTGCTAAAGGCTTCGTTTTTTGTTTTTGTGTTTTGCAAGTTTTAGGACTGAATAAGTTCTTTGAGCTTTGTTTTAGGAATTTGTTTCTGGGATATTTTTTGCGTTTCCAGGAATGTGTTTATTATGAATAAGTTTAGCTTGAAGAAAAAACTGCAAGCATAATTCATGTAATCAGTCATTTGTAATTTCATTGTCAGAATCTGAGGGTTATAAAACAATAAAATATTAATTTACCTAGTGTCTTAGCAATTTCATACAAAGGAGAGGTGTACCAAAACACACTACACTTTACGCTTTGTAACTGTGCGATAATGTGCAGAAGGGCTGATACTTCATTTTTTTCCATCCTAATTTCTTTTTTTCTTTAATCACATGATTGGTATTGGGGTAACAAATACCACTAGATACTGGCTAATTTAAACACAAAAAGAAAGTATCACAAGTTGAAATGAGAAATTTTCTCTTCTCCAACAGTTGCCAGAACAGCAATAATTTTTTCACCCAGGATTTATAGTTAGCTGGCAAAAATTGTCCTCAGAATGGCAAAAATGGACACTAAGTCAATAAATCTTCATTATCGAAATCATTAGAAGCATCCCTAGTTGGCAGTACACAAAAATGTTACTATTATGAATACTTCATCTTTTTATACTGTTTCTTTTAAAGGCATGCTCAATTACAATATGTTTTTATGCAAACATTGTTTTGGAGATTTAAGTTTTTTTAAAAAGCATAAGTAATCAAGTCATAGTTACCTTAAATATAATTTTAGAGCAGAATAACTACATCAGGAAGAGTGGAGGAAAGGTTTTGTTAATCTGAGACAAGAAAATAAACACAAACTGAGCAGTAGCTCACACTAGCTTATGACTTGCAAAGATGAAGTGAGGAAAGCTAAGGCTCAAAATGAACTAAGGCTTGCAACAAAAGTCAAAAATAACAAAAAAAGCTTCTTTCAACATGTAAAAAACAAGAAAAAAGTTAAGGAAATGATTAGTCCATTATTAGGAGAAAGTGGCAAGAAGGTGACAAGCAACAGGGAGAAAGCAGAACTACTCAACTCGTTTTTTGCATCCATATTTACACAAAGGGAAAAAAAGTCCAACCTATCAAAAACAGTAAAAAACAGATTAGAAACATAAGTGAAGATAGGCAAGAAAATGGTAAGTGAGCACCTGTCCAGCCTAGATGACTTCAAATCACCAGGACCTGACGGACTACATCCCAAGGTTCTGAAGGAATTGGCAGATGTGATCTCAGAACCACTGAACTATATTTTTCAAAGATCCTGGAGCACTGGGGAACTACCAGAGGGCTGGAAAAGAGCTGATGTAGTTCCCATTTTCAAAAAAGGAAAAAAAATGGATCCAGGAAACCACAGACCTATCCGTCTGACCTCAATACCTGGGAAAATCTTGGAAAAGATAATCGAGCAACGAATCAGTGAACACCTAGAGGCAAACAAAGTCATTACCAAAAGCCAACATGGTAAGGTCATGCCAGACTAATCTTATTGCATTCTTTGACCAGGTGACAAAATTAATGGATCAGAGGAATGCTGTGGATATAATTTACTTGGACTTCAGTAAGGCATTTGATAAAGTAGACCACAATCTACTACTTGATAAGATAGAAAAACGTGGGTTAGGGAGCATCACCACCAGATGGATTCGTAGCTGGCCAACTGGCCCTACTCAGCATGTAGTTCTCAATGGAACCGCATCTACATGGAGGGAAGTGTGTAGTGAGGTGCCCCAGGGCTCTGTTCTGGGCCCAGTGCTCTTCAACATCTTCATCAATGCTTTGGATGAGGGGATAAATGGGGAACTTATCAAATTTGCAGACGACACCAAGCTGGCAGGAATAGCCAACACTCCAGAAGATAGGCTTAAGATACAGAAGGATCTTGACAGATTTGAACACTGGGTGCTATCTAACAAAATGAAATTCAATGGTGAAAAAAGGTTCTACATTTAGGAAGAAAAATCAAATGCCCAGGTATAGTGTAGGTGGTACCTGGCTCAATAATAGCAGTTGTGAGAGGGATTTCGGAGTCCTAGTGGACAATCACTTAAATGTGAGCCAGCAGTGTGCTGCAGCTGCCAAAAAAGCCAACACAGTGCTAGGCTGCATTAACAGAGGAATAGAATCAAGATCACGTGAAGTGTTATTACCACTTTACAACGTCTTGATAAGACCACACTTGGAATACTGCATCCAGTTTTGGTCACCACGATGTAAAAAAGATGTTGAGACTCTAGAACAGGGTGTCAAACTCAATTTCATTGAGGGCCGCATCAGCATTGCGGTTGCCCTCAGGGGGGCAGGTGGGTGTGGCCTACTGAGTGGGCGTGGCCAGCTCTACATCATTCGCATCAAGGGTGCCTGTGGGGGCTCGGGCAGGAGTGGGATAGATCTGAGGGTCTCTGGCAGAAGGGGGTGAAACCAGGGCAAGTGCCAAGGCATGATCCACTGGAGGAGCCTCACTGTTCCTCTCAGTCCATGCCGGGGGGGGGGGCTGGATGGTGACGCAGGCTCCCCGGAGCCCTGGGCAGCAGTGGTCAAACACCAGCCTGGCCCTCAAGCACCCGTGGCACCAAGCCCAGCCCCACTTCCCCAAAGGGGTGCCTAGCTGCACTTACCTCCTCTTCAAGGCTGCTGCTACTATGCTTGCTCTCCTTACCCAGGTTGCTCATGATGGGTATAAGGGCAAAGTCAGAGGGAGGCCCATTCCCTCTCCATGGGAGGAGACCCAGCTTTGTATCCAAAGTTTCCTTAGCAATAGGATGGGAGACCCCCAGGATAGGCCAGGAGGAGGGGGCAAGGGGATGGTGAAAGGGCAGCAGAGCAGGACTAAGGCAGGACTTCCCTCAGACCCTCCCTCTCCTTCTTTCCTTCCTTCCTTCCTTCCTTCCTTCCTTCCTTCCTTCCTTCCTTCCTTCCTTCCTTCCTTCCTTCCTTCCTAAGTACAGAGTGGTGGGAAAATATCTGAGATGAGGGAGGGAGAAAAACAGGCAAGAAATGCAGCTCGGGAGATGTTACCCTTCGTGAGAAATGAAGAAATGCACCATCGCCTAGAAGTGGCCAGCACATGGCCTTCACCTACATCACATATCTGGCTTGGTGGCTCTGGGGGAGGGGATGCCATGAGCAGCGTGAGAGTCAACGTTACCTGCGCAATGCCACCCAGCCCCCAGCCTGCCCAGTTTCGGCAGGCAGCGGGGCGCTCTCCTCACAGCACCGAGAGGTTGAGCTGGGCTGTGCAAAGATCGCTAGCTTTGCACCTTGCTGCCTACTGAAACTGGGCAGGTTGGGGGCTAGGCAGCATTGCACTTCTCATCAGATTCGCGTCACCTGGCTCAGCCTCTCGGCACTGTGAGGAGAGCACCTCATTTCCTGCTGAAACCCCTCCTCCAGAGCCCATCAAGCCGGATATGTGAAGTAGGCGAAGGCCATTTGCTGGCCACTTTCAGGCGATGGTGCATTTCTTCATTCCTCACAAAGGGTGACACCTCCCCAGAATGCACCCAGGGGGTGGGGCCGACACAGCAGGGGCTGGTTCCTCACTGTTTCCAGACAGCCTTGTAGGGCTAAGACTGAATGAGTTTCAGCATAGATGGCCACCACAAAATTGTACATTGGCTCCCAGCCGGCCTGGGCCAGGGCCAAGGCAGCGCAGGCCGTTCCCTCACTGTTTCCAGGATGGCTTCGCGGGCCACACGAAACTACTTCGCAGGCCGCATCCAGCCCCCGGGCCTTGTGTTTGACATGTTTGCTCTAGAAAGAGTACAGGGAAGAGCAGCAAAGATGATTAGGGGACTGGATGCTAAAACACATAAGGAACCGTTGGTGGAATTGGGTTTGTCTAGTTTAATGAAGAGAAGGACAAGGGGTGACATGATAGCAGTGTTCCAATATCTCAGGAGCTAACACATAGAATAGGGAGTCAAGCTATTCTCCAAAGCACCTGAAGGCAGGACAAGCAACAGATGGAAACTAAGCAAAGAGAGAAGCAACCTAGAACTAAGGAGAAATTTCCTGACAATTAATCAGTGGAACAACCTGCCTCCAGAAGCGATGAATGCTCCAACACTGGAAGTTTTTAAGAAGAGACTGGACAGCCATTTGTCTGAGCAGGGGGTTGGACTAGATGATCTCCAAAGTCCCTTCCAATTTTATTATTATCATGATCATCATTATTATTTAATAAACTTGGTTCGTCTTAAAGGTGCAACCAGAATTCATGTTTATTTCATTTAGTGAGGAACAGGGGGAAAAAAGAAATTCTCTGTTGTGAGAATTTCACAGCAGCTGAGCAATCAGCTTTCTCCTGAAATTATACCTGAACTGAATAGAAACCCACAAACACTGATAATACTCTAATTTTAAAAAAATCAAGTGACTTAATGGTACATTGGAACAACTGATAAAAGCAAAAGATATTTTGTAATAATATTTCCATTCATATCTACAATATTCTATTTATTTTAAAAAGCTATATGCCAGTCATTTTCATTAATGGATTAGGCAACTTACAAACACATACAATACAAATTGTTAAAAACTCTAAAGATATGAATAAAATGAATATAGATAATCCTTGACTTACAACAGTTCATTTAATGACCATTCAAAGTAACATGGCACTGAAAAAAGTGACTTATGACTGTTTTTCACAAAGTCAATGGGGAAGCCAGATTCACTTCACAACCCTGTTACTAACTTAACACTTGCAATGATTCATTTAACAACGTGGCAAGAAAAGTCATAAAATGGGCAAAACTCACTTAACAAATGTTTTATTTAGTAACATAAACTCTGGGCTCAATTGTGGTCATCAGTTGAGGATGAACTGTACTTTCAGGCCTCTTGCTAAAATGTAACAGGGGTAGGTACTGCCTTGTTCCATAATCAGGGCCTGTAACAAAAATGAAGTTATTGATGTTAAGTGCATCTATCTATCTATCTATCTATCTATCTATCTATCTATCTATCTATCTATCTATCTATCTATCCATCCATCCATCCATCCATCCATCCATCCATCCATCTCTTTATATATTTACTCACTTAATTTATAGAGTGAATGTAAGCCAATCTCAAATGCCTGACTCTGGGCAGCTAATAATGATTTAAAATGAAACATTGTGTTTCACAATAAATCAGTAAATAACATATATGGCAGTCGAGATAAAAAAAACACCCAACATTTAATTAACACAGGATAACACTTAACCACACATTTGGGGCACCAGGCCCTATGAAAGGCCAGAAGGATCAGAGCAAGTCTAATTTCTGGTGGAACTGATGTTTCAGATGGAAGGTGCCATGTAAAAAAAAAAGGCTCTTTTCCTAGGTCACATGTTCATCCTACACTTAAATGTAACACTTTTTCCCCCTTAGATAGTTTAATAATTTAAATGTGAATTATATAAACTAGGCAAGAATTGAACCGTTCATGTGGGATTTAAGCCAGTAGTTCAGAAATACATCTGATATTGTCCACCGATTATGGGAGAAAACACAACTAGTTTCTTTTAAGAGCAATTTGAGTTGTTGATTCACCAGCGGAAGTGTTTTACAGCATGAAAATATGGGTTATCAGCTACATCAGATAAAATAATAGTAGTAGGATCCTCTAATGAATCTTTCCATTATTTAAAGCCAATCTATTATTAGATTTTAAAAGCTTTTGTTATTCAGTCTGCCTTATAGGATACACTGTTTGACTGTATTGTAGTATCTCATAACTTGCTATTTGGAAATAACTGTATAATTATATTCTGAAGGAACAGCTGATCACTTGGGTACATTTGGAATACATAATAAAGGAAGTGTTTATATTACTGATATTTAAACTGTTTAAAAAGTGGACATTTTACAGAAAATATTTGAAGGGCACAAACTAGAGACAACTACCAGATGTTTTCCAGTAATAAAAGCCTACTGTAGTTATTTAGTTGCATTTTAGCATAAATCTGAATTTTAATTAGTACATAATCAAATATAGCATCCACATGGGGCAATTTCTTTTATAAACTAGGATTATAATTCAAAATTCTTATCTAGGTGTTACACCAAAAGAAAATACATTTTGCCCAACTCCTGACTCTGGGTAGCTCACAACACACTAAATAATATAAAAAAATAGAGAAACAACAGCCAACAAACCAGACTCAAGACAAAAGAAAAGAAGAGCAAGATGGCAAACTCCAAAACATCTTACCAACAACATCCATCAAAAGGTTAACAACCATCCTAGGCGAAGGTCTGGGAGAACAATTAGGTTAGAAGGAGCCCTGCCTAATTTCCAGGATAGTGAAGGATAGGAGGGGTACCTTCTAGTATTCCTGGTTTTGCTCCTTGTCTGGACTATCTTGTAAGGCTAAAATCAGCTCTGAGAACATAGGTATTATATGGATATACCAAGGCATCCACATAATTGCCTACCAGGACCAGTTGAAGCATCCACGTGGTCTTCAAGGTCAGTCTCATGTAGTATGCATTACAATAGTTGAGCCATTGACTTCACCCATCATTTTAATGTAGATATTGAATACAAAGGGACAGAGTCGAACCCTATGGCACCACACAGAGAATGGAGCTAGGGAATAACCTCTCTCCAAACCAATACAACTGGAACTGGCCCTGAAATAAGTCAACCACTGTAAAACAGTGCCTCCCATTCCCAATTCCAGAAGTTGATCCAGAAGGATACCATGGCTGGTGGTATGAAAAGCAAAAGTCACTGAGATCAAGATGCACCTGACTCCATCCTGACTCCACCACAGCTTATCTACAAGCAAAACTAAGACTTATATGTACTAAATACCTGCCTGAAATGGGTCCAGATAATCTACTTCCTCCAGGGTTCTCTGTAGTGCACTCCAATTACTTTCTCAACAATGTTCCCCAAAAGGGGAAGACTGGACACAAGGCAGTAATTATCTAAAATGGTTGGGTCCAAGGATAGCCTTTGAGAAGAAAGATTATTACCACCTCTTTATGGCTGGAGGCACCTACCTTTCTCCTCCCCCCCCCCCCGCAAAGCAGTTACTACAGTATGGATCCAAATACTGATTAACTCCCTGACTGCTTTCCTAATTCAGAAAAGACTTGGATCTCATAAGTCATAAGTCACTTTTTTCAGTGCTTTTGTAACTTCAAATGGTTACTAAATGAACTGTTGTAAGTTGAGGACTATCTGTAATGGCTAGATAACTGGGAAAAGAAAAGGGTTTTCTAAATAGACCACAGAGCTCAAAGCTATGTGAATTCAGTCCTCGAGTTCAGCCTCCAGAATTCCTCTATATGTTAATTTTTAATCAACTTAGGGAACTTACTTAGAAAACAAATTAATCATTGTAATTTTAATTAATTTACTTTGCCTTAGTCCCTTCATTTTCTAATATGACTTGTGAAATTTCACTCAAATGTCATGTAATCCTCCACTCTAAAAAAACTGGCTGTGGAATCCTGCAAATATACTTTTTTTTCCTCAGAATTAACAAATAAAAAATGTTTCAAAGCTGACATGGCAATTTCTGAAAGTTCTTCACCTCAATAATATGTAGATTTTCCAGCCATAATAGTTGGGGGGAAAATCTAAAAGGAAATTAAATTAAAAATTAAAAGGAGTTTTAGAGCTGAGGCTCAACTTTTTTCTTTTTCTCTTTAACTGGCATATCAAATCCCAGGAAATCAATAGATCTGTCAATCAAGAATTCTGTTATTTGTGCATGTGTACATTATAAATAGTGTGTGCGCACATGGATGAGAATATTGCAGAAGAGAATGTAAATTGGAGAAATATGTGGGGTTTTCGGGGAAGCATATATCAGGAAGAAGCAAAGAAAGAAACATACAAAACAGAATAGCATTCTGATTCAGTCTTCTCTGCTTCATATTTCAGATCAGTTGTTCTGATCACCCAGGCAAACAGGAGAGGGGAAAGGCTGCTTTTTGACATAAGTATGACAATCATCTATTGGCAGAATTAGGAGTGTCAGTCTTTCAAGAGATCATCCTATTAAATTTAATAAATGCTGCCATCTAGAGATCATTCAGATTAATTTTCTACAGTCAAGCTTTGCATGCACACTGACAATTAAAGTTCAGCAATAGCAGTCCTGAACAACACACACACACACACACACACACACACACACACACACGCACAAACTCACATCCACTAAATCAGAAGCATATTGCAATCCAAGTGGAAAAGGAGACTTTTCCCCTACAGTATGCCAAAAAACACCTGCTGGCCACTTGCTCATGTTAAGACTAAAGCTATAATCCCACAATTCTCCAATCATATTTTGCACTCAGAAACAGGGAAGTGTATCATCTGGAACTCCTGCCCCAATTTTATAAGTTGGTCTTGGCACTTTTCTCTCTGTGAAGGGTCCCAACATATGCAATTTTGTAAGGAAAGGAGAGGAAAAGGCCCTGCAAAGAGGAAAATTATGTCCTTTTCTTTCTCCTACTGGGACTGCCTGCAATGCATCTTCTTGAGTAAGAGCAAAGGAAGAGAAAGGACAGGGATGCTACAAGTATAAGTAGTACTCGAGATACAACCATAATGGAGCCTGCGCATTAGTCATGTCATGATGGTTATTAAGTGAAGCATCTCAGTTAACAAACTTCCCATTCTTGCTCTCCCCGATGCAATTGCTGAATGAACACGCGGGTCATAAAGTGGAGGTTGCACAGCATAGAGAAAGCTTCCAAAAGCTGTAGAAAGCTTTTGTACCACTGTGCAACCATATTCAGATGACAAAATGGAGCAGCCTATCCCTGGTCTGCACAGCACAATTCCAGAATCCCACCATACAGCAAAGTGACAAAGCAACCCACTCCATTGCTATGGAAGGCTTCAGAGCTCTTCAACAATTGAGTTAGGAGGGTTGTGTAGGACCTGGTGGGAGTGGGAATCAGGCCTAAGGCAAGCAGGGAGCCAGTGGGGGGGGGGGGAGAGAAATAGGTACAGGGAGATGCTGCGGCATCTCTGTGGTCAGCTATAAGGGTGAATGAATGTGGTGGTACTGCAGCAATCATAAATTCAAGACTGGATTATTAGTAACTTTTAGGGGGTCTGCCATAACTTCAAACACGTTAAGTGACCAATTGTAAGTCAAGGCCCACTTGTAATCCAAATGCCTGCTAAAGGCAGAACTTATGAAATATTCATAGACTAATGATCTCATATGAAATTGGTAGCCTGTTAGAAGAGGAATGGAGTAATTAAAAAAAATAAGGACTAACTAAAATAATATGACTGTCCTGCTTGTCTACCTCTAGGAAAGTGGTTGAAGCTAGTTTTCCTAAGGGTAGGTAACACTGGGTATGATTGGAAAAAATAACAGGGAATCACCTAATTGCTGCACTGAAACATCCTCTTCCCCCCCCCCCCGCCCCCATTAGTTTGAAGGCACCAACACTCCCTGACTATATTGCTTAAGTCCTCAACTCATGACTGGTTGTTTTGAAATTACAATGGAGCTCCCTATGGATACTTACAACTCAACTCTGAAGCTCTGATGGCCACCCCCATGCACACACACACACGTGTGTGTATAGGTTATTGCCACCCCCGTGCACACACACACACAGTCACATGACTGCACTTTGGACATTTGGCAACCAGTCCACATTTACAGCTGTTTGCAGCATCCCAAAGTGACATGAACCTGGTTTTGATATTTTTGCTGAAAACCATCATTTACTTCGGATTTTTGGCAAAACTGGCCCATAGTGACCATTCTGTTTACTTAACTATTGCCATAAAAAAATCATAAGATTGTATTTAGTCATGCGGGTGATCAGTTTTATGACTGTGGTAGGCAGGCTCCATTATGGTTGTAAGTTGAGGACTACCCTATATACAGTAGCAGACTATGGGGGCAGCACAGTTTATGTGTCTATACTCTTCCTGACTCAGAGGTTGGGAGAAAAACACATTAACATTGCTATGAAGAAGAGCTCTAAGTCTGTAAAAAAGTAACAGAACTTTTAAGATTTAAAATCTCCTAATAAAATAAACAGGCAATTCCATTTCAACCATCTCTTCTCCATTGACTTAAATGAGATAGGTTGTGACTAAACTTACATTTATTATGTAGACTTGAACAGTTGTAATTATAGAATTTACGTTAACTGAAATATTTTGCACTAACAAAGCTTCCTAACACTGTGGAAAAGGCATAGCTGTCTTCAACATACACTTAAACTGATACAATGCTCTGTTCTATAATTCTGGTGCACTAGCTAGGAACTCAAAATGCTACTGTTTAATTAGGTCTGCAACAGCAAAGCATTTTTTTAAAGTTACAACATTTATTACTGAGAAGAGAACTCCAAACTTCTTTCTACTTTCCCATATGATTAATTAAAGGGACGATGGGTTTATACACTGTGCTATTAGAAGTCTTGTTTGATTTTGGCTCGGTCTATTGGAGAAATCCAGGCACTAGTTTGAAAGCTATGGTTAATTCCTTAGATCACACCAATTGTGGAATTGCTCTGGGTAGAAACCTCACATCAGAAAAATAGGCTAACACTGGGGGTGTATGATTGTCCCCTAACCAAGATGTTCAATAAGATCTGGAAATGAAGAAGGAAATCAGAGAAGCATCCCAAAAAACATGACTTATAATTCTAGATTTCAGTTACCCACATATTGACTGAGTGAATATATATTTAAACCATGACAAGTAAAATTCTAAAGATACTATAAATGACTGCCCTAGACCAGTTGGTTGTAGGATATTTATGTAGTCCATCTAATTAGTTCATAATACAATAAAATTAATATACAAAGAAGCAATAATCTATACACAAGTTCCACATAGTTATTATTTGACTTCAAAAAAGGGAACGTCTCAACATCAAGGTCTGGTGAAAAAGAAAATCAAAGGAAAGGTTGAAAGTGCAAGCTCATTCCATAACCTTTCCTGTGGTTTAAAACCACAATAATGGTGTTTTTTTTTGTTTTGTTTTGTTTTTTAGGAAAACAGCCCCAAAGTCCAAGAAAAGGCCTGCATGGTTTACCAGCATTGCAAAAGAAAGCATTAAGAAAGTGTGGCAAAAGTGCTTTTCAAAAGAGAACTGGACTGCTGAAAACTGAAGCCTTTTCAGTTCTCAACTTCTTGGATCAGAAGTGAAACGTTTTCAAGGAAAAAAAACAAGAAAGTCAAGTTGTCTTTTGAAAAGCACTTTTGGGACAACCATGACGTGGATGGTTGAGAATCTCCATATGCATTAAGAAAGTAGAAAGCCCGGTCTAATGAAGAACACAAAAGGAAACATAAACTCTGGCCAAATAAATGCACAGTCAGCAAGGGAGACAAAATGAAAATCCAAGGAGCATATTACCCAAACTGTGAAGATGAGATAATAAAAGATTCTTCAAATACATTAGAAGCAGCAACCTGTCAGGGAGATCATTGGTCTTCTGGATGGAGTCAAGGGTATGTTAAGAGGAGAAAAGGAAATTGCAGAGAAGCTGAGCAAATTCCTCGTTTCTGTCTTCACAGGAGAAAAATTGGGGCAGATTTAATAGTCAATTTAAGAATGGCTCACAGAGAGATCTGGGAAATTACAGGGCTGTCAGTTTGAGATTTGTCCTGGGGAAGAAAGTGGAAAGTTTTATAAAAAGTAGTATTACCCAAAATTTGGAGATCCAGGCCTTGCTCTGACATACTCAATATGGCTGCACTAAGGGAAAGTTTTGTCTAACTAATCTACTAGAACTTTTTAATAGTAATTTTATTAAAAATCACTATTACAATACAAATACAAAATAAAGATGAAAAAAGAAAAATACAAGGTATAGAAAAGAAAAAAGTAAAACAGAAAATAAGAATATACTAAAGAAAAACAAAAGACAAAGAAATTTCTTCCCTCTTCATCACACGTATAAACATTTTAGTAACATTATTTCCTCTTAAAATGCAACAAATTATGTCCTCTTCCCGTATTCCATCCCTTATCTATAAACAAATCCTTAAAGCTTTGTTGTTTCAGTCCTGATGTCAGCAAACTACATTAAAGCTACATTTATTTTAACCACAAACAAATAAACCAACCTTATATTCTTTCATCTGTAACAATTTTGAACTTTAGTTTTTCAAATAATGTCCTAGAACTGCAGGCAGGACACATCATCCAGAAGCCACGCCCACCCCATTGCCGGCAATGGCAAAACCGTCCCGATACTTTGTGCGACATCACATGACGTCGCGAGTTTGACATGTCTGTTCTAGTGGCTTGCCCTGTCAGTGTTGGTGGGGGTGGTCTTGGAGGTTCCTTGGTTGGGCTGTTTATTGTTAACTTGTTTGGCAGTTCCTTGATTGGGCTATTGTTTACTTCTTGACTGTTGGTCTGATGTTAATCTTGATGTTAATCTATGTTCATATGGCTGCTGATTGCTGGTGGGGAGGTGTTTTGATCTTTTTGTTTTCTTTTTGGCTTGTTGATTGTCTCTTTTGCCTAATATGTAGGTACTATGTCTATGTGTCTAGTGATGGCTAATTTGTAAGAGTGCCAGGCTTCTAGAAATTCCATAGCATTTTTGGACTTGGCTTGGGCTAGGATCGCTACAGTTTCCCAGTTGGAACTATGTTTAAGTCTGTCCACAAGTTATGAAATTAAAAGAAGTTCATGTGGGTAGTAGTGGAGAGGCAGGAGGCCCACATGCTACTGGGCTTAGCTGGCTGAGGCTTTCTGGCTTGCAGCAGGTTTCTGTGCACCAGTGGGCTTACCCGGTTGAGGCCTCCTGCAGAATGTGTGTATGTGTGTGTTGCAATTCTCATTGTTGTAAAGCAGGGGTGTCAAACTAGCAGCATCACGTGACGTTTTGCGACTTTTTTTCCATTGCTGGCAATGGGGTGGGCGCAGTTTCACCATGATGCATCCAGCCCGTGGGCCGGCAATTTGACACCCCTGTTGTAAAGGCAGGCACACTGCCAAGTGCCCAAACTTCAATCACATGACAACAAAAGGCTGCAATGGTTGGAACTTTGGGCAGGAATGCTAAGCCCCTTTGTTTGGCACCATCATAATTTCGAACAGTTGCTGAATGAACAATCATATGTTGGAGACTATTTATACAAGAATAAAATGCATCTCAACACTTTTTCTTGGTTACATTTTTACTCCTCTTTCATCAGATGAGCTTATAGGTGTGATTTTATATTACTACTAATTGAAATTCAGTGGGCATTATACAATCAATTAAAACATGAAGTGGAAAAACTATGAAAATATAATACAAAGGAAAACTAATACAAACAGCATGTGATAAAAGTAAAATCCAGAAATTAAAACACAATAAAAATAAAACTGACACCACATAGAAAGTACAAAACTCTAAAAGCATTAAACTCACCTAAAATGTTTAGAATGGAATAATTTTAAAAAGTCTTCATTGGCACCCAAACCAGATTACAACATAAGCACAATGCAGGCTACTGTAGGACAAATATGCTATGTTTTGCACGCAAGTTAGAATGCTGGTTAGAATGTTCCAATTCATTATCTAGGGCAGAGTTCCCCAACCTTTCTGGATTGGCGACCTGGAGCAGGGGGAGGGGGGAAAAGGGATGATTTTATGAAAGGGGCAGGCGTATGTGTGTGTGTATGCAAGTCCACCTGCAATGTTTATGGGACCTCACGTGAGTGGGGCAGCAATCATCCGCAATGAGGCTTGTGCGTGTGGGGCCGCAATCACCCGCAATGAGGCTTGCGCAAGTGGGGCACGAGCACCTGCAACAAGGCTCACACGAGTGGGGTTCTGAATGGCCTGCAACAAGGCTCACACGAGTGTGGCCATGCACATGCACTAACTGGCCACTCATTCGGCCCAATGGCAATTAGGCCATGGCCCAGTAGTGGACTGTGGGCCACAGGTTGGGGATTCCTGCTTTAAGGGTTTCTAAAGGGAGATGTTTAAAGTCTGAAAGGATAAATAACATTTAACTTACAATATATGCTATGATAGAAAACTTGCATCTCCATCTTTCTGCTGTAATGATGCAGAGAGATTCAGATGACAATGCACTAACTTAGTATGATAGTATCAAGTACTATATTACGATGGCTCCACTTTTGGACTAAAATATGCAGGCAACTCGTAATTCAGAATCACTGTTTTCATTACCCTACAATGCCTCTTGTTCTATCATTCATACATTTGGAACTAAAATTAGACTCAGTTTGGAAGTAACTTCCAGGCAAGTCTGGGATCCACATAAGACTTCTATTTGTTTGGAATCCCCTATCATCAATATTACTATCTTGAGTTAAGTTTATGCAATGAATATTATTTGCCCTTAAAAACCAGGTCAATGCTGGCAAAGCTGTCTTTCTGCATCAATCTTCAATATACCGGCAAAATTGCAGAAAATATTAAAGGAAGAATAATAAGTGGCAGAATAAGGACAGCCAGAAATCAGTTATCCTGGAGGGTCTCACTTCAATCTAGTTAAGACCAAAGTCATCCCAGCTGCTACCCTATTTTTTCTTTTTTCTTTTGGCCTGTTACCAGGAAGCAAACAAAAGGACAGAGTGACTGTCTGGATGTTGTGAAGGTAGAGCACAAAATATTGACAGATTAATGAGAATTAACAATACGACTATTTTTTTATCATAAACATCTTCCTAGATGTGAAGAAAGGACAGGGTCATCTTTAGGAGAGCACCCTTCACTTAAATACTACCCTTTAAATCCTCCTTCCTCCGGAGCCATGCCTTTAGCAAATGCGGAGAGATAAAAGAACGTAGCGCATCCTTCCGCCTTGCACTCCCTCTCCGTCTTTCTCAAGCAAAGCGCAAAATAATAGAAAATGACGGTTTTTTCTAGGCAGCCCCAAAAGAACACCCCCCCTTGCTGTGTCGCTTAAATGCCTATGGTTTGATTCTCTTATACGAGTCTGGTTATACCAGAACTCTCAGGGTAAGCCACCCATTTGCCGTCCGTGCAAAATCAAATCTCTTCTTGTTACAAATGACAAAAAACGGAGCTAAAAACGAGGAGGAGGGGCGGCGAAAGCTTAGGCAAACGCACCCGGGAAGAAAACCGAATGTTGCTTGGTGGCAGTTGCCGCGGCTGCTAGTGCATCCGCATTGCTATTATAATGTCGTCAGTCAAAAGATGGAGAACGAGATGTTTTTTTTTTTCTTTCTCGTCAAAGAATCATCACCCCCCCCCAATCGTCACCCCCTCTCCCCAAACCGAAGACTTGAGGAATATGACCCTTCTCTTTCCCTGTGTTCTCTTTGCTCTTGGCAAATTGTTGCCACCCTGGCCCTAAGTAGCCTGCAAAGCAAAAGTAAAACAGAAAATACGACATCAACCTAAGAGGCGCCCAAGCGCAATAACCCATTTATGTCACATGCGCAAAGCCGCAAGACAGACTGCAGCGAGCAGCTGCGGCCTTTTGAAACGGACAAGGAGGAGGCTCGTCGCGGCCAGCCCAATAGGAGGACGCTAGCTGCCTGCTTCTGAGAAATGGTCTAAAGCGGCTCGCTCGCCTGCCATCGCTCACTGCCTCCTTCCCCCTGCGCGCACTCTCTCTCTCACACACATACACACACAACACACACACAAACACCCTACAGCCGATGGCACCGTACAGCCAGAGCGTCACTGGGTGACACGCGCGCGCGCGCACACACACACACACACACACACACACACATTACCCCCAGCAGCACCACCCCCTCCCCCACGTGCGCACGGTCTGCAAAATCTGGCCTCTGCGGGGCAACTGGAACTTCCAACCAGAAGCCGAACGTAAAGCCAGTTCTACTGTACCTGTTTTCAGACATCATTCTCAGCTGTTTTTCCTGCTGCTTCTCCCCACCCGATTTATCTCAGCTACTGGATTTACAACGAAGAGAGTGAGGGCAAGGGACGATGTGCTTTTTTTTTCTCCCCTCTCTTCTAAACCGTCTTGCACCTTCTGTTTGAGACTGCAAGTGAAGTCACAAGACTGATTCTGTGACATCACATGAAGTCTACAAACACTGGATTGTGACTTCACTGCAGGATGGAGCAGGGAGGATTTTTTAAAAAAGGGGAGGGGGAAAAGGCTCTTATTCAAACACATATCTGCAAGAGTAACAAAGGATCACAAGAAGAAATGCTAGCAAAATATGTTGATGTAAATAATACACAAAACATATTTACACTAGAAAAAAATTAATTATGAAAAAAACAGTAATTCAAAAATGGATTAAGGAAAAATAGGAAGAAAAAGCCCCCAAAGTCATCATAATTAAGGAAAACATTTTTCTGGGTCTATGTCTCCTCCCATCTTCAAGAGTAAACCTAGATTACAGTAGCAGTCAAAATCAGTTAACATTGAGGGGTAGGAAGAATTGGACAAAGAGAATCAGAGAACATATTAAAATCAGCAGAACATGTTAGATGACTAAAATAGTTGCTGTAACAACTATTGTAAAGGTGCACAAGGCATATAAATGACAATGAAAGGTGCTGATCTTTTGAAGGTCAAAGATACATGAAAACCAATCTGCTGCTACCAGGAGGACTAAAAGTCTTGTACATACCAAGGTTCTAAATTCCAAGGCTCAGGTCTATCTGTGGAATGTATGTTGCCATCAAAAAAGACTGCAAAGAGATTTGTCCTCAACAGAAAATGTAGAACTGAGCCAAGGAAAGAAAAAAGCAAACAGCTTCAATTTGCTATTTACTAAGTGACATTCTTGTACTGTATTGGCTAGTGGCACTGATGCTAAGCGGAAAACACAGACAACAGCATTTTCCAATAATATTTAATAGCTCTATAGAACATGGGTATACAAATTATTTCAGGCTAATGGCAGCACTTAATCTTTGAGTGGTGTACCAGGAGCCACACTTGAAAATGTTGTACAAGCAAAAAGAAAAAGTAAATTGAGGTAATTATTTCTTGTTACTTTAAGACATGTTGCCTTCTGACACACTAAATATAAAACAGCAGCTTTGGGGGGAACTGTGGAGGCCAGACTATAGAACAAAAGGTCACACTCAGTATAGACTTTCAGTGCAAAATAAGAGAAAATGTGCACATATTAAGAGGGGAGGACAGAGAAAGGTTTTCTCTTTTTTTGCAAGGTTTTTCCAAATACACAAACAGAATTTTTTTAAAAAGGACTATTAAACACTAATCTGAAGACTTCTTCTCTCATTTTCTGTCAGTTTAAAAATGCTCAGCTGAATGCCTGGACTGTTATGAATCCTTCAATTAGACTTTTCATTTTAGCATATTTTTAAACACCACCTGTTTTCTTACAGATGCCCTTCGATTAACTTCACTGCTATTCAGTGAATAGAAGCAATCTGATTAAGGTGAAGTATCAATTAGTGTGGTCACACAACATGCAAAGCCATTTGGTCTGGCTTAACATATCATCTGAACCTGACTCTGGACTCGGACTATGATCAAAGTAGACTTCTTTAATTACAGTCCATGTTAATTAACTTAAATTATTTTACCTTAATCACAATCTGACATGCAATCCAGTTCGGGTAGGAAATGGTTGAGTCTCCTTTCTGGCCTTCAACACAGACGTAATAACAGGAGAGACCATAAAGTAAGGTGTCCCTGCTACTCTGGCTTTGTTTTCATTCCCTATGGCACGGGTGTCAAATTCGCCACATCACATGACGCGACATATCGCAACTCCTTTTGCATTGCCGGCAATGGGATGGGCGCAGCTTCGGTATGATGAAAGCGGCCCATGGGCTGGCAGTTTGACACCCCTGCCCTATGGGAAGGTATTTAACCAAACAGAACTTGTGCCACATGTGAGCTAAGTTTCTATCCCCAATTTGGCTGCTGTGTATCTTTTACTTTTTTCATTTACTCAAACAAAAACAAATCCAGACCAAACCTTACTAAGGGATTACGACAAGCAAATCTAAATTAAAACATTATTGTGCTGTTTGTTACATTATTTGTTAGGCATTTTTAAGGAAATTATTTATGACTAATACTAAGCCATATAATAATAATAATAATAATAATAATAATAATAATAATAATAATAATAATAAAGTTGGAAGGGACCTTGGAGGTCATCTAGTCCAACCTCCTGCTCAGGTAGGAAACCCTATACCATCTCGGACAAATGGCTGTCCAGTCTCTTCTTAAAAACTTCCAGTGTTGGAGCATTCACCGCTTCTGGAGGCAGGTTGTTCCACTGGTTAATTGCTCTAACTGTCAGGAAGTTTCTCCTTAGTTCTAGGTTGCTTCTCTCCTTGCTTAGTTTCCACCCGTTGCTTCTTGTCCTGCCTTCAGGCGCCTTGGAAAATAGCTTGACTCCCTCTTCTCTGTGGCAGCCCCTGAGATATTGGAACACTGCTATCATGTCCCCCCTCGTCCTTCTCTTCATTAAATATTCAGCATATTCAACCTGTCATGTGTATGTGTGTGTATAATTTCCCAAGATCTAATTAGACAAACTACAGCACACAAAGACCTTCTTGCGAATTACTATTTTTTATTTATTTGTAATACTGAAATACAGAAAAAACTGGTTTCTTTCAGGCTTCAAGGCTAATCACATAAGCAGCATTTAGCTTAAGCAAACAAATCCTCATCTTTTTTACTAGCCCTCAAAGCCAGGCTGGAATATGGCAACTTGATTTATAGCTGCATTCTTTAAATTTCTTTAGGTTAGAAAAAGAGGAGGGGCACCTAATCAAGAAATAAAAAGCATTAATGACAATCTAAGTCCAGTTTTATCTCTGCCTTCAAGAGGCACACATCTGCTACTATGTCATGGTATCTATTCTTAAAGTATAACTACCGTATGTGTGCAATTATAATATAACTAAAGTCACCTTCTTAGAGTCAATCAAGGGCTTTAATTATGCTTATCTGGGAATCTTTCATGGCTAAACAGAAATCCTTTTCTCCCCTTCAAGACTCTGGGCTTCCTTTAAAGCCATGCTGATCTTCTCATCATCCAGGAACTCTTTCAGCATACCCAGGAAACTGCAAATCTTCAGGAGCAAAAGTACTGCATAGTTTGCTAACTTTCATCATCTTTTCTAACTTGCTTTTTTGCCAGCTCATCAGGTCATTTTCATTTCTGTTTCCTCCCACCCATGACAACTCTGTACATTTGAAAGACCCTAATCTGCTCCAGGTCGGTGCTTTTCCAGATGAGTTTATCACCCTCCAAATGCAAGCTTGTATGTCTGGAAGATTATGTAACAGGATGGTAGATGGTGCTTAGCTGCCCCTTAAGTTACCAAATCCATATGATGAATGTATGTTGTAGATAGTAAAGTAGTCTGGTTACTCACTTTTGGGTTTGTTTATTTAATTCAAATTGTATAGCCACCCATCTCAAACCAATGACTCTGGGCAGTGAAAAATCATAAAAACAATTAAAACAGTTAAAATATAATGCAAGAAAGAAATTAAATTCAAATAGCAGATGAGCAACATTATAATCTGTTGGTGTCAACATAACCAGGAAATGGTAGCCTTACACACATTCAGGATCCCAGGTCCAGGTACATAGCCAGGTCTTCAATGCCTTCTGAAAGTTCGGCAGGGTTGGGACTATCCTAATTTCTGGAAGGAAAATATTCCAGAGGGCAGGGACTACAGCAAAAACAATACATCTCTTGGTCCTGCCAGACAACAATGCTGGCTGTGGAATTCTGGGAGTTGAAGTCCACATGCCTTAAAATTGTCAAGGTTGAGAAACACTGCGCTGATGGGACATACCCATCCTGCTAGACTGGATTGGCCAGGTAGAAGCAACTGGAAGTAGACAGTTCCTCAGGTAACATTTACTATCCTAATTCTCTCAGGTATAGAATTATCATTACCACCTCTTATTGAGTAATACTGATATTGGGTCTGCTGTTCTACTTATTTAAAAGCTAAGCCCTTGAGTCCTTCCAAGACTCAAAAAAGTGTTCCCCCTGTGCACATTTTTACAATAACATTTAAAAAGCAATGATTCTTGTTTTAAAGAGTAAAGATTGTGGATTGGGATGCAACAATGTTGCTCAGGAGAAAACTATTCTATTTGAAAATTGTTGTGAGAAATATAGCTGTTTTAAAATTATGGCAATGATAATAAAAAACTAAAAGATAGGACATATTTCTAAAACTTTCTTAAGTACAAGAAAGCTTTAGAAATAGGTCATATCCTTTATTTTTGCATTTAGTTGTTGTAACATTGATGCTTATGGTTGGACCCACCCTAAGAGATTTACAACTGAGAAAATAATCAAAAACAAAACTGCAATAAAATACCATTATGTATACATTCCTTTCAAACCTGTTAATACCCCACATTCTCAGAACTTTCTTATATCAATGTATTCTTACACTGAACTCAAGCAAGATGGAGTTGCTGTTTATTTTCTGGGGCTTTATGTTGTCTCTCAAAGAAGCACTGCCATTAAAGAAATAGGTCCATGATCTGTTCCTCTTGGACTCACAACTGCTGTAGGTATCTAATGTACCAGGTAGTCCTGGTACATTACCTAAAATGGGAGGATCCTGCTGTGTTAAATCAGGCTCTCATCAAGCCAAATAGAATACAAAAATGCAGTCTAAATGGAATTGCCTCAGAAGATCACTCAAAAACTGCAAGTGATACAAAATATGGTAGTCCAATTATTCACTGATCATAGTTGCTAGAAACATATTACTGCTTGCAGTAGCTTTTCGGATATAATTCAAAGTGCTTAACTTAAAAAATCCTATATAGTTGGCACTAAAATATTTTGGGACTGCCTTCTCCAGACAAAGTTGACCTATCCTATTTCCATCCTGGGAAAAACTGTTGATAATTCCCTACTTTTTTTGAGGTAATAGAGAACAAGACTGGCAACAATTGTTTTTCTGCTATAACTCACTGTTGTGGATGTTTCCTTGGAACTTAGAAATTTTCCATTGTTGACTGCCTTCCAGAATCTGTATTCCAAGGAGCCCCTAGGATCAGCAAAAAAGGGAAGATTATCTGGGAATAATTGTATCAGGTATTTCCATATCTTTTGTATTCCAGATTTTGACTACGAGCCTAGCAGCTCTCTGGCAAAATATTGTGAAATTTACTAAGTGCCCTTTGAAAGCTCATAATGTATACCAGACATGTGAGATAGACATTCCCCCAGCCTCAGAGATTGATAGCACCGGCACTTCATAGTTATAAAAAAATAATCTGCCCATGATAAGAACCAATAGAAATGCCTTCCACCAACAGATTGCAACTCACCTATTTCAATATATTACTATATCTAACATGTAGCTTCCTGTTTGAGGGAGGCCCATAATAACCTGAAGCAGACCCATCGTTGCAACAGTAGTCATGAATTCCCAAGATCCAGCCTCAGCAACAATACTTTGCAAACTGTCATTCTGGCGATAAAGTCAAGCAGTTAAGAGAGGGATGCCACTGTATGGCTGGAATACTATACACTGTAGCATCTCTAACTTATCCTTTAATCTGACCACACAAACAGGAATTCATATTTTAGATGATGCAAAATGTTATCCATTCATAGCTTATTTGCCTTCTTGTGTGCTCAGTTCACAAAGACACAGTTCTTTGTGTTCTTATTGTTTCTTATGTGGTTTCTTGTCCTCTAGCCTCCTAGATGAAAATTAACAATAGCTGTTAATTTTCCCATCACTATTTCTGCTGCTCCTCGTGCTGGTCTCTGCCTTTCTCATTTTGGCTACTGACTAGTGTCTAAATGGTGACTCTTCCTTAGGCACAGCAGGCATAGCCACTAAAACTACACTTCTGGTACTATTTAAATTGTGCGGCTGTCCACATTCTTTGATCCAGCATGATTTCTACAGTATTTGCCTATTTTTTCCTCTTGGCCAGAATCACACAAGGTATAGCTCCTGGCCATAGTTCCTGCTTTTCCCCATTCGTTCTTAAAAAGTCTCCATTTCATATGTCTCCTTCCATTTTCCTATCTTGTCTTCTTGTTACATCCATACTATTTCTCAACCATTCCAGATTCTGCAGTAAGTAATATAAACTGGCACTGTTCCATACTGAGCTGAAACACAATCATAGCGGTAGTTGGAAAGTCTGTCTGTGATAATATGCCTACTTAGCCTTCCTCCAGATTGTAACCACTGTTATGCGCTTGAGACAAAATCCCTTTCACTTTTAGTCCTTTATCTCTAAATTCCCCTTTTTCAAAGCAAAATATACATATACAGTATACAGAGAGAAAGAGAAAGAGAGAACAAGAGCAGCAATGAAAGGCATTTCAATGCAGTGGTGCTATAGAGAAACACAGCAGAAATTGCTTTTGCAGAAGCACACAATTGCTTTTAGGAGATAGAACCCCAACTATTACATTCCTTCTTTCCTCCTTATTTTAAAGGCACAAAATAATAAATGATAACATGCTAAAATAATTTATGAGATGAAAATTGCTGTCTTCCAAATGGCTCTCTGGGATTCAACAAGTACTGTCATAGATACACATAGTCCTCATTTAGCAACAACTGTGACCAGTTGAGTCAGTCACTAAATGAGGACTATGTGTATCTATTATGTAAATTTTTAAAACATATCTGATTTTGTAGAGATCATAAAGATGAAAGTCTTCCTTCCCCCAAAATTTATGTGGGTGCAGTAGATATGAGTCCTTTCTAGTCAGTACTAATAGACAAAAAGGAATTTTTATTACCAGTGATGTATAGTTCTTCAACTACAGTGTTGAACAAGGGTTTTATAGTGCAGTTGTCCTTTTTTATTTTATATTTTATATAAGATCATGTATATATGTATAACATTGTATATACATTATGTATCATATGCATTTATTTATATATATACATATAACATTTATATATCCTTCTCCTCCTCTCCTCATCCACTTGTAATTTTCTATTTTCCTATTGTTTCTTCTGTCCTATTCTCTCTCATTTCTACCCCCACCCATTCAAATAAAACCCAATTCAGGATATACATACTTACATACATACATACATACGTACATACATACATACATACATACATACATAGAAACTACTTACTGATAGCACCACTACGTTAAAAAAAAACTAATACTGTTTATATAATATAATAGTGGCCTGTAGTTGAGGCATTTGTGTTGATTTGCAGAAATAGTAAATAACTGGCTATGTTCTTTATATGGAGATAACATCATTAATTTATTGAATTTATTTATTGAAATATGTCCTTCTATACCAGGGGTGTCAAACTGCCAGCCCATAGGCTAGATGTGTCATGCAGAAGCCACACCCACCCCAGCTCCAGCAAGGGGAAAAAAGTCATGATACATTGTGACACATCATGTGATGTGGCAAGTTTGACACCCCTGTTCTATACTCAACATTGAAAACTGTGCGCATTAAAATTGTTAGCCATCAATATATCACAGGAAATGAAAATGTAAAAGCCTATGCCCTTAAAGGTGTTAATCTATAAAAGTTAGAGCTTTGTTTGGGTATTTAGTATTTGTTCCAAAGGGACAATATTTGTAGATATAAATATTTCAAACTGATAATCTCAGACTAATATAATGTAAAATGGTAGTTAAAATACCAATTAACATGTGGGAAAAGACATTAAATATTCCCACCTACCCGTGGGCTAATAGGGTTATTAATACTTTAGATCAGCTTATGTCAATCACATTTTTAAACCACTTGAGTTATTGCCAAAGAAATTTGGATTGTTCTAAAACTGCAGAATAGCATAATTAATTAAAATATCTTTTGATTTTACAATTTCAGTCCAGATATATTAGTAATTGTTAAAACTTTTGAATTACCATCAACATTAAAATATGTTTTGGATTATTCTAAATTTACAGCATTTTTAAAAGCAGTTAAAAGATACTGTTAATATGGATATAAATTATTTGCAAGAACATTGGAATAAAAAATTAAAACACCTCTTATTAACTTCAGTGATTACAGATGAATTTTATTAACAAAATGTTTTCATGTTTGTTACCCACTTCAGCAAGTGTTTAAAAAGAATTGTCTGTTAAATTCATTACACTGAAAGAGTGCTGTAAATTGGAGTATGCTTATTCATATGATATGGATCTGCTTCAGTACTGTTTTATCTATAAACTTCTTAATATGGTTTGGAAAGAAAGATGTGAATATGAATTATATAGCAAAACTTTAGGAGGCATTAATATATGTTGAACTATGGATTCATTGAATCTGGAGCCTAGTTTTTAAAAAAACCTTTTTACAATGGAAAAAGTACCATCATGAATTTACATTTCTCATTTAAAGATATGTATTTTTATCAGTCTAACAAAAGAACCTGATCACTATTATTCTGTGTGTTCAAGGTTTAATGCTTTGTTTTTTTAAAAAACACAGAATGTATATTCATGTATACATTCACACATACCTGCACACACATATGATAAAAGATTTGCCGTTTACACCCTGATGATGTCAAGATCTCTTGACGAAAGCTAGGTCTAGTAAATAAATTTTAGCATTTTTATAATTTTATCCTCTTGGTGTTCGACTATTTATTGATTTTAATAAGATATATATATATATAATTTATTTGTTGGATTTATATGCTCCTCCAATCTAACATATAATGTAATATAAAAATGACCTTGCTTCTTTTTTTTCCTTTCGTTTTTTCTTTCTTTCTTTCTCCACATTAAAACAATAAAAATAAAGAAAAAAGAAACCAACAAGCAATAAAAGTTAAAAGTTACCATAAAATGAAATGCACACAGAAAACATTCATATATGGAAATCTCACTCCCACAGTGGGCATATTACTATTGGATTTAACCAAAGTTAATAATGAATAGATAACTGAAAAGGAAAGAGCCACTGAAAAATTAACGTCACAGTTTAATTCCATGTTTAGACTTCCAGGACGTGACTGGAACATTCATGTGAACACTGAACCACAATGATTGCCTGCTCCCTCTTTGCCTTTATCATTAGTTCTTTCCTGAACGGAAATCCAGTAAAATACCTGAATCTGTCATATAGGTCAGCCCACTATTGATAAATTATATGTATTTTCCATGTTTGAATTATCAGATCCATTTCCTTTCCAGACAATGAATATTGCTGAATAAAATGTAATCTTGTCTCTCATTTCAAAAAGCTAATGAACACTGCAGGCATTTAAGAATTTATTCTCTATATCAACAGATACAGTGTATAGATAACTATATATTTATAGATGTAGGAACATTCACAGACACATATATTAATATTTCTAGATTGTGTATTTCTAAAAATACAGTGGGCATCAAAATTGGGCAGCAACTCTATGACAGAATTATGCTTGGAAAATTTTCCAAACAGCTGTTTGATTGAGTGGTGTAATTTTTTTTCAGATCGTATATCAATACTTGGAGAGCTCATCATTCCTTTTCTTTTACTGTCACATTATTCACCCCCTTTTGCAACTAACACACTGCTTAACTTAAAGCAAGTTTAATATAAATCCACTGCAATAGTGTCTGTTAAACCTATATCAATTCAACAATGGCTCAAGAGGCAAGTTTCAGGGTCTTCTTATGCAAAGGTTCTATCTGTCTCACTCCCTTCCTTATACATAGGTTCTCAATTAATATAGAAGGAAAATATATTTATGCACAGAAGACAAAATAAATCCACTTATAATGAAAGATGAAATCTAGGAATCCTAAATTCAGGAACATAGTGCTCACTTTTCTCTAATACAATGTTGGATCCATACCTGATGCTATATCAACGGCACCACTCAACTATATTAGAGGCAACAATATTCCTTTGGCATCTTTTTACTCATTCAAAGGACCATCTGTTTGTTTAGCTTAATCACTATTAAAGAAAGCACATAATTCCTCTAAACAGGATCCTTTAGCTTATAGTTACTTTTCTATGTACCAGTAATCCGACTCTTCACAGGAATGAAATCCAGAATTAGTCACTTTGGGAGATCACATCAGATAATCAAGGTTTACACATTGCCATTCACCATTTGCTGAAAGATGGCATTCTCTGATTCCAAGCCCACAACCAGAAACCACGGGAAATAGTTTGCATTTTAAAAGACGGTGAAATAGATCAAATGCTATAGGCAACTCTGTTTTCATCTTGAGGTCCTTATTACTTGGTGATTTGGCTTGCATAAGATGCTTTTCCATTTACCTTTCTAAAGATGTGCTTATTTGGTTTACCAGAAGGTTACTGAAATTGTCTGTCATAATGACAATATTTCAATAAAATGCATGAATTCTTCTCAGACCAAATAATGAGCTTCTATTGGAAGCATTCTGAATAATGCCAAATCAGTACTAGCTGAAATTTATTACTATCTGCATCCTTTTCTTTCGTAGGTAAAAACAAATATGAGAGATTTCCACTTCTTCAGGCACTTTTCCCAGTAGAAGATCAACTGTAAGGCAATATTTCACTTACTGTTAGGATGAGTGGCTTATGAAGAAACCATGCTTCTCTGGCCATGAGAGACTAGCTGCTCCACTCAATCTGGTGCCTTTCTCACAGAAAGTAGATGATTGCCCTGAAGGGCTAGCTAATATTGCAGGAGGTTTGAAGACACTCTGTGTCAAGGGTAGAGTTCTTTGAAGGGGAAAGCAGAGAAAAGAATGTTGTGCTCTAAGTAGAAATAAAAAGAAAACAAAGAATTGTGATCTGCTGATGCAGAATGTTCTTCCCATTCAAAAAGAAAAAGAAAAAAAATAGAGTAAAGTAAGAGTAGAGTAGAGTAGAGTAGAGTAGAACAGAATATAGATGGAAGGGTCCTTGGAGGTCTTCCAGTCCAACACCCTGCTCCAGCAGGAGACCCTATACCAGGGGCAGGCAACCTTGGCTCTTTTATGACTCGTGGACTTCAACTCCCAGAATTCCTGAGCCAGCATGGCTGACTCAGGAATTCTGGGAGTTGAAGTCCACGAGTCATAAAAGAGCCAAGGTTGCCTACCCTGGCCCTATACCATTTCAGAAAAATGGCTGTTCAATCTCTGGTTAGAAACCTCCAGTGATGGAGGGCCCACAACTTCTGAGGGCAAGCTGTTTCCAATGATTGATTGTTTTAACTATTAGGAAATTTCTCCTTATTTCTAGGTTGGTTCTCTCCTTTATTAATTTCCATTCATTGCTTCTTGTTCTGCTTTGGAGAATAGGTTGACCCCCTCTTCTTTGTGGCAGCCCCTTAGATACAAGAATATTGCTATCATGTCACTCCTGTCCTTCTTTTCATTAAACTTGACAAAGCCTGCAACCATTCTTCATATGTTTTAGTCTGTAGTCCCCTAATCATCTTTGTTGCTGTTCTCTATACTCTTTCTAGAGTCTCAACATCTTTTTATATTAGATCAACCAAAACTGGATGCAATATTTCAAGTGTAGTCTTACCAAGGCACTAAAAGTGGTACTAACACTTCATGTGATCTTGCTTTTATCCCTCTGTTAATACAGCCTAGGACTACGTTAGATTTTTTTTGGCAGCTGCAGCACACTGCTGACTCATATTTAAGAGATTGTCCCCTAGGACTCCAAGATTCTTCTCAGTTACTACCAGTGAGCTAGGAACTACCATTCTGTATTGTGCAATTGGCTTTTCTTGCCTAAATGTAGAACCTTACTTTTCTCACGACTGAATTTTATTTTGTTAGATGGGATCAGTGTTCAAGTCTATTGAGATCCTTCTGTATCTTGAGACTATCTTCTGGAGTATTGGCTATTCTTGCCAGCTTGGTGTTATCTGCAAATTTCATGTATTCCCCTTCTATCCCTTCACCTAAAATGTTTGTGGAGACATTGAAAAGTACTGGGCTTAAAAGAGAGCCTTGAAGTACCCCATTGCATACTACACTCCATGTAGATGCAGTTCCATTAAGAACTACACATTGAGCATATTTGGTCAGCCAATAACTAATCCATGTGGTGATGTCTAATCCACATTTTTCTATCTTATCAAGTAATAAGTTTGGTCTATTTCATCAAATGTCTTACTGGAGTCCAATAAATTATGTCCTTAGCATTTTCCTGTTCCACTAATTTAGTCATGTTTTATTGGTCTCCACGGGCCTATGCATTGATGTGATTACCTGGTAAGAAGTGAAAAAAGATTTAAAACAAAGACTGATATTTCATGGAATGTTTTATTTATTACAAATGCTTTTAAGCCATTCCAATCAAACAGACCTTACTGGTTTTTAGATCATGCTGTATGCTGGTCTCCAATCTTTGTTTTTTCTGTGCTTTAAGAAATCTTTCCATTAGACTTTTAATATTTTCAAGTGTTTCCATTAGTTTACATTTGGTACACATATAATTTTTGGGTATGAATACATACATTGTATAAACTTTGCAAATTAGAACAGTGTCAGTCTTTGTTATTCATTACTGCTTTTGGATGCAATTTTTTTAACCATATTGTCCTCTCTACTATGATGCAAGCATTCTGTGTTGTATTTGCCACCACCACCACTTTCATCATCTTTGAAGTGAGTTCTCAGAATGAATTCAAAACTGAGAAGCTTAGTTTTTGCTGGACCATATGCAGTTTTAAGCATACCATATGATTAAATTCCTGAACCCTTTTGAATGTTCAATAATTCTACACAAATATGTCTTTGGAAGGTATTAATTACCATTCCAAAAGACCTTTCTGGTTTGAATCTAGGGTGTGGAAAACCACTGCTGCAAGAAATAAATATTTATTGATAGAAGTGACAATCAGATGGTTTAAGAATATGCTGCTCTCCATTTTTTCACAGGGTAGTGAGAGTTGTATATGCAAGGAGAAACATACGAGTAGATTGGATGAATACAGGTAATCCTAGACTTATGACCACAACTGGAACCAGAATTTCCTTTGTTAGACAAGTTGTATCCAGTTTTACAACCTTTTTGCCACAGATATTGAGCAAATCACCACAGTTGTTAGGGGAATCATATCATTAAGCGAAACCAGCTTCCCCCATTGACTTTGCTTGCCAGAATATAGCTGAGAAAGTGGCAAATGGCAATCACATGACACTGGGACACTGCAACCTAAATACATGCTGATTGCCAAGTGCCCAAATTTTGATTGTGACCGTGGGGATCCTGTGAAGGTTGTAAGTGTGAGTACTAATTTTAAGTCACCTTTTTCAGTGCTGTTGTTAATTTGAACAATTGTTAAACAAATGACTGTAGGTGAAGGGCTACCTGTAGAAATCTGGTATAGTACTTAAGAAATATATATAGTAAAAACAGGAAGTGTTAGAGTAAAGAATAAACATGGGTGACCAATATGTAAAAAGTACACTGAGGTGGTTTGGATATATACAGAATGAATGAAAATTAAATTGGAAAATAAATACAGTATATATAAAGGAACTATGATTGGTTTCAGAACAGGAGGAAGACCAACAAAATTTGGATGAACCTAACATGATGAGAACCTGAAAATAGGAGAGATGTGTTTAATCTTCCTCCTCTCCATCTCAAAACATGAATCAGTAGCAACTGTGTTGACAAAGAATTCGTATTAGTCCTATAAATTCCTCTTTCTCCACTGCACAGGGGGACGGACACAGTGATGTTTTTAATGACTGCCGCTAAAAGACAGAAAACATTGCAAGATATCATTTATAACAATAGCTATGTTTTCAGTTTAGAAATACTAGAATTGATATAAAAGGGGATGTGAAGAATCTTCTCATATGTCTCTTAAAATACAGCAGGAATCTAGCCCAAAACAATTCTGTCTCCACCCTGAAGATTAAAAATCTTTATTCGGCAGTATATCTACTGCTGAATGCATTTATAAAACATGCTTATGCTTTCATCCTTACCCAATCGCTAAAGTATAATAATTTATTATTTTGGAAGACTTCAAGAAATGCTAGTTTAATGTATTATTTTGGCAGGCAGTCCTGTTGTTTGCTATACAAATGCATAATCACGAGACAAACTATATGATATAAAATTATTATAATGTATTGCAAGAACATGCAATAATTGTACCTTTTTATTGCCACATTCTTGTAGCACTTTTGGCATGTCATTTCCATGTGCCACTTTAAGAAATGCAGTATATAATACAATCTGAAGTGCAATATAGTTAGGATTGGAAAAACATGTCACCAGCCAATTTTGCTTTTCCACCAGTGTCTACTCTCCTTCCTATTAAAACAGGAAATTCTTAAGCTTTCTGAAAGGAGTTTAATTATACAATGCTGATAAACACGCATGGAGCAGAAAGCAAGAGAAATGATTAGGAGTTGTGGTATATTTAGAGTGACATTTATAACTTGTTTTATATGAAAACTGCTGCAACTTCTTTGCTGATTCTTCACATCTGATTTTTGGCCTAGAGTAAATTTATATAATTATGTTATTTTAAGATAAAGATTTTGCATACTCTTTGCATGATAGGAATAACCCTACATTCACTATCCAGAAGAGACAATACTCATAAACCAAATCTAAAAACAAAGGATACTTACTTGCCACCAATTAAAATTTAGTAGAAAATATTGTAGTCTTTTTGTTTATTTTTCCTATCTAACCATTCAAACAATCAGTGCTTGATCTAAGCCCCTAGTGGCGAACCTATGGCACGCGTGCCACAGGTGGCATGCAGAACCCTTTCTGTGGGCACGCATGCTGTCACCCCAGTCCTAGGCCTTCAGCTGGGTTTTATAAAACCTTTTCGCTTTAGGCCTCCGCCGCCGTGTGCCCCCCCCCAAAAGATTCAATCAATCAATTTCAACTTCCTGCCGGGGGGGGGGGGAAATATATCTTGCAAAGTTGGAATTGATTGATTGAACTTTTTAGTCCCACCCAGTCTGCCATTACCACTGCAGCCACACCCACCCAATGGGCCACGCCCAACCGGCACCCGACGATACATAAGTGGGTTTTGGGTTGCAGTTTGGGCACTCGGTCTCTAAAAGGTTCACCATCATTGATCTAAGCTAAGCAACAAAAAAAACCTCAGATTGACTGGATCAGTCATTTTTTCAAATCTAATAGCCTACTACAGACCTATTAGAGAAAGTGTCTGTGTGTATATGTGAATAGGTAAAGTATATTTTTCAGCCAATTAACTGGTAACTCTGTTATGCAATAGGATAAAAGGATCTGCTTTGAAGGATGGGCTGGTAGGTGAACAGATCATTAGCAATGCTCTAAAGGAAAGACATGTGGGAGCTCTGCTTCAGGCAGCAGACTGTATTGGATCTGATACCAATTCAGAACTAGGAATGGGATTTAGAAGACAACATTTAGCAAATTTACCACCCACTTTTCTTTTTTTTTTTTTGATGTGGGAAGAAAATAAGTCCCAAGAAACTAACACTTCTCTATGGCAGCAATTATTTAAAGCCATAAGGGCCTGTCCAAGAACCAAGGAGCATGCTCATAAACAGAAGGGAATAAAATTCCATGGAAAAAGTATTCCTTTTTATAAAACTTTTATGAAAGGGAACTTTAAAAATGTATTAGTAGATCAGTCAAAGCTACAAATACTGAATAATGTAATTATTTTTATAACACCATATTAAGTCACACAAAATGTGAACATCTATTGAACTGTGAATGACAACACATCATAAATCACAAATGCTGTGTTTTATGTAGTGTCAGATACAATGCAAATATGTAACTGCAGCATTTGTTTGACATCATCACAAACTTGCCATTTTGATGTCATTGTAATTTATTACAGATACTATCATGTACTGACAGTTTTTGAGTATTTTTGAGTGTTTTTATGACAATTTCTGGACTTGTTTATTCCTGTTTATTTCCAATTCTTGCCACATTTTGGCTCAGACATTACACTCTACTGCAATAAACCTTTTACTCTTCCTCTCTCTCAACAGAGGTTTAGTGTTCTATTAACGGAGCTTCTCTTTTCAGGTATGCATTGTTTATCTTTCTTACTCTTCCCCTCCCTTCCCAAATCTTTAGCAATATATAATCATGGTCACAACTGCTGGGAAAACATTTATTTGCAAAACTGCTCACACACTACTTTGCGAACTATGCAAGGGCTTTTGAAAGTAACAAGATACTGGTGCCATAGCACAATATAAACTTTAGGAACTTAACAATTTATTTTTATTATTTTTATAATCTATCATACACCAGTCACTGATGAGTTTTCCAAATTACAAATTTAGAAAAGCATGGATCATAGAGGAGGGCCAGCAATTTTGTTACTCCATTCCACGGATAGTTCAAATATGAAACTATTTATTCTATTTATAAATTTAAAGGTAGACTATTTATATATTTAACACATAATGGCGTTGTAATTGTGATGTGCTTTTTAACATTTTTGCCGTATGCTAAATAAATAAATAGCTCAGGAAAAGGCTCTGATTAGTTTAAAACATTTCACCCTCTCCTACTGATCTTCTAAAAGTGAGCATTAATTGGCTCATGATGTTGCCTTCCAAATATTGAATTAGATTCATAAATGCAGACCAGCATTTAAATGTCAGCAGCAGAAATTACAAACAATAAAAAAGATTATGGAAGATGTAAATACTCATGGTGTAAGATCAAGGGTCCATTGTGCACAAGTTTACAACAGGTAAATATTCTTATACAAGATGAGGCCTACAACACAAATTAAAACATTTAATAGAGTAACTAATGCAGACCCAGTGACTAAAACATTTGTAATAAATAATGTAGAGAATATAGTACGATGGATCAGGGAACTGTATATATTACTCCAGATGCAAATGTAACAAAGATGTGTATAAAGACACTAATGATGGAATTATTTGCTGTAAGCATCCTCATAACTTATGGTAAGTTTCTTAATAGAGGATTAAGCTGACATAGCTCCCTACTATCATCCAATAACCAAGGCAAGTATTCTACGTAGGAGACAGAGAGATTAAAGGGAGACTGGTAGCTACTGGAACCTATTGTGTTATCACTAATCAAACACTTATGTTACGTTGCTGCTCAATCCCAATACAAATCAAAGCAAAATATTCTTAGGAGGACAACACATATGAAAAAGATGTACTATCTGCTCTGCCTTGAGTGGCCTGCTGCCCCTAGAGATGTTTTAACAACTTTCAGCCCATTAGTTCTTTGCATCCTAAAAAGAATTAGACACTGCCTATATTGTAATGAATTCCTCTTCTCAAAATAAACAAAGCAATTGTTGAGGGAAAAATCTTCACCAGGGTCCAGTGCAAGCTAGGAATAATCAAAATGGAGACTGCTTTAGAAAGAAGGTTGCAGTTTATTGAAGAGGAGAGCCAGACAGAAAGATGACTCTGGAAAAACAACTGACCAGATGGAGCAGAGTAGTGGGCTTTTATATCTTCTGGGGCTCTTGAGGTTCGTTCCTGTTTGAGACTTTGTATTTCCTGTGTCATGTACTTTGACCTGAGTCTGAATGTGCCCTTTTTGTATTGGTGCGTTAATCCTATTATGTCTCCAGTCCTTAGAGTTTGGGTGGAGTATGTAGATTTTAAGGGTCTGTGTCTTCCTAATTTCTTCAGTTTCTAGCTGGAAGGCTCCAACCTTTCTGAAAAGATTATTGAATTTGCATTTCTAAAAGCTGGCTTCTGCCTAGTGGCAGGGCTGATTTCTGGGGGCTGGTTTCTGTCTTTTTTTAAAAGATCTTCTCCATTATTCCTTTGGGGAAATATATTCTGTCTTTTTAATATTTCCCAAAATATTTCTTTCTCTGGATTCTTCCCACACTTTGAACAGGAATGAACATTTCAAAGTCTATTAGAAGCTCATGACTTCTCTATCACAGCCCATCTTCCCCTTGAGGCTTTTTTTCTTAGGTGTAGCTTCCTCCTCTTCTTGGTTTTATAAACTGACGTTAATTCAAAATAGATGTAATGCTCTCTTTTCTTTTCTGTAACATGAAATCTTGTACATGTATTATCAGTGCTTTTTTTCTTTAAAAAAAAAAAAAAGGTGCCGGAACTCACACACGTCATACAATCTGCCTTGCCTACCCTACAAGGTTCCATCCAAAATAGGTGCTGGAACTCTGTTCTGGGCGTTCTATGACGAAAAAAAGCCCTGTGTATTATACCTTCTTGTTATATAAGAGTAATTCTTCTGGATTAGATATGCAAGTAGCATAGGATCTGCAAGATCAATAGCTCTCAATACACCTATCCTCCATGAATTTATCAAATCTCCTTTTGAAGTCATCCAAGTTAGTGGATCACTATATTTTGTGGTGGCATGTTAAAAATTATGCACTGTGTAAGGAAGTGGTTCTTTTTCAATTTTCAATTTGCTTTTAAAAGATTAATTGGATGAATACTGTATATTCTTGCTTTGACAATATGCAAAACTGTCTGGCATTTATTGGGTTAATACTTAGCTTAGACTGGGCGGGGGAAAAAAGCCCGGGAAAGAAAGAGGAAGTAAACGTTTGACCTTCTCACTAATTGGATAATGTGACCTGTGACTGCATGAGAAGGGAGGGGTTGAGCAAGGAAAGCTTGATGCCAGCGACCGGAAGTTCAGATTCTGGCATCAATTAGTCCAATGGTGACCGGCATAATTTGTAGCTCTGCAAATAAAGACTTTAGGAAACATGCCTGAAAGTTCTTTGAAGTGCTTCATTAGTCGGAACTTGTGACATCATGCCAGAATCTGCACTCTTTTCAAACGATCTACGTCCCGATTTATCAACAGCAGCCTCGGGGGAGATCTCATTATGGAGAAAAAAAAAATTGCCTGAAACCAGCCCCGTAGCTGCAGCACTTTCCCCGGGGGGGAAAGCGACAGCCAGCAAGTCGGGGGAGAGAGAAATTTGGCAGATTTCCCAGCTGAGAGCAAAGGACTCCCATCCGCCCAACGCCTGGCCAAATTGTTCCTGAAACATATCTACCGGCTGCATGGTGCCCCTAAGCGAGTAATCTCAGACAGGGGGGTGCAATTCACAGCGAAGTTTTGGAGAACTTTCCTTACATTGATTGGATCATCTCAAGGGTTATCATCTGCTTTTCATCCAGCCACCAATGGGGCCGCTGAAGCCGCTAACAAAATGGTGGAGCAATATCTTAGGTGCTACGTTTCCTACCAACAGACGAACTGGACTGATCTCCTCCCTTTTGCGGAGGTGGCATACAATAATTCCGTGCACAGCAGCACCGGCTACACGCCTTTCAAAGTAGCCACAGGGAAAGAATTCAACCCAATACCTGAATATCCTCAGTTGCCTTCCGCTTCACAGACACTTGATCAATGGGTGAGAGGATGGGAAGAAGTTTGGAAAAACACAAAAACTGCTTTAAAAAAGACTTTTGAAACCTATAAAAAGCAGGCTGATAAAAAGAGGGCTCCCCAAAGAACATTCCAAGTTGGGGAAAAGGTCTATCTGTCAACTAAATATCTACGCCTCAAATTGCCCAGCAAGAAATTGGGACCAAAATTCTTGGGGCCTTTCCCCATAGTAAAGGTCATCAACCCAGTCACAGTACAACTAAAACTCCCTAAACTGTTAGGGAAAATTCACCCAGTTTTCCATTGTAGTTTGTTGAAGCCTTATCGGGGCTCCACTTTGAGACCTCCTCCAAAGAAGGCACCTGGACCCCTCGTAGTGGCAGGGCAGACCCACTATGAAGTGAAACGTATTCTTGACTCCAGAATCTTTAGAGGGAAATTACAGTACTTGGTACAATGGAAGGGATACCCATTGTCTGAAGCCACCTGGGTGAAATCTAGTGAAGTGAACGCTGACAGATTGATCGAAAAGTTTCATGTGAAACACCCCAGCAAACCGAAAGATAACCCTTAACATATGCTTTTGTTTCCTTACAGGATCTGTCCTTCTTGTAAGGGGGGCCGGATGTCAATGCTGCAAATACTGTATATTCTTGCTTTGACAATATGCAAAACTGTCTGGCATTTATTGGGTTAATACTTAGCTTAGACTGGGCGGGGGAAAAAAGCCCGGGAAAGAAAGAGGAAGTAAACGTTTGACCTTCTCACTAATTGGATAATGTGACCTGTGACTGCATGAGAAGGGAGGGGTTGAGCAAGGAAAGCTTGATGCCAGCGACCGGAAGTTCAGATTCTGGCATCAATTAGTCCAATGGTGACCGGCATAATTTGTAGCTCTGCAAATAAAGACTTTAGGAAACATGCCTGAAAGTTCTTTGAAGTGCTTCATTAGTCGGAACTTGTGACACCTAGTCTTAATGATCTCAGATAGAAAAAAACTGTTTCCCTGTCTACTTTCTCCATGCTATGCATTATTTTATGTCTTTCAATCATTATTCTCTGTTATGCTCCTTTTTTCCAAAAGAATCCCAATCCTTCTAGCCCTTTCTCATAAAGAAGATATTAAAACCATCTCTAATCATTTTGGTTGTCCTCTTCTGCATTTTCCAATTCTATTTGCAACCATATTTACATAAAGGGAAAAAACAGTCCAACCTATCAAAAAGAGTACCATAAAAAACAGATTAGAAACACGTTGATAGGCAAGAAAATAGTAAGTGAGCACCTGTCTACCCTAGATGAGTTCAAATCACCAGGACCAGATGGATTACACCCCAAGGTTCTGAAGGAACTGGCAGATGTAATCTCAGAACCATTGAACTATATCTTTCAATGATTCTGGAGCACTGGGGAACTACCAGAGGACTGGAAAAAAACTGATGTAGTTCCCATTTTCAAAAAAGGAAAAATGGATCCAGGAAACTACAGACCTATCAGCTTGACCTCAATACTGGGAAGATCTTAGAAAAGATAATTAAGCAACAAATACCGGTACCTAAAGGCAAACAAAGTCATTACCAAAAGCCAATGTGTGTTTGTCAAAAACAGGTCATACCAGACAAATCTTATTACATTCTTTGACCAGGTAACAAAATTAGTGGACCAGAGGAATGCTGTGGATATAATTTACTTGGACTTCAGTAAGGCAGTTGATAAAGTAGACTACAATCTACTACTTGATAAGATAGAAGAATGTGGGATAGACTGCATCACCACCAGATGGATTCATAGCTGGCTGACCAGTTGTACTCAGCATGTGATCCTCAATGGAACTGCATCTATGTGGAGGGAAGTGTGTAGTGGGGTGCCCCAGGGCTCTGTTTTAGGCCCAGTGGTCTTCAACATCTTCATCAATGATTTGAATGAGGGGATAAATAGGGAACTCTATCAAATTTGCAGACGACACCAAGCTGGCAGGAATAGCCAACACTCCAGAAGATAGGCTTAAGATACAGAAGGATCTTGACAGACTTGAACATTGGGCGCTATCTAACAAAATGAAATCCAATGGTGAAAAAAAGTAAGGTTCTACATTTAAGCAAGAAAAAATCAAATGCACAGGTATAGTAAGTGGTACCTTGCTCAATAGTAGCAACTGTGAGAGGGATCTCGGAGTCCTAGTGGACAATCACTTAAATATGAGCCAGCAGTGGGAAATGTGTTAATGCCATTCTTACATTTTTAGCTTCCCTATTGTTGGTTTACCTATGCTATTTTTATTGTACTTGCATTTGTTTAATATATGCTTTTACCTATGATTTAAACTACTTTTTTAATTCTATGGTAAACCATGTTTTTTATTTTGATATCAATATAATAGAGACAGATGATGGATGGATATTTTTTTTCCTTTCTGACCTCTTCTCCTTGGATCACCTTTGTGAGGTCAAGATGAGCTGAAAATCCTGTGGATGCTAAATGACTGAAGTCTTGAAGCATAGCACCAAAGAGCATGCTCCATCAAGATCTTCATTCTGAATAGTAGCTTGAACTGTTTATTTACCAAACACAGACAAAATGCCTGTGAGATTTAACAAGAATACAGAAATTGGAAATTAAAATTTCTTTATTACAGACTTTGACCCGTATTACAAATAAGACAAAATAAATAGATTGCTATAGCAAATCCATTACCTAGGAAATTATAAAATGATAGGACGATGCATCAAAACAAAATTTTGTGCAGTTCTGTAAATCAGTAAAGGTATTTAGCAACTTAGAATGTGAGTATATAGTTAACATCCTTTAAAGGATATTGAACATAAAATCTATCTCTATGACCCAAAAAATTGGAAATAATTGAAGATGGTAAAGTATATCTTCATATAAGGAACACTGTAAGAACATTTGACCAAGTGTTTCTACCTCTCTACAGCCACAAGTGCAAGTTTTCTAAGAATAAGGAGCTCATGATAATCTACCTCCCCCACAACACAGAGAAGGAAAAGCATTAACATGGGCTCTAGAAAAAGTCCATCTATATTTACTCAGTGTCAGACAGTATAAATACCCCACAATAGAAGGCTTGCAGTAATCTAACATTTGATGATGACATTCAGGAAGGTGAGGTTATTCTGATGATCAGTGTTCTAGTTTATTGCTTTATCACTGATTTGGTTCCCATAAGGGTTGATTGACCTATATTTTGTGAAGAAAGACTGAGATTGCATAATTTCTTCATACAAGTTTGTTACCAATAAGATTGGTAACAGCCCATTAGGATCAAACAGGATTCAGAGCCATGAAGATAAAAACTTGGAACAAGCCTCAGAACTGCATTAGGGACACATTTTGAAGAAACAAAAGGAGTCCTAAGGAATTAAATTAAACAATTTCATATGCCCATAGATTTGTGAAGGGACCAAATTATATAACGTAAAATAGCTGAGCAACTTTATTTTAGCAATAATTATTCAGAGATGTTAGTGTCCTAGAAACCTGAAAGATTATTCCCAAATATTTAAAACAATGAACTTGCTCTAGTTTATAAGAATCAATTATGCACCTATGCCTTTGCCTTTTCTTGGAAAAATCTAAAAGTTTGGATTTATTGTAATTAATGGCTATTAATGATCTTTACAATAGGATTACAGGATTCTTAGAGTCCATTTCTTACCTACCGGTATGTAAGAAATGTAAGAGAAAAAAAGGATTGGGAGGTGAACTAGTTTGGGCACATGGATATTGATTCTTTTGAGAGTTTTAATTAGAGAGTTAATGTCCATATTATCAGAAAAATAATTATATCTTCACAGAAGGAGTAATGAAAGTTTGAAGCACCTATGCCAGACATGTCAAACTCGTGATGTCATGTGACGGTTGCGCAACGTATCGGGACGGTTTTGCCATTGCTGGCAATGGGGTAAGCGCAGCTTCTGGATGATGCATCTGGCCTACGGGCCAGCAGTTTGACACCCCTGCCCTATGCCCTTCTGGAGGCCTCCAGAGGGGTGGTGAAGACTTAGGAGAAGATGCCTGAAATGGAGAAGCTGGCTGAAGCCGGGTCGGTATTGACCAGCGAGACTCGTGCTGGGGCTGAAAGCAGTTTTGTAACCCCACCAGCCTCGACACGTCCTAAGGAGCGAGTTGAATGTGAGGAGCCAACCCTGACCCTGGAATGGATGGGTGGAGGCGGTGGAATGGGTAACAATTTCCATGATGAAGGCGCCCCTGAGCTGGAAGACCCAGACACATTTATCTGTGGTTTCAAAGACTGATTCGGGGACTCCACATAGACCTAACGGGCGGAGGTAGAGGTTCAGAGGGTCAAGCATGGGCATAAACCTGTGACATTAGAGCAGTGGTTCTCAACCTTTTTAATGCCGCGACCCCGAACCGGTCGTAAGTCAAGGACTACCTGTATTTCCCTGCCCTGGAGTGCCACGCATGTGTGGTGCTGCCCCCTGCACCGGCCGAGGCATAGCTGGCAAGGGGCAGCGACGGCGCAGGGGGACCACCGGCTGGGCCACCAGCTGGCCCAGCCCAAGGAGGTAAGCTACCCGCCAGGCCCCACGTGCGCCAGCTAGCCTCCCTCCACCCGCCGCTGCCCCGCTAGCCTTACCTTGGCTGCCGCCCATTTGGGGCGGCAGCAGGCAATCCCAGGCGCTCCTGGGCGGCCACGGCAAGCGGCAGCGATGGCGCAGGGCGACCCCCGGCTGGGCCACCAGCTGGCCCAGCCCAAGGAGGTAAGCTACCCGCCGGGCCCCACGTGCGCCAGCTAGCCTCCCTGCACTCATCAGCCACCCACTTCCCACCCCTGGCCCTCTTTTACTTACTTTTAGTAGTTGCTCAGCAGGGAGGGAAACTTTCCAGAAAGTTCGCCTTGCAGCACCGTTTGCAGACTGGGGCTTTTGGTGGGCTCAGCAGGGCAGAGACAGCCTGGACAATTCCTATTGGCTTTTGAAAGCCAATAGAATTAGACTCTATTCAAGTAGCACAGCTAAAAAAAGGGGGGGAAAATGGCGACCCCTGTGAAATGGTCGTTCAACCCCAAATGGGGTCGCAACCCATAGGTTGAGAACCGCTGCATTAGAGACTTCAGGAGGATTGTGGGGAGGCTGAGGCACTGGCCAGACCCAATATTTCTGAGAAGGGCTGAGCCACGACCTATTTCACATGTGCCTAGCCTGGCTTAGTGACTGGTACCAGCTAGTCATCTCCGTAGAGCTAGACCTTGCAGTATACAAGTACTGCAGGAGCTTCAGACTACAATCGAAGAAGAGCCAGGAGAAGCATACGCTGGGGAGAAAACAGCCAGTGGCAGCGTCCCCAGTTCCTGCAGGGCTGTCTGACCGTGCTCCTATCATGTGCTTTCGCTGTGGCCAAGAGGGACACTGGGTAGTGATGTGTCCAGCATCGACCCCTTGGATGGTTTCCCTGGCACCGACCCCCTCAAAGTCAAAGAAGTTGCCGAAGGGGAAGAAGGTTGTTGAGGTCTACCCCCCCCCCCTCCGGAGAGTGAAGGGGATGGAACTGACCGAAGAGGAGCCACTGATAACCCTTTACAACAGTGAGAGCGAGGGAGAAGACAACCTGATGGTGAGTGGACCTGTCAACCACCTTGAAGTTAGGGTAGACATCAAGGCATCTCGCTCAGGGGCGAGGGGGATGGTTACAGCCCTCATAGACTCTGGATGCTCCCATTGCCTAATTAGTCAAACCACAGTGCAGAGGCTAGGACTACATGTGAGGAAGCTCAAGAAACCTGTTAAGTTTGAACAGGTTGATAGCATGTTGATAGCATGTTGATAGGAGGCAAGGCTCTTCCCATCTGATGGAGCCAGTGCAGCTAGAGTTGGGAGACCAATAAGAAACTATTCATTTTATGATCGCCCCAAAGATAGTAGAGGACATGATCCTGGGCCTGGCTTGGTTAGCCAAGTGGGCCCCCTGGATCTATTGGGAGAAAGCCTCAAAGCATATGATTATTAAGAATCAGGCCCCGAGCCCCCCTGATAAGAAAAAAGAACAACCCAAGAAGGGGGGGAGAGAAAAAACCCTAAATGCAGCAAGAGAGCATTGGAGGAGAGAGAAGAGCAGCAGTCCATCCCGAGGGAATACCGAGACCTCATGGAAGCGTTCAGTGAGGAGTGTGATATCCTACCCCCTCACTGCCCCACAGACTCTGCTATTGAGATCCTGCCCAGGGCAAAACTTCCTAAGCCAAAGATGTACTCCATGACTCCGAGGGAGATGCAGGAGCTAAGGGGGTACATTGACAAAAATTTAGCAAGAAGGTTTATCCAAGCAGCAAAATCCAAAGTCATGGTCCCTGTACTATTTAAAAAAAAGAAAGATGGGTCGCTGTCATTATCCATGGATTTTCGTGGGATCAACAGTGTGTGTGTGGAGTACATGTATCCCCTCCCTCTTATGAAGGACATTCTAGGCCATTTAGCCACAGGAAAAGTCTTCAAGAAATTGGACCTGAAGGAGGCATACTACTGAGTGAGGATCAAGGAAGGTGATGAGTGAAAGACAGCCTTCAGCTGCCCCCTTGGTAGCTACCAATTCAAAGTTATGCCATTTGGACTACAAGGAGCCCCTGCTGTATTCATGCAACTCATAAATGAGGTGCTGCATGAGCATCTTTATAAGGGGGTTCTAGTGTATCTTGATGACATTTCATTTACACTGAGACCATGGATGAGCACATGAAAGTTGTACAAGTACTGCAGAGCTTCCTGGGGTTTGCAAACTTTTACCAGCAATTTATCCCTTCTTTCGCCATGATTGCCTTACCAATCACTGAGTTATTGAAAACTGGAAAAGTGGGGGGGGGAGAAGCCACAGCCGAATCAGCCCTTGAAAGAGTGCCAGGCGGCATTCAAAAAATTGAAAGGACTGTTCGCTGCTAAACCTGTGCTAAAGCACCCAAACCCCAAAGAGCCTTTCATGATCCAAGCAGATGCCAGCAATGTGGCTGTGGGAACCGTCCTCCTCCAGCGCAGTGGGGAGGGGAACTTACAGCCATGCATGTACACATCTCACAAACTTAATGATTAACAGAACGGAGATAGCCGCTGTGGAAGAAAGAGGCTTTTGCAGTGTGGTAGGCGCTACTGAATTGGAGGCAATTCCTGGAGGGAAGCAAAGCCCCCTTTGAAGTATGGACTGACCATAAAAACTTAGAAGCCCTCAACCCCCTTGCAAGCTTTCTCCTAAGCAAGTTAGATGGGCACAGTATTTCAAAAAGTTTGAGTTTGATCTAAAATACAGGAGTGAATAACTTCTTAAATGATGCCCTGTCCCACATGCTCCAATACAAAAGCATCTGACAGGAGGTGGTGATTTCTGTTGTTCTCGATAAATAGCAAGTGGAGCAAGCAACAACTAGATGGCAGGAGAAAAAGAGAAGCTCATCCCCCCACTGATGCATTTGCACAGCAGCTGAAGCAAGAGCTGAAAACCGACAAATGGTTTGTGGCTCATCAGAAAGAGGGAGGGGTTGGCATGGAAAGGGGACAAATTGTATGTTCCAGACCATCTGCGACCGCAAGTCCTGCAATGCAGCCATGATGCCAAGCCAGCAGGCCACTTTGGATTCCTGAAGACACTGCATCTCACTAATCGTCAGTTCTGGGGGCCAAAGATAAAGAAGGACATTGAGGACTATGTGGGGAGCTGTGCTGTCTGTGAAGCCAGCAAAAGGTTACAAGGGAAAAGTCCAGGACTGTTGCAGCAGGTGGCTGACCCAACCAGACCCTGGGAGGAGTTAGCCATAGATTTTATAGTGGAGCTACCAGAAAGTGGGGGAAACACTGTAATATGGACTGTGATAGACATATTTTCCAAGCAAGCCCATTTCACTGTGTGTGCTGGACTCTCCTCAGCCCAGAGGCTAACAAAGATGTTTTTGCAACATATCTGCTGGCTACATAGGGCACTTAAACACATCATTTCAGATTGGGGGGTCCAATTTACTGCTACATTTTGGAGGGAGTTCGTAAAGATGATTGGATCTTCCCAGGGGCTCCGAGTACAAATGGATTTGCAGAACAAGCTAACACAATAGTGAAGTAATACCTGCATTGCTATGTCAATTATCAGCAAACAAAATGGTCAGAGCTTTTGCCATTTGCAGAAGTGGCGTATAACAACACAGTGCACAGTAGTATTGGTTTCACTCCACAAGTTAGCCATGGGGTGGAGTTTGTGCCCATTTCAGAGTGCCCACAAGAATCCTCCTTCCTCAATCACCCTAAGTGACTGGGTGGGTTCTTTCCGAAGGGTTTGGAGTGATGTGACTTTGAATAAAGCAGCTGAAAACCAGAAAAAACAAGCAGATAAGAAACAAGCTCCATAGGAGACATTCCATGTAGGAAATAAACTATATCTGTCTACTAAGTATCTTAAGTTGAAACGAAATTGCAAGAAGTTAGGACCAAAGTTCATAGGTCCTTTCCCTATCGTAAAGATCATAAACCCAGTGACAGTAGAATTAAAACTATCGAGGCTGTTAGGTTAAGTACACCCAGTATTCCATTGCAGCTTACTGAAGCCACATAGGGGATTCACAATGAGACCAGTAGGGGAAGCACCACTAGCCACAATAGTGGTAGAAGGGCAAACACACTATGAGGTCAAGCAAATCCTTGATTCTAGAACCCACAAAAGAAAGTTTCAGTACTTAATCCAATAGGAGGTTTACCCGATGTTGGAAGCTAGATGGGTAAAAGCCCAGCATGTATAAGCAGATTGTTTGGAAGTACCCCTGGAAGCTGGGGCCAACTCAAGGGGGAATTAACAAGCAATAATGTGTATTCCTTTTGTTTTCCAGGTACCCTTTCCCTTTTAGGGAGCCAGCCTGTCAAACTGTGAACTTTACTGTCTTTAGGACCACCGTAGTGCTGCTAATTTTCCAACAATTATGAGGGAGGGGAAAGGAAGAGTTTGGGATTCATAGGTGCTCCCTTCAATGTCTTAATAACAGAGAACAGCTGTGACAAAAGAAAAAAGAAAATATCTTGGGAATTCTATAAAGTGAGAATTATAAACTCTAAAAAAAAAAAGAATTGACCTTTCTGGATTACAAATACTAACTCAGCTGTGATTCTAAAGCTGTTTGCAGAGAAAAGAAAACCCTGATTTTTGGCTATCATGGAAAACTAGAGATCTGCAGAAAGAATATACCAAGAAAAAACAAATACTTTCCAGAAGGAGATCTATGCTATGTTGCAACTAATCCAAACAACTATAATTTCAAACCATGAGGAAATTAAACATAACCTTGAAAACATAAATGAACACATCTCCAATTTAACTTTACAACATAAAATCCTCAGAAAATAAAAATAAAGAGTGAGCAGAAAAAACAGGTAACTGAATACGAGACAGAGGAAAGAGATTTTAAGATGGAATATAACAATACAAGGAAGTATGACTTTACCCAGATGGAAAAAAATTTACAGGAAACTATGGACATAAAAAAGACAAATTACACTTTAAGATTACAAAATAAGTTTGAGGATAATTTTTTTTTTTTTTTGGCAAAATGGATTTTGCCAGAAGAATTACAAGAACTTGAGAGACAAAAAAATAATAAATAAAATCAAGAAAGAAAAAAAGGAAAAGATTTTCAATGAATACGAAGGGGCAAAACCTTCCTATAAAAATATCTTACCTGTTTTGCCTTTTGTACCTGCAACAACATTTATAAGATTATGGGAAGATTCTTTGATTCATTGAAGCATATTGAAAGGGAAGATGTTGGGCCAAAAAGAGGCTAAAGTGAGAATTAAGAAATTAGATGATGGGAATTACCAGAGGGAGTATTTAAAAATTAAACATTTGTTTGAATATAGTTAAAGAAATAGAAAGATTTTGAATATAAATAAAGATTAGTTTAAGAAGGATGAACCCCTCAAGTAACATAGTATGCCTTCTTTCTTTTTTTCTTTTGTGTTTGGTTTTTTGACATGAAAAATATAAAAATGTTGGGATGGTTTACATAAAAGAAATGTTTTCTGTTTTCTCTCTCTCTCTCTCTTATTTTTCTTTAAGATATGAGAAATGTAAAAATGTCATGGCTTGTATGAGAAAAAAGACTTAAATACTTAAGTGTAACTAATTTTGAGAAAATCTTAACCAGTTAGAATGTTTTGAATATTGTGGGGAAAACAAATTTAAATAAGAATGTAAACAGGATTTATGACGAGGTAATCAAGATGATCAATGAAAAGAAACTTTATAATCTGAATTCAACAATGAGATTGGTCTATAATTTTTTATTTGTTTAAGATCCGTATCTTCTTTTGGAATAAGAGTTATGATGGCTTCTGTCCAGGAGTCTGGTAGTTTGGCTTTTTCCAATACATCATTATGTACATCTAATAGTATCATTTCCAGATCTTCATAGAGAGTCTTATATACTTCCCCTGGTAGACCATCTGGCCCCAGGGCTTTATTATTTTTTTTGTTTTTGTATTGCCATTCTTAATTCCATTACAGTTATTTTTTTATTCAATAATTCTCTTTGTCCTTCTTTTAATTCTGGGAGACTCTTGGCCTTTAGATATTGTTTTATATTCTCCTCCTCTATTTCCTCTTTTTTATACAGAGACTCGAAATATTTCTGAATTATTTTTTTCTTTTCCTCTATTTTATATTGCAACTCTCCATTTTTGTCGTACAATTCCTGAATAAATCTTTTTCCCTTCTCTTTTTTACAAAAGCACCAGGGTTTGTTTGCATGTTCAAAGAAATTTTGTTTAGTTACTTTCAATTCCCTTGCCAATTCCTTTTTAATCCTTGCAGTGAATTCTCTTTCCTTTAAAATTTGGGTATTAAGTGTCCACCTTCTCTTTGCTTTTTTCTGACCTGTCCACACTATTTTCAAAGGGTTATGATCTGCCCATATATTTGGCATTATTTCTATTGTCTCCACTTCTTGTCCTATTTCCCCGTTCATCCATGCCATATCCAATCTAGACCACGATTTGTGTGAATTTGAAAAAAAGGTGTATTCCTTCTTTGTGGGATTCTGTTTCCTCCATTGGTCAAATAAGTTAAATTCATGTGCCATCTTGAAAAATGTTTTTGGTAATGTTTTCCGCTTCTTTTTATTTTTCATATTACTAATATAATCCATTTTTACATCTACTATCACATTATAATCTCCAATTATACAAATGTTTCCTTGTCCAATTTCTACAAGTTTTTTATGTAGATCTTTATAAAATTCTTTTTGGTTTTCATTTGGAGCATAAACTGTCACCAATAACCATGATTTTTGTTCCATTTGTAGTTCTATTATTAGTACCCTTCCCTCAGTGTCTTGATATTTTAAATTGGCTCTAATTCCTTTTCTGATATAAACTGCTATTCCTCTCTGTTTTTGTTCCATTAGTGACGTATATAATTCTCCTAATTTTGGGAATTCCAAATATTTTCTGTGTTGTTTTTTTATGTGTACTTCTTGTAGATATGCTATGTCTACACCTTGTTTGACTAATTTAGTTAATATTTATTTTCTTTTGGCTGGTAAATGCTCCAACACTAGAAGTTTTTAAGAAGAGACTGGACAGCCATTTGTCCGAAATGGTGTAGGGTTTCCTGCCCGAGCAGGGGGTTGGACTAGATGACCTCCAAGGTCCCTTCCAACTTTACTACTATTATTATTATTATAATCTGATCTTCTGATCCATTATTTTACTTCTGAGCATGTCTCGCTTTCAAACTTGTTCCTCTTTCTTTCCTTTGTCTCTTTACCTCTTTACTTGCTATCGCCTTCTCTCTTTCTCTTAACTCTAGCTGCTGATCTTCCTGACTTTTAGTTTCTGACTCTAATTCTTCCGTACTACTATTCTCTTCTTCTTCCCCATCTAGTTGTTCATAAAATTCTCTTGCCTTGTCCAGGCTGTCAATTTTAATCCTCCTCTCCTGCCATGTTATCAACATCCCCTCGGGGATTAGCCATTTAAATGGAATAATAAGATGTGCACTGAGAAATCTGTAATCTCTTCTTTGTTCCCTCACTTTCTTTGGAATTTGTTTTAATGTTTGAATTTCTATGCCTTTATAAATTATTGGATCCTCCCTTGTGATCCTGTATATTAAGTCTCTATTTTTTTTTCTGGCGAATCTTATATGTATCTCACGTGGTAGTTTATTCCTTCGAGCATAATTTGTGTGGATTCGGTACACCTTGTCTATTTCTGGAAATATTTCCTGTTTATCTCTTTGTAGAGCTTCTGCTATCAATTCTACCATAATGGTGCCCAAATCCTCTTCCTTATCCTCCACCACATTTTGAAACCTTAAGTAAAATGCCGCCCTGTCCATTTCCAGATGTATAATTGATTCCTCTAATTTTTTGTTGGTTTCCATCAATTTTTTATCTACTGTATCGACTTTTTTCTCTATTTTATCCAATCCTGCTTCTACTGTCAATATTCTTTCTTCATTTTTCTCAATTGTTTGTTGTATTGTTTCAATCTTATTATTTAATTTATTCATATCACCTCTCATTTCAATATGATTTTTTGACATTGTCTCCTGCATCTTTAACATCATTTCTTGGATAGTTAATAATGTTGTTTGCATGCTTTGCATATTTAATAATACATTTTGCTTCTCTGCCCCCAACATTCCCTCTATTGTTCTCTGTACAGGAGGAGATGAAAGTGTTAGTGCTAAACTTGACAGTTTTTTCCCTATTCTCAGTGTTGTAATCTTAATATCTTATTTATCAAATACCCTTTTTTTAAATATCTCTTTGTTTAGTCAGCAACCTTTCTAACTTTAGTCCTCTTTTCTCCTTTCCTAATCCTCTTTACTTTCTTTTTCTCTTTTTTATTTAACACCCAATTTCTCTAGAACTCCCAAAAATTTTTCTCCCAACTTATAACATCAACTATTAGTCCATATATCCGTTCCTGTCTCTCACCTCCCAATCACGTCCTCTCGCCGTCTCCTTCACTTTCCAAACTTTCCGCACTTCCTGGTTCACCTCCTCTGTTCTCTTCCAACCTCGCTTTCTCCAATCTCCTATAGCGTGCTATTTCTTCAATCTCTCTCCAAATCCAAAAATCAATCCATTCCTGTCACTTTCACCTCCGTATTACGCCCTCTCACCAATTCCTTCACTTTCCAAGCTTTCTCCTCCTTTCTCCTCCGACTTCACTATTCTCCAATCTTCTTCGATGTACTGCTTCTCCGCATTTGGCACGCAGTCTCTCTATCAATCTTCTCTCCTTCTAACTGTTCTCGTCACTTTCACTACAACACGTCTTCTTGCCATTTCTTTCCTCCTTTCTCCTCCGACCTCGCTTTTTACGATCTTCTACAGCTCGCTGCTCTTCCGACCTTCTCAGATTGCCATTTTCACTGCCGTTTCCGCTGTCAGCTTGCCGATCATTTCCTTTCATTTCTCTCTTCCTGGTCACTCCACCTTCTACTCCGTCTCTGTCTTTCGTCTCCCAATCTCTCCTTCCACAATCTTTCACCTTCTTCGTTCTGTGCTAAAACATTTACCACAAAACGTTTCTTTCTTTTTATCTCACTTCTGTTAATCCTCTGTCTATTTTAATGCTGAATCACAGCTCTTCCCGCCGGGTCACCACTTGTGCTGAGGATTTCCCTCTTCTATTGAGCTTTCTTACAACACCAGAACCAACAGACAGGTAAATCTTTTAGACTTTTCTAATACTTTGGAATATTTTTATAAATTTTTAACTCACTCTATGACAGTGGTTCTCAACCTTTCTAATGCCATGACCTCATAATACAGTTCCCCATATTGTGGTGATCTCCAACCACTTATACATCACCGGGTGCCAGGGGCATGGCCAAAGAAAAGGGGGGGGGGAAATGGGGGACAGCCTTGTTTGGCGACCCCCTTGAAATGGTCATTCGACCCCAAATGGGGTCCCGACCCACAGGTTGAGAACCACTGCTCTATGACATAGTCCATTAAGCATATCTTGCTTCTGCATCATTTGTGGTAAGTTGAGGCCTCGGATCCGCCATCTGTTGAAAGCAGAAGTTTTCAAGTTGGATTTAAGGGTTTTCCTCCATCGTAGTGGGTGCTTGCCTCTCACCTCACTACTCGCCAAGGTTTCACCCTTTTCACACATAGCCCTCCAGACTTTCAGTGCCCCCAAAGGGTCTCCAAACTTGAAAAGATCAGAGCTGGAGGACGGAGACTGTCCTCTTTCCCCTGCACCACCCCTGCACCACCTCAGCGTTACCACCAGAAGTCAAAGTATAGCAAAGACAGGGAAGAATATGGAATAAGCTAGACACCTCAGCAATTGGACAAAATATTGACAAACAAGGGAGGAATTTTTTTAACAAAAACCTACAAACTCTTATTAGAAGTTGAATTTGAAGAAGAAATAGTTAAGGGGCCAATGATAGCATGGGCACGAAATATAGGTAGAAATATAGAACTAGATGAATGGGAAAGAATTTGGAACAGAAACCACAAACTAACGCTGTCAACTGCATACAAAGAAAACCAATATAAAATGTTCTACAGATGGCATTTAGCACCAGCGAGATTGGCCAAAATATATAAAAATATGAATCCGGATTGTCGGAAATGTAAAAATAAAGAAGGAACATTTTACCATATGTGGTGGCAATGCCCCAAAGCAAAGATCTACTGGGAGCAGATAAGGAGATGGATACAAGAAATAACAAAACAATAAATTGAACTTAAACCTGAAACATTTCTTTTAGGCATAATCAATCCAAAACTGGAAAAAAAATTCCAATACATCATTATACATATAATAACTGCAGCATGTATTGCATATGCTCAGTGTTGGAAAAAGGAAAACATACCAACAAATGCAATGATTACACGTAAGATACTAGACTGTGCTGAGATGAATAAACTTACTTTAGAATTAAAGGACAAAGAAATTATTGAATTCTATGAGATATGGAACATGGATTACAACTGGTCAGAACTGAGGAATAAAAAAGTACGAGAAGCAATGTAAATAAATGTAAATAAATGTAAGAGATATAGGACATAGTATTGTTAAGAAAAAAGAAAAAATGTATTTTGTTTTATGTTGTTTGTAAAGGAAAAAGGAAAAATAAAAATTAAAAAAAGAAAAAAAAGAAAAGAAACTTTATACTGATGTGATTATTATTTGCAGAAACATGAGAAAAATATTTATATTCAATTGTCATTTATTTAAATAAGAACTGTATTAATTTGGCAAAAGAGAATATTATTGGAAGAAAAGGAAATCAAGTAAAGCTACTATATGGACTATAGAATTATAGAAATTAATTGTTATTGATTGTTTTTTAAACACTAACCCAGACAACACGATGTTTACCAAATATTAAGGTGTATGTTAAAAATTAATAAAACATATTAAAAAAATAAAAATCAATAAATGCGGCAAATAAAGTCAGATCAGAATGATTTCTGTTTATCAGCTAGATTAGGTAGCATTATACATTGTCCTGATTGGAAAACCATTTGCTTGGTATTGCTTATTCCTTCATCTGTAACCCAGGAATTGAGGTTGGTAAATTACCTGGTAAGTAATTTGTTAATGATGTACAATAGGCTAATTGGCCTATAATTAACTGTGTCATTCCTATTGCCCTTTTTATATAGGCAAACAATTATTTTTACCTTCTACTCCTCTGGGATCTTATCTGTGAGATTAATATATGAAAAGAGAAAGGTCAATACTGGTGCCCACCAATTAGAATTAAATAGATTTAATTAGCGGGGGGGGGGGGTAAAATTACTAGAGGAATTTACCACACTTATGTTGGTTGATAATATTTTTACTTTCTTGCATGTGACCAGGATAGTGAGGATAAAGACACATCCATCACTGAGGTATTATCATGAGAATCGTACTTTAAATTTTGAAGTTTCATACCCAGGTATTGCAGGGAAGGCTACAATAGGTAACTCTAGTATAGGAACAATTTGTTATAATATGCCGCAATAGGGAAAGTTTTTTTTTTGTGGCTTTGATTAGTTGCAACAATTTTTTCTTCTGATCAAGAAGTTTGTTTCCACATTCCAAGCAGGGCCTGTTATTTTATTTTCTGCTCCTTTAGGATTTGAGTGGAAACTACTAAATTGGCCTGTTGGAAGATTGTGTAGGACTCCACAAATGCTGCCTTAGATGTTATGCAGGTTTGTCAAACTAATTGGAATGGTGCCCCCTGCAGTTTGAATTGATATTTGTCCTCCTTACAAAAGGTTAGGTTAATCTTAACTCTGATAACTAAAGCATGATATACATCAAATACTATCTTGGATAAAGGATTTAGAGATCTGAAAAGTGTGCACCTCCTTCTTCAGAATGAAACTACTAAGACAATCCATTTCTAAAGGAGACATTCCATCTGTCTCTATGAAAGCCTTTCACCTTTAGGCAATTTAAATGGGCCTTAACTTGATTCCTGATTCAATCTTGCATACATTCAAGGGTAAAAATTAAGAGGAAAGTGATTACTTTTGGATAGGGCCTATGACAAAGTAGTTAAGGCTTAAGGCATCCAGCCAAATTGCCAGAATTTATTAAATAATTATGGTAAAGAAATTATGAGCTGACTAACATATACAGTGGGGCAAAAAAGTATTTAGTCAGCCACCAATTGTGCAAGTTCTCCCACTTAAAAAGATGAGAGAGGCCTGTAATTGTCATCATAGGTAGACCTCAACTATGAGAGACAAAATGAGAAAACAAATCCAGACAATCACATTGTCTGATTTGGAAAGAATTTATTTGCAAATTATGGTGGAAAATAAGTATGTGGTCACCTACAAACAAGCAAGATTTCTGGCTCTCACAGACCTGCAACTTCTTCTTTAAGAGGCTCCTCTGTCCTCCACTCATTACCTGTATTAATGGCACCTGTTTGAACTTATTATCAGTATAAAAGACACTTGTCCACAACCTCCAAACTCCACTATGGTGAAGACCAAAGAGCTGTCGAAGGACACCAGAAACAAAATTGTAGACCTGCAACAGGCTGGGAAGACTGAATCTGCAATAGGCAAGCAGCTTGGTGTGAAGAAATCAACTGTGGGAGCAATAATTAGAAAATGGAAGACATACAAGACCTCGATCTGGGGCTCCACGCAAGATCTCACCCCGTGGGGTCAACATGATCACAAGAACGGTGAGCAAAAATCCCAGAACCACACGGGTGGACCTAGTGAATGACCTGCAGAGAGCTGGGACCAACGTAACAAAGGCAACCATCAGTATAACACACTACGCCGCCAGGGACTCAGATCCTGCAGTGCCAGATGTGTCCCCCTGCTTAAGCCAGTACATGTCCGGGCTCGTCTGAAGTTTGCTAGAGAGCATTTGGATGATCCAGAAGAGGATTGAGAGAATGTCCTATGGTCAGATGAAACCAAAGTAGAACTGTTTGGTAGAAACACAACTCGTCGTGTTTGGAGGAGAGAGAATGCTGAGTTGCATCCAAAGAACACCATATCTACTGTGAAGCATGTGGGTGGCAACATCATGCTTTGGGGCTGTTTCTCTACAAAGGGACCAGGACGACTGATCCGTGTACAGGAAAGAATTAATGGGGCCATGTATCGTGAGATTTTGAGTGCAAACCTCCTTCCATTAGCAACAGCATTGAAGATGAAACGTGGCTGGGTCTTTCAGCATGACAATGATCCCAAACACACCGCCCGGGCAACGAAGGAGTGGCTTCATAAGAATCATTTCAAAGTCCTGGAGTGGCCTAGCCAGTCTCCAGTTCTCAACCCCATAGAAAACCTTTGGAGGGAGTTGAAAGTCCGTGTTGCCAGTGACAGCCCCAAAACATCACTGCTCTAGGGGAGATCTGCATGGAGGAATGGGCCAACATACCAGCAACAGTGTGTGCCAACGTTGTGAAGACTTACAGAAAACGTTTGACCTCTGTCATTGCCAACAAAGGATATATAACAAAGTATTGAGATGAACTTTTGATATTGACCACGTACTTATTTTCCACCATAATTTGCAAATAAATTCTTTCCAAATCAGACAATGTGATTGTCTGGATTTGTTTTCTCATTTTGTCTCTCATGGTTGAAGTCTACCTATGATGACAATTACAGGCCTCTCTCATCTTTTTAAGTGGGAGAACTTGCACAATTGGTGGCTGACTAAATACTTTTTTGCCCCACCGTATATTGCCCATGAACCCATTTAACATCTGTATTTAAGACTATTTATGAGATTCATCAACTTTAAGTCAGTTAAATTATATTTGACATCAACCAGATTAAAATGTTGGGCATAGGGCTTCATATAGAGGGGTTTGCTATTTTATTCAGCTCCTCAGAGTAGAAGGTCTCACTTCAACTTCAGACATTCATTTAAGGATATTCAAGATCAGTTTGCCCCCCCCCTCTCTCCCTCCCTCCCTCCCTCTCCCTCCCTCCCTCTCTCTCTCTCATTCCCAAACAGACCTTCTAAATCTCCCGCTGGATATTTGCATTTACAAAGATAGACAGGAGAAGATAATGATTCCAAGATGCATATCTTGGTACAGTATATAAAAGTTGCTTTTACTTGAGGGGGGGGTTATAGTCTAATTGGCTCCTAAGTAAGTTGGAATCCCATATTTTGTTGTGAGTAACATATGTACGGGAATGCAGTTACTTTAGATCTCTCTTCAGTACTATCTACCAGTTATTTGGACTTTTGTATCCACAGTTTGGTAACTTGTTATTTAATGTGAATAAAATTTAAATACATAATTTCTCTTGACTTCTCACAGATATGTTATGATACTATTGATGAGATAATCCAGGGGTAGTCAACCTTGGCTCTTTTATGACTCATGGACTTCAATTCCCAGAATTGAATTCTGGAAGTTGAAGTCCACGAGTCATAAAAGAGCCAAGGTTGACTACCCCTGAGATAATCTAATGGTAATCTTGAATTCAGCCTAGAATTTTTATTAGAACTGCAAACAGAAACATATTAAAATAAAAATAAATTAAAAACAAGATAAAATATTAAAATTGGTGGTGGATTTATCAATGGACAAAATCTGTCCACTTTTACAGACAGCATAACAAAATTTAGATACATTAAAGGAGATTGAATCATACTGTTCTGATAATAATAAATGTACATATAAAAGATCAACATTTCCCAATGTTTTACCAGGTAAGAAGTTATAAGGTGGGTCCTTGAATGCTTACAGAGGTGCAGTATAGCAGGACATGATCTCAATTGTCCATATGGGCACAGTCTCAGATCACTTTTTTGTATCAGCCCTCCAAAACTCTTTACCCTAAATGCAATTACGTGACTGCAGGGAGGAGGAGCGCAATTGTTGGAATTTGAGAACCAGGTCACAACTCCCTTTTTCCAGGTAAGTTTGAATAGTCTAAGCAAGTGATCGAAAGTTGAGGACTTTGTGTACAGCACCTTTGGTTGGATGGACAGTGTTAGGATCTAAATCAATAGAACTCTAGTATCTCTGGAAACAATTATATCAGTTATTTTTATTTTATTGTTTTACTATTGTTATATTTACATATATTTACATTCTGCTGTTATGTTTGTTATATATACATTCCACTGTTGCTTGCCACCCAGAATAGCCCCAAAGCGAGATGGATAGCAAATAAATTTAATAATAAATAAAATTATACAATGCGGTGCCCAAAACATCTTCCACCAAACTCAAAACATATTGTGAATTTTAATTCATATGTATATACAATTATCTTTGGTGCTCCATAATTCATTCAGCTGAGTTTAAAAGCCATATTTCTGATATGTAATCTCAGTAAAATCTTACCCTTTATTTGAAATGGCGGTATTACTCCCATTATGAAAAAATAAGGGTATGAGTAACGACTATACTATTCTAGCTTGCACTGAAATCACTTTCATACAGGATTTTTGTTTTATTAAGAGTCAACTCTAGACTCCTATATTTGGTACCATAGCTGACCTCATTTATCTCTGGTTCAGTTTCAGTATACCCACATTTTCAGTACAGGTAGTCCTTGCTTACAAGTTTGGTTAGTGACTGTTTAAAGTTACAATGGCACTGAAAAATGTGACTTATGACTGTTTTTCACAGTTACAATCTTTGCATGGTCATATAATCAAAATTTAGAAGCTTGGCAACTGATTCATATTTATGATCATTGCTGTGTTTCAAGGTCATGTGTTCAGCTTTTGCAACCTTCTCCCAAGCAAAGTCAATGGGGAAGCAATAATCCCTTAACAACTGGATTACTAATTTATCAACTGCAATGATTCACTTAACAATAGAAATTTTGGGCTCAACTGTGGTTGTAAGTCGAGGACTTCTTGTACGAGAGTGTAGTTTTCACAGCAGCTAATTGTGAGGTTATTTCTGTTTAATCCACAGGAGACTAGTATATGCGGGTTAATAAAATTCATTGTCTATCATGGCATTACATTGAAGTAATTTTACCCCTATGCTACAGCTCTCCAAAACTTGTGATTTATTTTCTCACTAGAAGGAACACCTTGTTATCTCCACCCTCACACACTTCCTGGCCCTTGATCTACTGATGTAACATCTTGATCACAAATCCTAATGTGATGGTTTCCCTCACATTAGCAAGCTCAGATTTTTTTGGTATAAAATTAATTAAATGAACATCATCTTGTAGTTCCACTTTAAAATACAACCAGGCTTCATCAGGACTGTTTTGAGTTTTTACAGATAGTGAAAACTGTTTTGGCAGATTGGGTAGCACAGTCAAAGCAAGCCAAGGTGAAACTGATAAGAGTTTTGTTGGTTTCTTGGTTTTCTTCTGCAGGAACCAGAAAGGAGCAAAATATTCCCTGGTGCTTTTTAAAATAGCTTTAAGGATGGAAGAAATGCTAGCAATATATTTTTCTACTGCATGGAGTGGGAAATGGGGGGGGGTGCTCTCCCTCCTCCCCCCTTCAGCATCTATAGACATTACTCAAGACTTCTCCTCCTCTACTCAATCCACTGCAGCAATGTGCCAGAAATCCAGCACCAATTTGGAAAATTGTCCTTTTACATGGATAGCTAGCAGAAACCTTTTAAATGCAACAAAGGAATGGTGGCTCACAACAATCCCTTTACACCAATCACTGAGGAACAGAAAGGGATTTGCCAGTGACCAGAAAAGCACACATCATGTGTTCTGAAAATACATTGGGACATACAGATAAAGGCACCAGCAATTTATTTTATTTAGCACTAGCTGTATACTTGGCTCTCCTTGAAGATCACTCAGAAGTTACAACTGGTCCAGAATGGTACATGCAATGTTGGACATCCCTCAATTTGTCCCATTACAATGTTATGCAAGCTGCACTAGCTCCCAGTTTCTTTCTAGATACAATTCCAAGGTGCTGTCATCTTTAAAGGCCTACATGACATGAAGCTAGATTATTTATGACACTGTCTCTCCCTAAGGGTAGTAGTAGTATCTGAGGGAGCAAAGAAACTCACAAAGATTTTTAATCCAGGTTTATTGATTACTTTCAGATGAAGTCATCTGATATCTCTGCACATCATCACTTCTCTTTCACATACATCCAAGCATGCACTAATTTCTTTCGGTTCAAATTTAATTCACACATTTACATATAATTTTCTAACCTTATTTACATGCATTGCTTTTGTATTACAGTACTGTCATTCTGTGGAAAATCTACTAAACATATACAGAAGATATAGTCTACATAGAACATACCGTATTCAGAGAAAAAAAACTTTCTCTGACTGATTTGATATTCCAAGTTTACCTTTTATTTCTCTTGTTCCTTTCACTTCATCCCTTTAAATATTCAGCAACAATAACAGAATAACAGAATTGGAACGGACCTTGGAGATCTTTTAGTCCAACCCCCTAATCAGTCAGGAAATCCTATACCATTTTAGACAAATGGTTGTCCAATCTTTTCTTAAAAACCTTCCTTGTCCAACTGATTAATTGTTCTGTCAGGAAATTTCTCCTTAGTTCTAGGTTGGTTTCTATCCGTTCTAGTTTCCATCCATTGTTTCCTGTCCTGCCTTTTGGTACTTTGGATAATAGGTTGACCCCCTCTTCTTTGTGGCAGCTCCTTAGATATTGGAACATAGCTATCATGTCACCCTTACTCCATCTTGTCATTAAACTAGACATAACCAATTCCCGCAACCATCATTTTAGCCTCCAGTTTCCTAATCATTTTTGTTGCTCTTCTCTGCACTTTTTTTTTTAGAATCTCAGTATCTTTTTTATACTGTGGCAACAAAAACTGGATGCAGGTGTGGAATTATAAGTGGTATTAACACTTTGTGTGGTCTTGATTCTATCCCTGTTAATGGAGCCTAGGACTGTTTGGCAGCTGCAGCACACTGCTGGCTCATATTTAGGTGATTGTCCACTAGGACTCCAAGATCCCTCTTGCAGTTACTACTATTGAGCCAGGTACCAGATATTTTATACCTGTGCACTTGATTTTTTTTTTGTCTAAATGTAGAACCTTACTTTTCTCACCACTGCATTTCATTTTGTTAAATAGGGCCCAGTATTCAAATCTATAGAGATCCTTCTGTATCTTCAGCCTATCTTCTGAAGTGTTGGGTATTCCTGCCAGCTTGGTATCATCTGTTCCCCTTCTATTCCTTCATCTAAATCAGAGGTCTTCAACCTTTTTGGTTTGGTGGTCTGGAAAGGGAGGCAGGCACCGCTACATGTGTGCGTGCAAATGGGCCACGTGTGTGCAAAATTCACCTAAGCACGCACACAAATGGGCTGTGCGCAAGCGCATGCGCACACGCAAATGGCACACAAGAGCTCATGCACATGTGTAAATGGGGCTGCACAGGCACGAGTGCTGCAAATGGGGCATCACTAGTGCCAGTGGGATGCTCGGGGGCAGGGCAGCGCTAGTGCCGGTGGGATGCTTGATGAAGATATTGAAGAGCACTGGGCCTAAGATAATGGTACCTTGAGGTACCGCACTGCATAGTTACCTCCATGTAATTGCAGTTCCTTAAGGACTACACGTTGAGTGCAGTTAGTCAGCCAGTTACGAATCCATCTGATGGTGATGCAATCTAACCAATATTTTTCTTTTTTATCAAGTAGTAGGTTATGGTCTACTTTATCATATGCCTTACTGAAGTCCAAGTAATTATATCCACAGCATTTCTGTGGTCCACTAATTTGATCACATTGTTAAAGAATGCAATAAGATTTGTCTCTGGCCCAAACTATTTTTGGCAAAAGTGTGTTGGCTTTTGGTTATAATTTTGTTTGTCTCTAGGTGTTCACAGATTATCTTTTCCAGAATCATCCCAGATATTGATATCAGGCTGATAGATCTGTAGTTCCTTGGATCCATTTTTTCCCTTTTTTTGAAGATGAAACTACATCAGCCCTTTTCCAGTCATCTGATAGTTCTCCAGTACTCCAGGATTTTTGAAAGATATGGTTCAGTGGTTCTGAGACCAATTGCTTCAGAACCTTGAAATGTAACCCATCTGGTCTTGCTAATTTTGGATAGTTGTTCTGTTACCATTTTCTTGCTTATTTTGACTTGCATTCCTAATCTGCATTTTATAGTGGTTTTTTTTTTTTGAAAGGTTGGACTCGTCTCTCTCTCTCTCTCTCTCTCTCTCTCTCTCTCTCTCTCTCTCTCTCTCTCTCTCTTTCTCTCTCTCTCTCTCTCCAGATGCCAAAAATGAGTTAAGCAGTTCTGCTTTCTCCCTGTTGCTTGTCACCTTCTTGCCATTTTCTCCTGTTAATGGACCAATCACTTCCTTGACTTTTTCTTATATGTTTGCAGGATTTTTTTGTTAATTTTGACTTTTGTTGCAACATTTATTTCATTTTGAGCCTTAGCTTTCCTGACTTCAGCTTTGTAGGTTCAGGCTATTTGCTGATATTCTGCCTTAGTTATGTGCCCCATAAAATCCTAACCAAATAGGTTTAGGTGATTTAAGTGATGGTAGCTGTAAAATATTAGTACTTTGAAGAATAAGTCAGTGATATGCATGAAGCCAGGCCACCCATAAGGTAAATGAGCGATTTAATTTCTTATTGTAACCAACCAAACTCTTCTGGGGTGACCACATGCAGAAGATCAACTGTATATATAGGGCTGCCCACTTTAACTGTAATCTCTTTCAATTTAATATAAGCAGATGTGTTGAGATTACAGCTCCCTGAAATCCCAGCAACCGGTCATGTTATAATTCTTACATATCTGAGAACACCAGGCTGGAAGTAGCTGCTGTAAAACAAAAGTCCAAGGAAGGCAGTGGGCTATACTATACGAACAGTATTCAGTCATACTATTTAAACTAGTCTGCTGAATTCTGCATAACTGTTTAAAATCAATACCTAACAGTTTGATTATGAGTTTTTTTAAATGCAATATTTTATCATAACACTCATTGGTTCACTTATGTCACTTCCATCATAAAATACTTTGTATGCATATGAAATAATGGCAATCATCTTTATGTATACAACAGGGAAGAGGTCCATTCACCCCTCTTTTTCTATTAGCTTCCATATTATCTGAAAAGTTTGTATATTAAAAATACTGAAAAGATATTAGAAAGGGATACGCTTCTAGAATCTTATCAACAATTGTTTTTAATTAACTAGAGATAAAAAACATGTCCACCTTTGGTTGTCTGAATATTTAAATATGTTAAGTGCAAATGCCAATATATTACAACTTGCTAATACATGCGTTATATTTTGTACTAACTCTGGTCTTTTGAGGGGGAGGGGGAGACTACATCTCACTCTACCTGTACCATTCTGATGTCACATGGAGTTATTTCCAGCCCAGTTACCATAGAAACCACAAGGCCTTCACACCAGTTAGCAGTTCAATATATAATTTACTCAGTTTTTTCCACTCAAGTGATTGAAGCTCATATATAGCAACTGCATGCATACATGTATGCATATCTTCCTACCAATTTTATTTTACAAAAAATATAGAATTGTATGACTATAGAAATAGTTAAACAGTAAATTTGTTCCTTTAAAAAAATTGCATGGGCTCACAAAAGGAACATTAAAATTTAGGATCTGATGTCAGTTTTTCCCAAACTGAAAACCTCCCACATGTAATTAGAGACCACCACTGTGATGGCTACACAGAATCAAAATGGTAGAAGTTTGGTAAATAGATCTGTATCATAGCATCTTTAGGAAGCTTCATTATATTATATGCTCAGTACTTTAAGAAACAATCAAGCAATTGGTAGTGAGGAGAAATTCAGTGTGAAATATACAACAGTGCCAGGTGAGCTAAATTAGGCTTGAAACCACAAAATCTAGATATGTAATATGTTAGAAGAAGGGCAATAATGGTCTGAGGCATCCCAGAGCCTTTCATAGGAAAGTTGATGCCCTCTCTCATTGCTAAGGTGATGGGGATGGGGAGGAAGTAAACTTTTATTATTTTAAGATATGTAAGAAGATGTAATTGTGAAACTTGTGGCATGGCTTAAAAGCAGTATTTCACTTTTCTCTGTGGTGAGAATTATCATGTAGAAACCATGAAACGTAACAGCCATAACTACATGCTAGAGAAAAGTTTGGAGGAAAGGAAATAATTATTTTGCTACTATAGTTCCAGTCCAACTGGAATTGGGGAGTAGAAGAGAGGCAGGGTTTTAAAAGCAGAAATTAATGCCAGATGAAGCATTTCTCACAATCACAACTCCACATTGGAGGAAATGGACCCATTTGTAAACGTAGGCAATCCAACCCAGGGAGTTAACAGAAAATTTCTTCTACAGAAAAGAAAATGCATGGATTTTCCCCATCTTAATGATACAGTGACAAAAGTTCCAGACAAAAATTCCTCTTTGGTGTAACACATCTTTCAGAATCTGAGCTGATCATTTTCATTATAAAATATAGATTTATTTTTAGTCTTAGACAAAGAATGTTGAATGTGAATGTTGTTACTGAAACATTTTTCCAATTCTTAAGGCAATTATTCTTCAGTCCCATCTCACTGAGTCTTTGTGAATCTGAAGAGATTGATAAAATTTGTGTAAACAGACATACATCTGCACATCTGTACTCAGATTTTGTCTCATGTATTCCTTACACATATCAGAATTAAAGCAGCATTCAATCATTAAAAAAATTAAAAGATCTTCAAGCTGCACCTTTTCAAGAAAAAGAAGTTTTCATATATTGGTTATCCCTGGATTAAAAAAAAACTAATTCAAGAGATATTTTTACTGCTTTCATTAAAAATTATTATTTACTCATGAGCCTCTGTACAAATTCAGTGAAATGTAGCAATTCCCATATAAATCCAAGAGGGGATAGTAATAGACATTTAATTAAGCTTTGTCTTCTGATAACAACAGTCTTGTAGAAAAAATTCTTGTTTGAAATGTTTTAAATAATTTGTAAACTGGCCAGTCTCTGGGAGTCAGGCAGAATATAAATTTAATAAAAGCAAAACCTAAGGGAAAATCTGTGCGCGTGCAAAACTATAGAGAGATTGTGCTTTTTTATATGTGAATATTAAAAATACCTATTGCAGATTTTTCTTAGAAATCTTTTTGTCTTGACATATCACTTGTTGTTTCTTATCCATATTTCTAAGGTCATTAATTGTATAATCTAATTATATTCATGTTTAGTCTGAAGTTTAATGTTCTATTTTGAATGAAGAATCTATGAGACTATAGACTAAGGCCCCAATATAGTATAAACCTTTTATATCACTATCAGCTCCCTTATAGGATTCTTGTATGAAAAAAAAATGGACAGGAAAATGCTATGTATATTGTTTTGAGTTTCTAAAAAATGCAAGATATACATTTAATAAGTAAGTAAACAAACAAGTCCTACCGAATTCAGCTTGCTCTGAATATTTATTTATTTGTTTGTTTGTTTGTTTGTCTATTTATTTATATAGCACGTACATGAGTAACTGGTTGGATTTTCTAGGTCCAGAAATGATTATACTGCCAAATTTACAAATCAGTTCATAAAAATATAATGATTAACAAATATATTTTGGGGAAGAGAATTCAATCAATTTTCCTCCCTTTCATGATCATTTCTTCAAGCTTGAATCTCTAAGCCTCTGTGGGAAGCAGAGGAAAAGGGGTTTAATAGTTCACACCAATGATCAGTTTCAAACCCCACCCCCACCCCTAACCTGGTATCATCTGATGCAGGGGTGTCAAACTGCCGGAAGCTGTGCCCGCCCTATGCAATGGCAAAATTTCCCCGATACGTTGCGCAACATCATGTGATGTCGCGAGTTTGACATGTCTGAATTGTGTTCACTAGCATTCTAACCAACCCCAATGATAAAAATTGAATACATGGAAAATATTCAGGTTGGGAAAGACTGTTTTAGGAACTGAAGGAGTAGGTCTCGCTATAGTTCCAAATATTGATATAATAGATTGGAAACCATACTGTCCCACTACTGTACTACATTTGCTGTTCAGAACTTTTCCATACTCTGGATTTTATGTATGAAAGAGCTCTTGTTTACAGACATTGCATGATTATTTACTATGGATGCTGAGATAGGTGATCCCATAAAGTATGGTTGTACAACCTTTTGGCTTGCTTGGGCTGCATTGAGAGAAGAGGAGCTGTCTTGGGCACATATAAAATATATAATATTAATGTATATAGATAACAAACTTCCTTTATTTTATAAATACTTTTTATTATCTTGTGAGGCCGGCATTACTAGCTATCTGGGGCCGTATGTGGTTCATGGGCCATAGGTTGGGCATACCTGCCACAAAGGTTCCCCAAAAAGCAAACAAAGATCCAAGAAGAAAACCTGGCCCAAAGCACTTTGTTCCTTATCACACATTCAGCAATAAGATAAGTAAAAACCATTTACATGTGCAGGATACTGTAAGTTATATAAGCTAAGATGAAAAAATATAACCACTGAAGCCACTGATTACATATTACAACAACTCTGGTAAAACTAGCTGCCACACATAAGAAGCCAGTAAACTTCATTCCCTTTTATCAAAGCACTGATGATGTTACCTAGTTTGGTAATGGAATATATGCAAGAAAAAAAGATTGCCGAGTAATTTATCTAGTTCTAAAAAATTTTGTCCTTTCATTTTTCAAGTACATTTCTAGTCTTGAATACAGAAAATTAGAACAGAATGTACTGGTCATCTATTTTAATAAAATGTTCTCCCTCTTCCCCACCATTACTGTTCTGGTTCAACAGAATAGAGAAAGAGGAAAAAACAATTAGTCTGATTGACAAAATAAGGAAAACTATAAAGGGGCTCTTTATCCATGCACACTCACAGAATTTTTCTTCTCTGTTCATTACACCAGAAGTTTCCAACTCCTTGCTAATATTTTTGAAAGTCTGGAGAAATAGTAATATTAGCTCTCTCTCTCTCTCTCTCTCTCTCTCTCTCTCTCTCTCTCTCTCTCTCTCTCTCTTTCACACAGACACACCAATCATCAGTCAACAAAGCTAACTGGAATGAAAGCTAGAATAGATAAAATATTGTTTTATACAGTGAGTAATTAATTTGTGGAACTACAATATGGTGATGGGCACTAGCTTAAATAGCAATAAATATATTTATGGAGTTCATGTCTATCAGGACTAATGGCTTTGAAGCCTCAATGTTTTATCCTGAGGTTGTGGGAAGTATATCTCCAAATGCCAGTTGAAACTATATAAAAGGGGTATGTCTTCATCTCCTGTTAGCAAGTACCTCAGAGGCATCTGGTTGAGCATTGTGAGAAAATGCTGAGCTAAGATAAGTCTTGTTTTGATCCAACAGGGCTGTTCTTATGTTCTCATGAAATCTGAAGTTGAAGAACACAGAACATTAAAGAGTTAAAAATAAATTATTTGGGATTATAAAATGATAGAGGCAAAGCTTAATTTGGACTAAGCTATGAAATTTATTGTAATTTCAGGATACATTGCTGCCACATTTCTAAAGAAGGAAAAGCAGAATATGCCAAGTACTTCCTCCTCCCATCATTCCTTTCCATCTGTCACTAAGACAACTGCTCAAAGCTCTATTGCTACAGGTATGAACTTGGTAATTCATACATGTGGTTGAGCAACATTCTAACATATATGATTATAAGGAGACCTGTCATCACGGTATCAAGGATTGGACAGTGGTTTTAAAATGAAATAGGGCAAGCTTTCTTTGCTTTAGCATAGAATGGATGGCACATTCCTCTGAAGATTTGGCATATCTGTCTCCTGTACATATAGTATAAAACATGCATTGGCTTCAAAGACGTGGGATTCATTTCAACATATTGACCCTAAAGAAATAAAGGATATTCCACCACTTGGCGCACATCCCTTTTATGGCTCCTTGAGACATTTGGGAGAGGGGCTGGGAGTAGCTTTTTAAGAGATTGGATTATATTGGAAGCTCTGGAGAAGGAATGTCAGACAGACCTTCCAGATTTCCATTATGTTAGATAATTACCATACTGTCTCCTAGGGAAGGTTGGAGACAGTGTGGTAATTGTCTAATATAATGGAAACCAGTGTATAATCTAGTGTTCTAGAGAAGGTTATTGAAAAGGAAGTAGAGCTTCAGGTGCAGAATGACCTAGAACTAACAGGTTAGCCTGACCTTTCAGGCAAGGTTTATGCCTGAAAAAGGAATGGAAATGGCATTGGTTGCTCTAACAGATGTCCTTAATAAGGACTTAGGTAAGGAAAAGTCTTGTTTGACCTCATAGCAGCATTCATTACCACTAATCATGGTATTTTTCTGGACTGTCTATGAAGATTAAGGGCAGGCACAATCATTTTGCAGTGATTCTTTTTTTCCTGGTAGGATGATCCAGGGTGGTGATGGGAATGACAGATGAATCTGATGGGCTCTCTTTTGTCAGGTGATATAGAGCAATAGTAATAGCACTTAGACTTATGTACCACTTCACAGTGCTTTATAGCACTCTCTAAGTCAGGGGTGTCAAACTCAATTTCATTGAGGGCCGCATCAGCATTGTGGTTACCATTGGGGGGCCGGGTAGGTATGGCTGGCATGGGCATGGCCTACTGGGTGGGTGTGGCCAGCTCCATGTCACTCATGTCAGGGGCACCTGTGCGGGCCTGGGCAGGAATGAGGCGCATCCGAGAGTGGGGAAGGGTGGGTGAGATGGGGCGAGCGCCAGGGCATGGTCCACTGGAGGAGCCTCACTGAGCCTCAGGCTGTGCATGGAGGCCCTGGACAGTGGCATGGACTGGCCAGACCCCTGGGCAGCAGAGGTCAAGTGCCCAGCCCGGCCCTTGAGCTCCCACAGCATCAGGACCCTACAGCCTTGTCTAGCCTAGCTGCACTTCCCCGAGGGGGCGCCCAGCTGCACTTACCTCCTCCTCAATGCTGCTGCTGCTATGCTCACTCTCCTTGGCCAGGTTTCTCATGGTGGGTGCAGGAGGACAAAGTGCATGTGTCAGAGGGAGGCCTCTCCATGCGAGGAAACCTGGCTTTGTAACCAAAGCATCCTCAGCAATAGGATGGGAGACCACAGGAAATGGCAAAAGGGCACCAGGGCTGCTGGTGGCCAAGTACTAAAGCAGGACTTCCTTCCTTCCTTCCTTCCTTCCTTCCTTCCTTCCTTCCTTCCTTCCTTCCTTCCTCCCTCCCTCCCTCCCTCCTTCTCCTCTTTCTTTCTTTCTTTCTTTCTTTCTTTCTTTCTTTCTTTCCTTCCTTCCTTCCTTCTCTTTCCTTCCTTCCTACCTCCCCTTCTTCCCTGCCTCCCTCTTTTTCATTCCCATCTCCTTCTTTCCTTCCCTTACTTTTTTCCTGTTTCCCTGCCCTCCTTTCTTCCCTCCTTCTCTCTGTGCCCAGGAAGGGACGAGGAGAGGGGAAGAGGTTGGCAGCATTTCTCTCAAAGAATAAGAGTTGGAAGAGACCTTTGAGGTCTTTAGTCCAAGCTTCTGTTCAAGCAGGGGACATATACCATTCCAGACAATGGAATATCCAATCTCTACTAAAAGCCTCCAGTGATGGAGCATCCACAACTTCTGAAGGCAAGCCTTTTCACTGGTTAGTTGTTTTCACAAGTCCTTAGTTCTAGACTGGTTTTCTTCTTGATTAGTTTCCATTTATTATTTGCCTTCTGATGCTTTGGAAAATAGGTTGACCCCTTCTTCTCTGTGGCAGCGCCATCAAATATTGGAACACTGCTATCATGTCACCACCCCTAGTCTTTTTCACTAAGCTAGACATACGCAATTCCCACAAACATTTGCCATATGTTTTAGCCTCCAGCCCCCTAATCATCTATGTTTACCATCCATTTAGAGCAGATGGTCCCCCTGGTTTGGTTTACAGAACAGTGGCCACAAGCAGAGCCTTCTCAGAGACAGCACCCCCATTATAGAACTTTCTCCCAAGGAAAATATGAACAGTGCAGCTGTTTAATATGCAACTCCAAACACACTGTTCAGCCAGGCATATGTAAAACAACAACACATTTAATGGTCAAACAGCACTAAGTAAATTACTACTACTATTTTTCTTTCTTAAAATACACACTTTTAATATTGTTTTAAGCAGTGCTAGTGATGCTTTACAATAGCTGTCTTTGAGAGTTTTCTTGTAAACCACCCTAGATTTCTCAGAAACTTTTAATTTCAAATTAGATGTTGATTTAATAAATTAGGCAGAAGAAACAAATGTATGTGTATGAGAAACAGAGAGAGGGAGAGGGAGGGAGGGAGGGAGGGAGGGAGAGAGAGAGAGAGAGAGAGAGAGAGATCCCCTTTTTGTAAGTTTGCTTACTCTGCAACTCCCTGCTGGCTCAATCTCTCTCTGTCTCTCTCTCTCTCTCACACACACACACACACATCCAAACACCACACACACACAGGTTAATAAAAAAGAGGAGGGGGGAGAAAGGTGGAAGCTCTCCTTTTTTTGTAAAATCTCAGCTTCCTCCTCCCCTCCTGGCTCTCTCTCTCTCCCTCTCCCTCTGTCTCTCTCTCTCTCTCTCTCTCACACACACACACACACACACACAAATAAAAGAGGGGGAGAAAGTGGAAGCTCTCCTTTTTTGTAAAACCTCAGCTTCCTCCTCCCCTCCTGGTTCTCTCTCTGTCTCTCTTACACACACACACACACACACACACACACACCCTTCCTGTTTTCTCCTCCTCATCCTTTTCCTCAGCTGCATCTGAACGGAGTGAGAGGAAGTTATTAAAAAAAAGAGAAGGGGTGGAAGAATGGGGGAAGCTCTCCTTTTTTGTAACACCTCTGCTTCCTCAGCTGCCTCCTCTTCTACTCCTGACCCGGGCCTGACGGGGTTAAGCTGGGAGGGGAGGGATGGGCTAAAGCAAATGAGCTGCTGCTGTTTCCTGCACATGCTCCAAGGCACCCAGCTGGGTTGCGGTAGGCCAGGGCTGGGGCAGAGGGGGGGGCGGTCCCTTGCCATTTCTGGGACAGCACCAAGGGGCCAAATCTGGGCCCTCCCTGGGCTGCATCTGCCCTGCAGGTCTTGTGTTTGACATGTCTGCTCTAAGTGGTTTACAGAGTCAGCATATTGTCCCCAACAATCTGGGTCCTCATTTTACCGACCTTGGAAGGATGGAAGGTTGAGTCAACTTTGAACTGGTGAGGATCGAACTTCTGGCAATGAGCTGAATTAGCCTGCAATACTGCATTCTAACCACTGCCCTGTCATGGTTCCTATATCATTCAATTCTATAATTATTTTGCAACATGAAACTTCTGGGAAGGATGTTCATAGACCATCACCACCACCACCAAATTCACGATTTGAGTCAGTAGATGTCTGGAACAATCTTTGTCTGTAGTAACTCCCACTTTATGGAACAGTCAGCAATCAGAAGACACAATAGCAATTCTTCTGGTATCTTTTTCAAAAGGTGTAAGAAAAGGTTTTTTTTTTTCTATTGGCACTTGAGGGTTGTCACTACTATTGAGCTTAATTAGCACCTATTTTTATTAGCAGTTCTTATTTATGAAAGATGTAATGTAATGTAATATCTGTAATTTCAGATATTACCAGATAGTTCTGTAAAGTCATAAAACCAATTTAACTCCGAAAGATAAAAAACTGGTTAGAAATATGTATATATAGTTTGGACCTAGGAATGAATGTATAATGTATCACCTCTAACTGATTCTGGTGTCCTAAAAGTCTAAGGTCAGTTCAATTTACAGCAGCAATTGAAGGGCTGAGAAGACAGCACAGTGGCCAAACAGTCTACTATGAAGCACAACTTTGGGACATGCTCCAGTGTGGCACTCCTATTTTCACTAAAGAGACCATTGTGATAAAACAAGTCATCAACATAATTCTGAGGTTCCAGTGTAAAAGCAGCAGAACAGAATCATAATGATAATGAAGGTTGATGCACCCAGCCACTATTTTTGCTGCATTCTTAAAGAATGGGTAGCTACTGTTTGGCTGTCTCAGCATGGAAGATTTTAATAATGTCAGGTGTTAAAAGGAGAAAGATAAAGCTTTCTTTCAAATAAAATGCTTATATTTAGCAAAGTATGCCTGATAACAATAAAACTCAGAGATACAAAAGAAGAATAAAATTTGCAGGCTATGTTCCTATTCCTCTTTATATTTATATTTTCAATCTTACTACTTTACAAATATAAATCCTGAACAATTATTAAATTGGGAGAGAAACACTAAGGCGGAAAATTAAAATTGTATTCCTGCACCTGATATATATATGTATGTATGTATGTATGTATGTATGTATGTATGTATGTATGTATATATGTATATCCAAGAACGTTTGAAATCTGTAACCATTTTCAACAACATGGGCAATTCTTATACCAGCAGTACAACTCAATTTTGAACACCTAGAAATAGGATTGGGCAGCACTTTAAATAAAATTCTTAACAGATGTTCTGGTATACTTAGGAATGCAATGCTCTTTAAAGCAGCCATATCTTTTACTGAGCTTCCATGGCTGTCTTCTGAAACTGCCATGTGAGTACAGAAAAAAATATGGTTGTTTTAAAATTGCAGAGCAATGCTTCATCTCCAAAACACATTTTTGGAATAAAATATGAAGCACTGCATAGCCATAATTGAATTTTAGTTTCTTCATGAATTAAATGTTCAGAGTACTTCTCTTCTAATCCAAGAAATCAGGCGAGTTTTTAAGGTATCCATTCTTCCAGTAAAATGCTATCCTCTTCAACAACCTGTATATGTGACAAGGGGTAAAATTATGTTCATACTCCCAAGCTTTTATTTTTTTTAGTTATGCTTGTTTTTTTTAATTTTTTTAAATTTATTTGTATGGTGATTCTGTTTTATTGTTCTTCTAGCTATCAAAATACTAATGAAGAGCTAAAAAAACAATTTAAGATTTTTTTTAAAAAAACTAGTCATGTATAGTCCACTTTTTTCAGAAATGAAAACAATTGGTAAACAACTACTGCAACCAAGGAAACCATGCATGCATAACACCCCAAATCCAATGTAATTTTAAATCATATTTCCATAATCTTTAACACAAATCAACAGATTCAGATAATAGTTCTAAGAGGGAAAGAAATAAGATGAAAGCAGTAGTATATATTCTAAGAGTAGACAAAATGGTTGATTCATAAAAGCAGTCATGACGATTAAGACAATAGTTTTACATCTGCTGAAATGTGCATTCACTTCTATCCCTAGATTTGGTTTTGGGTCATTACTGTGTTATTGAAACTAAAAATGAGGAAAAACCATAAAAAATTAAGTTATTCTTCCATAGTAGTTTCCTCTTTTCTATAGTGCAGAGATTTCATACCATGCTATTGGCTTAAATGCAACAGAGATAGCACAGAGACAGAGGGAGAAAGTTGCTATCTTGAAAGTCATTATGACATCCATTCTCACCTGGTTTCTGAATCTGTAAAAACAGTGGAAGCTGCTGGAAATATTCTGATCCACTGTCAGGAAAGTAAGCATGATGTTTAGCACTATAAACAGATCACTCAAAACTGACAGACACATACATATAGCATATTTTCAGAGCTGGAGTCTCCCTCTTTCTCATGCTACCAAGCTGATGATTTGCCTGCCTGTAATTCTCTCTCCTGTATATTTTTTTTTAAATGAGAATATTTCTGATTCTTTCCTTTACTTTGAAATTACAATGAACAAAAGTAAAGGGAGATAGGAGGGATGGAAGTATTTAACATTTAGAGAATGTTTGTGATTAAGGAGGTGAAGTAGAAATGAAAAAGACAGCAAGAATATATCTAGAATTTAAAAAATAATAATAGGCAAATAAGGCACAGCAAAAATATTTGTTATTGATAACAGTCCAGAAGTTAGGGAGAGGGTTTATTCCATGCTCACTTGGGAGAACAGCAATAAATGGAGTTAACAACTATGAAAAAAGCAAAGCAGAATTTTTTCTTTCAGTCTTTCTAGTTTCTAGATTTTACATCCTCGGTTGTTATATTACCAAGTTTTATCTATTAATCACAAGCAGTTCATATATGTTTATTCAAAAATATTTCTCACTGAGTTAAATGTATAGACTGCAACGCTGATATTTACCTGATACAAGGCTCATATGATTCAATGTGATTTACTTCTAAATACAGAAGCACAGGAATGCATTGAAACTAGAAATGAAGAAAAGGTGTTCAGTGAAACTTATAATCTTTTAGGGACTGGTCCCCAGGAAACCTCTAAGCCCCTGTAAAAGAACTTACTTTTTTGAAATATAAAATGAATTTGAAAGGTTGAATATAAGGGCAGTGGCTATTTGTAATCCTCAAACAATAACTTTTCCTTTCCAATCCAGAATTACCAACATCATGGCACAATTCTTTATGACAATTTGACAATGACTAAAATCCTATAGTCTATTGAACTTTGCTATTGCTATCAGGTTGCAACTATGCATTACCTTGGAGTTCCACACATATCAGCAGAATTTATTTCTTTAAAAAGCAGCTCATCCATCCCTATATACAGTTTTGAAGACTCATATAAGGAACTCCCCAATGAATGTTCAAAATTTTATATCGGTGTGCAGAATAACTAAATTCTAACAAAACATAGCACTAACCCAGGATGTAAATCTTTCAGAGCTGTTTTTCTTTTTCTTTTAAAAAATATACTTCTTGTTTCACTAGCTTGGTTATTAAGATTTTAACATCATTCACCATATAGATACAATGGGTATTACTATGTGCTTCGGCATCCATAGTGAATGTATGTTGTTGTTGTTAATTGCGAAGTCGTGTTCAACCCATCGCGACCCCATGGACAACATTCCTCCAGGTCTTTCTGTCCTTTACCATCTTCTGGAGTCCATTTAAGTTCACGCCTACTGCTTCAGTGACTCCATCCAGCCACCTCATTTTCTGTCATCCCATTCTTCTATTGCCTCAATCTTTCCCAGCATTAGGCTCTTCTCCAGTGAGTCCTTCTTTCTCATTAGGTGACCAAAGTATTTGAGTTTCAACTTCAGGATCTGGCCTTCTAAAGAGCAGTCGGGGTTGATCTCTTCTAGGATTGATCGGTTTGAACGGCTTGCAGTCCAAGGGACTTGCAGGAGTCTTCTCCAGCACCATAGTTCAAAGGCCTCAATTCTTTGACACTCAGCCTTTCTTATGGTCCAACTTTCACATCCATACATTGCAACTGGGAAAACCATGGCCTTGACTATACACACTTTTGTTGGCAGGGTGATGTCTCTGCTTTTTAGTATGCTGTCTAGATTTGCCATAGCTTTCCTCCCCAGGAGCAAGCATCTTTTAATTTCTTGGCTGCAGTTCCCATCTGAGGTGATCTTGGAGCCCAGGAAAATAAAATCTGTCACTACCTCCATTTCTTCCCCATCTATTTGCCAGGAATTGAGAGAGCCGGATGCCATGATTTTGGTTTCAAGCCAACATTTGCACTCCTTCTTCACCCGCATCAAGAGGCTCTTTAGTTCCTCTTCACTTTCTGCCATTGGAGTGGTATTATCTGCATATCTTAGGTTGTTGATATTTCTCCCGGCAATCTTAATTCCAACTTTTGATTCATCTAGCCCTGCCTTTCTCATGATGTGCTCTGCATATAAGTTAAATGAATGTATAGTACCGGTATATGTCAAGCTCAATACAGTGCCATCATGATTAAAGCTCTTCCGTATCATGACATCATACAAAGGGTGGAGCTTTGTCACAATAGAACATTACTTTCATTTTCATAAAAGAATTGGACACTGTAATTTCCCTTTTTTTCTTCTTCTCCACTTTCTGCTTTTTATGGAATAGATAATTCATTTTTTTTCTTCAAGTTCTGTAGCACTTGTCCAATGCCTACTTAATGTAACAAATTGTATTTGTGACATGGGCAGATTTAAGAAAATGCTTTCTGGAAGCAATGTTAGTGGTTACAATAAATATATATAATATTAATCTCAGTTAGCTATGAGCTCTTTTGATGGTTTTAGACAGATTGCTGTATTTCACCCAGAACCATCTATGCAGGCATTCCTATTCACCCACCTTATAAGCCTCTTGTACAGATTTATAAATATATTTGAAGCACCTTAAGCAAACAGGATATACTTTGTATAAACACTGAATATTGTTACTGTAATACATAAATATTACATGTCTTAGTAAGTAATGTAAATGCATTTTAAATGCCATAGTGATTACAAGTGTAAAACAGCAAGAACTATTCCTATAACATCACAATATCCATGTCTGTCCAAGCCAAATTATTACTATTACTATTACTACTATTTTGTTGTTGTTGTTATTCAAACATAGTTTCTGCAATTTCAGTTTCAATGTACATTACAAGAGATAGCAAGGTTTTAAGTCATTATAGAAATATAAGATACTTATAAAAGAGATAATGTTAGTGATATGAAAGGCCTGTGAAATAAATGAACTATCTTATCTCTCTTTGGAAGACAAATAAGAAGACAACAAAGGTCTTGTTTACCTATATAAATACTAGTAAAATTTCAGAATCACTCTTCCATTCTAAACATAAATCTCTGACTATGTCTAAGAGAAAAAGAAGGCATCTTGTTTAACCATCCAATGCTTGTTTAACCATCCAATGCTCATTGTTATTCCGATTACTTACAGAGAAACAGGAATGAAAAAGAACAGGAACGGGAGGAATGTCTGATCAGTTGCCTGGACAGGAATCACTTAGGCCTCATTTCACAGAGAAAAGGCTGATGTTTAAAGAAAGAGTTTCAATTTTCCTGGCTGTCTACATACTCATTTCAGCCAAGGAAGCAACAGCACCTGTTTCAAGTGCCTAGTTACAGATAGTGCCAGGCAGTTGTGAAACAAATATTCTGAATTCGGCCCAGATTCTGTAGTCTCTGTGTAATGTACAATTCAATCTATTTATGGACTGTATTTAGACTTGAACCAGACTGAAGCAGACAATACAAAGCCCCAGTGTATCAAGCTTTTGTTTATATCTTAAACAGTTCTGTGTCCCATTGCTATAAAATTCATTTACATTAAAAAACTCAATTCATCCCACTGGGGACTGACCATAAGCATATATGGACTAAAAAAGGGCAAGAAACAATAAACTTCCCTGTCTGTGATCCCCTGAAATCAGAGTTCAGACAGGCAGTGAGTGTCATACCTGTATTTATGGATAAAGAACTCCAAGATCGAGAGCTGTCATATCTGCATCCTTCCACTGCATGTAGAAAGAGGGGAGGAGGAAACGAGAGAGGAGGAGCAACTAGCTTTAACTGGATCATACCGGTAGCAGCTCCATCACAATTCAATCTGTCAAGGGCTGTATAAGAAATATGTTTCTTCAAGATTTAGACAAAAAGGGGGGGAGGGAGCATTCTCTCTCAAAAATGCAATCATTTCCATACTAAGCAGCTTGGGCTAAAGCAAACTTGCATGCATATAAAATCAGGCACTTATATGCATCAAAAAAAAAGAGAGGGGATTTAAGAAAGACAAAGATTTAGTATGAAAGAGTTCAGATGGGCTGGAAGTAAAATTATTGGGATCATAGAAAATAAGCAAAAGAAAAAAGGTATGAGAAGAATTATTCCTTTCTGGTTACCCTGAAAACCCATATAATGAAAGAGCTGCAAGGATAATTACTCTCACTTGTTTGGCATGGCAGGGCATCATGCTGCCACGGGGCCAATTTCCTCTCTTCTTCTCCCAATTAGCATGCCAAGTAGTCCAAACAGCTCATTGGGTACTGATTGGAGAAGCAGACCAGCAGCCAAATACCTCTTCATCCAATGAGAAGGCAGCATGTGTTTGCTAGAAAGCTTCAGCTTCCTTCATTTTGTGTCCTTCTCCGCTATCATTCTCTCTCTTCTCCTCAGGAGACACTAAAGGAGGTGATAAAAACAGTGAACCCATCCTTCCCCTCCCCAGCTGGTCTCATTCACAGCTCACAGTAGTCCTGACTTCCTCAAGGGACCTACTAATGAAGACAGCCGATGGCGGACATTAATCTCCCCCCCACCCCACCCCTGTCGATTTATACTTCCACAGAGAATTCTGGCTCCCAGCCAGAGGGCTCAGCACATTCTTCTTGTTTTTAGACAGTAAGAGAGATTGCCGCACTCTCACACATACCCATTTCTTTTAAATACACATCCAGACAGTCAATTTAGGAAGACAGCAGCTTGAAGGAAACATTAGAAAGCCAAAGAGATGTTGAATAACACCTTTACATTCCTAAACAATCCTTTTATTCCAAAGCATTTTGCAGGCACAGCTTTCCAACTATAGTTCTCTTTTTAGCTATCTATATTATAGCTACAACGCAAGGAAAATTATACACTATTTTCCAACTGTAGTTCTCTTTTTCAGCTATCTATATTATAGCTACAATGCAGAGAAGATTATAAACTATCAAATGGAATTTGGGGCATTAAAATAGAACTTCACCAGGAAATCAGATTTTAAAATACATTTTGCTTTCAGACTGAACTCAAGATCCCTCATTCTGATTAGTTACGTTTTTCAAATTCAAATATGTTACATACAAGACATCAAGAGGACTGGATTTTTTTCCACATTTTCAATTCACAAACTAGAGATAATTAGTGATTGTTAAGAACAAAATTAGTTTGAATACATATTCCAGAACGAACCTTTTTGGTAGGGGCAATCAGTTTTTCAACCTTGTTAGATATTATGAGAAGAACTTCAAAGCAGTCACAAAACAAGATTTCCAAGACAAAAGGCCAGAGTGCTTTCAGCACACTGAAAAACTATTTTAATGCTACAATCCTTCTCACAAATCAAAACAAATCAAGTTTTGTGTGTTAACAATGCTTTCTTAAGCAAAAACTAAAAACATCTATATGATTCTAAATATATTTACTCTGAATTTCAGCTTTACCAAATTCAATTATGAAAGCACAGAAACAAAGGCTTTTTAAAAGGTTTGCATTTAAAATATTCACAGTGCATGCATGTCCCTTTGAGTCAGTTGTGGGAAAGTCTGCAATTTTTTTAAAAAAAGTAATTAAAATTATCATAATATAAAATACAAATGAAAATAAAGATAGGAAAACGGGAAAGGGAAGTTTTCTTGGCAAAGTTTTTCAGAAATGATTTGCCATTGCTACTTTCCTGAAAGAGTGACTGGCTAAAAGTCACTCAGCTGGCTTCATACCTAAATCAGGATTAGAACTCATGATCTCTATGTTTCTAGCCTGATGCCTTAACCACTACACCAAACTGGTTCTAATAGAGGACTCTCCTTAAAATTTGATCTGTGTATTAGACAAATGTGCCTGGTAACATACATTATATAGATATGTTAATCATAGTGAAGAAACAATATTTATTTGATGAAACATCTACTCCAATTTTCCATTAATAGGAATATTATTTTCAATTCCAAATTGTAACAATTTGATTGTAAGTAGGACCAAGTCAAAATGCTACATTTCACTTTCCAATTTGTAGTGAAATAATATGCATGATTGGAAACAAAATCTTACCATCTACTGTCAGAACTCCTTTTAACAATAAGCAATAGAATTTCCTACTAATTTATAAACCTGAGGTACCTCTTGGATCTGAAAGAGAGCAAAACTTAATACTATCATAAAAATACAGGAGCCACTTTTGATTGTGTTTAAGAAGGTAAAAGTAAAGATTTTCCCTGTCCAGTCATGTCTGATTCTAGAGGACAGTGCTCTCCTCTTGTATTTACCAGCCTCTATTATTGAATGGCATACTATCTCTGATCCTAGGATATATAGCCATTATAACTTGTAATGATTAATAGTCTTATCCTTCATTAATTTCATAATCCCTTTTAAAGTCCTCCAAGTTGACAGCCACCAGTAGTATATCCTCTTCTGACTGCTCTGCTGTGCTTCCTCTTTTCCTCTGATTGCTTGTAAATTCTTCTTTCTTAAATGATTCTTTTCTTTCCCCTGACATATCTTGGTAATGAGGGCAAATAAACACTTGGGCTTTAAACAGCAGAATGTATAAACCTAGCTTTCATAAGCAAGCAGTATTTATGTCTCAACTACAATAAACAATTAAAAGGGGAGATTGTTGTTGGAATATGTAGCAATATACCCCCTTTAAATACCTTTTGTCACCACAAACCATGACCACGGACCACCAAGACTTGTCTCAAGATTTAAATCAACATTTCTTCAAGCCTTTGCGGACCCCCTGTGACAAATATTGCAGACCCCCAGGGGTCTGTGGAGCACAGGTTGAGAACCACTGCTCTAGATTATTTATGCATTTCTCCAGTGGCATATAGGAGAAATACTGCTTCGATAGATCTTTCTACAGATACTTGATTTCTTTATCTTTTCTTCTTTTTTCCTAAATTCACTGGGTCTTTTCTTTCCAGCTTTGAATTAACTTTTTCCCAGATGTGGCAAAAGATCTCTTTTTCTGGTTGTCTTAAACAAATTTCCCTACACTTTTCCTACTCAAAAGCTAATCCTCCCTCCCTTTTCTCTCAACTTTCTCAAGCTGCCCTGAGTTTTGACTTTTTCAGGGTCATAGCCAGCCTCTAAACCAGCGGTTCTCAACCTGTGGGTCACGACCCTTTTGGGGGGTCACACGAGCCTTTCACAGGAGTCACCTAAGACCATCAGAAAACACATATTTACAATGGTCTTAGGCAGGGCTTGTTAACCGCCTTCTCTCCCTCCCCCCCTCCGCTCTACCTCATTTGTTTGTGGAAAAATATGCTGCTTGGCGGCAGTCAGCACGAAGTCTACCAAATGTGCCCTGCAGGGGGCGCATGAAGAGCGCAGGCACAGAGCAAGGCTCTGCCCTCCCCAGAGACTCATTGTGCAGCAACCGGATTGACTTCTTCTCGTGCACGCAGGTCAGCGAAGGGGAGGCCACCGCAGCACCCACTCCTGCGCCCGTCAGCTGGCAACCCCTGAACTTGCGCCAGCTGACGCAAGAGGGAGGGAAGGAGGAAGGGACTCTTCCTCCTCTCCATGCTTCAAAGCATGATCAGCTTCCCAAGGGTGCCACAATCCTCATGAAAGTGGGGGAGGAGGGAGAAGCAAAGGGGGCGAGAAAGCTTGCGGCAGGCTCGAAGCAGCACCTGCCAGCGTTGGTGATGATAAATTCCCCACAAACCCAGGGAAGGGGTGGAGAAAAGGAGCCCCCATTGGGAGGAAACCGCCACCTTCTTCTCCTTGGCTTTACGCTCTTCTGTTTCTCGGCAGCCAGGCTGGCAAGCCTCTCCTGGCTGGAACTTCCTTTCCTTCCCTCCCTCTTGGTCTCTTCCTTCTTCCCTCCCTCTCCCATTGTTCCTTCCTTCCTTCCTTCCCTTCACCTCCCTCTTTGTCCCTTCTTCCCTCCCTCTCCCCCTTGTCCCTTCCTTCCTTTCGCCTCCCTCTTTGTCCCTTCTTCCCTCCCTCTCCCCCTTGTCCCTTCCGTCTTTCCTTCCTTCCCTCTTGTCCAGGATCGGGGCGAGCCTCTACAGCTGATCCGCACTTCTGCAGCTGTAGCTGCTCTTCTTGGCTCCTGCCCAGCAAACTTGCTTGCTAGAAAACATGCGCTTGCTAATTTAGCAGAAGCGCGAATCAGCTGTAGCCCGGCGCTGATCCTGGAGCTTCTGCTAACTTAGCAAGCAGCATGCCTTTCGGCAAAGCTGAGCAAGTGAGCTGGGCGAGCTCTCCTCTGTCTCTGCCTGTGCACAGGCAGGTTTGCCGGCAGTAAAGCCCCCAGCCACGCTGGCAACCTATCCCCCTCTCCTTGTCCCTTCCTGGGCACGGAGGGGGGGGAGGAAGGAAGGGACAAAGAGGGAGGGAAGTAAGGAACAATGAGAGAGGGAAGGAAGGAAGGAACAATGGAAGGGAGGGAAGGGAGGAAGGGACAAAGAGGAAAGGAAGGAAGGAAGGAAGGAAGGGACAAGGGGAGAGAGGGAGGGAAGGAGGAAGAGACTAAGAGGGAGAGGAAGGAAAAGAAGGAAGGAAGGAACAATGGGAGAGAGGGAGGGAAGGAGGGAAGGAGGAAGAGACTAAGAAGGAGGTGAAGGAAAGGAAGGAAAGAAGGAAGGAAAGGACAATGGGAGAGAGGAAGGGAAGGAGGAAGAGACTAAGCAGGAGGTAAAGGAAAGGAAGGAAGGAAGGAAGGAAGGGACAAGGGGAGAGAAGGGAGGGAAGGATGACCCAGAGACCCACAGATTTCCCCCCACAGGCACACTGCAACCTGAGTGATCAGCTGACCACGCCCCCTGGCCATTGATCACGTGATCCTGGGACACTGTGAACGTCATAAGTATGAATCAGTTGTCAAGCATCCAAATGTAAATCACATGACCCTGGGGATGCTGCAACAATCATAAGTGTGAAAAATGATCATAATTCGCTTTTTCATTGCTGTTGTAACTTCAAACAGTCACTAAGCAAATTGTTGTAAGTCGAGGACTACCTATACTTTCCCATTTTTTCCTCTTTTTTTGGTCAAGTTTTTGATACCCCACCCTGGCCAGCTAGATGGGGGGTTGGGAGTCACCACAACATGAGGAACTGTATTAAAGAGTCGCGGCATTAGGAAGGTTGAGAACCATTGCTCTAAACTCTTTAAATATATAATAATACAAGATAGTCATTAACTTAATGACCACAACTGGGAGCAGAATTTCTGTTGCTAAGCAACATGGTTGTTAAGTGGGTTGTGCCCAATTTTATAACCTATTTTTGCCCCAGTTGTTAAGCAAATCACTGCCGTTGTTAAGTGAATCATGCATTTGTTACGCAAATCTAATTTCCCCTTGATTTAGCTTATTGGAAGCCGGCTGGGAAGGTCACAAATGGTGATCATATGACCTGGGACACGACAGCCATTGTAAATACATGCCGGTTGCCAAGCACCTAAATTTTTATCGCAATATTGTGGGACTGTTGTGATGGTCATAAATGTGAGGACCGATTGTAAATAACTTTTGCAGGGTCCATAAGCTCTTACTCTCTTGTTGCTTAATGCTAAAAACTGACTCTCTTTGAAATTAAAAAAAAATCCCATTCCTTAGACTTCCACAATCTGAAGTCGTCCAGATGTGCTGGGACTGCAGTTTCTAGAATTTTCTGCCAAGCAGTTGAAATAACTCTCAACTTAGGACTAAAATCAAGCCAAAATTTCTGCTACTAAGCAAGATAGTTGTTAAGTTAATTTTGCCCCATTTAATGACTTTTCTTGCCATAGTTAAGTGAATCACTGCAGTTGATAAGTTAGTAACACAATTGTTAAGGGAATCTGGGGGACTTGGGCAGAAAACAATCTTTGTTCCATCAGAGTGGAACACATCTCCAGAGAGGCGAATCAGCAGGCGGACTCCTTGAGCAGGTCAACAGTGGACCACTCCAAGTGGCGCCTGGACCCTGACTTGTTCAGGGAGATTGCGGACAGGTTTGGTCATCCTGCGTTAGACCTCTTTGCCTCTCCAACCAATTCCCAACTCCTAAGATTATTTTCCAGGTTCCCATCTCGGGGAGCAGAAGGGACGGATGCCCTCCGCAGTCCCTGGCCCGGGGAGCTGTTGTACGCCTTTCCTCTCCTTTATCTGATCCCGGCGACAATCCGCAAGATCCTGCACGAACAGGCAGAGGTCATCCTGATTGCCCCACGTTGACTGAGGCATCTGTGGTTTGCCGACCTGGTGGAACTTTCCATCTCTCCGCCGTGGAGGATTCCCTCAGGTCGTATCGCCCTCAGCCAGGGAGTCCTTCAGCATCCAGATCCTCAGTGGCTCCAACTAACCGCTTGGCACTTGAGCGGTGGGCCTTGACCTGAAACTCGTATTCATTGAGGGTGATCACCATGATCCAGCAATCCAGGGGCCCCTCCACAAATAGGATTTATGATGCCACATGGAGGAGCTTCTGTACCTGGTGTTCAGGGCACAAAGTAGAACTCTCAGATATCACTATTCCAATTGTTCTGGAATTCCTGATGGATGGGTTGGACAAGGGGTTATCTCCAAACACCATCTGCAGACAGGTTTCAGCCCTATCCACAGTGCTCCTGTGTGACAATTCCACCCCCTTGGCGCAACACCCTATGGTGCGTTCCTTCCTGCTGGAGGCTTGGCAACTAAGGCCAAGCCTCCAGCAGTCTGCCGTTATCCCTCTTGGGACCTATCCCTGGTCTTACAGGGCCTCACCTTGTCACCCTCTGAGCCCATTAACATGTGCTCCCTAAAACTGTTGTCTATGAAGGTGGCTTTCCTTGTAGCGGTCACGTTGGCCAGGCGAATTTCAGAGCCGGCTGCCCTCTCCGTCAGAGAGGACCTGTGCGTTTTCCATGCAGACAGGGTGACCCTGTGTCTGGATCCTTCCTTTGTCCCCAAGATTAATTCCTTGTACCATAGATCCCAGGAGGTGGTGCTTCCTAACTTCTCCCCTAATCCATCTCACGACCTACAGAAACAATGGCATACTCTGGACGTTCGCAGGGCCCTGAGGCATTATATCAAATGGACTTCTGCCTTCCGTAAATCCTGTTTGTTTCCTTTCAGCCCTCTTCCATGGGTCAGAAGGTTTCCTCCTCGACCATAGGCAGGTGGATCAGGGCTTGCATTGCCCAAGCATACCAGTCACCATCATTGACCATTCCTGGCTGCATCACTGCCCACTCCACCCGTAGTGCTGCTACATCGGCGGCTTGGGCGACCCAAGCTTCTATTGGGAAGATCTGCAGAGCGGCGACGTGGTCCTCGCCTTTCTCGTTTGTCAAACATTATAGAATTGACAAATTTGCCTCCTCGGATACCTCGTTTGGGCGGAGGGTGTTACAGCAAGTGGTATCTACCAGTGAGACTCAGGCCCAAACTACTTCCCCCCCTTAGGGACAACAGGGCTTTGGTATGTCCCACTGGTGGATTCTCCATCCAATCATGCTGGAGAAGGGACGTTGTCTTACTTGAACGCCTTTTCTCAGCATGATAATGGAGAATCCGCACCCTCCCCTTTTAGTATCTGTTTCCAGTATCGGATGAGCACACACGTCGGACTAATGTCTGTGCCTCGCCTTCATTGCAAACTGGGGTGCTCTTGCACAGCAGAGGCGTGGCAACCTTTCAGACTTAGTCTTATTAGAGCAAGAAGATTAAGACAACCCACTAGTGGATTCTCCATCATCATGCTGAGAAAAGGTAAGACAACGCCCCATTTCATTGTTTTGATACTGCTAACCATACATAACTACTGCACAGAAATATCCACTCACACTAAATTACATTAAAACTAGACCACATATGAATCACACATGAAGTTATGTAGCAGAAAAAACTTACATAATATGCACGATAATTCCAGTATTCCAAATTTTTAAGAGATACTGACTAAATTGCCCTACTTTCCTGAATGAATGCTACAATTCCTCTCAAACTTCTAGTGTTACCCATTTTCTGCTTCCCACTAGGTCAGAGGTCCCCAACCTGTGGGCCACAGCCCACTACCGGGACATGGGCTGTTGGCCACTGGGCCACTTGAGTGGCTGGCCAGTGCATGTGCGTGTATGCACATGCACCCCCCCATTCCTGCTAGCATTGTGGTGGTGCGTGGATGCTACCAATAGTGTCATACAGGCGCTAGCTAGTGTCACGAGTGCACCCCCACTTGCACTAGCATTACAGTGGCATGTGGGCTCTATCATCGCTGTGAGCGCACACTCCCCCACTCATGCTAGCATCGCAGTGGCATGTGGGTACTAGCATCACTCGAGAGCTTGTGGCCCCATTTGTATTGCACATGCAATCATGGCCCCGTTCATGCACGTGCTTGTAGCTCTGTTCGTGTATGCATGTGCGCACGTGTAAAGGCATCTCCACCCCACTCCCCTGCACTGGGCCACCAATCAAGAAAGGTTGGGGACCCTTGTCTAAGTCCATGTCAGAAAAATAGGGAAGACAGACAATGCCTTTTTTTTTCTAGAACTGCAATCTGGTATGAGTGTCAATCACTGCAACCAAACCTAAATATTAGATGTAATAATTAAACACTATGATGAAGATAAAGTATTTGTATTCAACCTTGATGATAATTTACATTATGGCATCAAATGCATGTAGACCTAAAATAGTGGGTCTTAAATTAAGCAAGGCATCATTTTTAATTAAGTTTGCTTCCCCACAACTTTGTAGCCAACCTCAAGGGGGAAAATAAATAAATAATTCATAGGAATATACATCAAAGAATAGTCACCATAGATAATGAGTGACAAAACCTAACAGAACTTGAGGTTGCTCTTGGAAAGTGTTGGAATAAATGAGAAAATGCTACTTTTAATAACAGTGTAATTTAAGGATGTTGCTGTCATGAACTAGAGCAGAAATGAAGACAAACTTATTTCTTCCATAAGCTTTATTTCTTATCTTTAGTACAAAAGACATGTACCTGAAAGTTCTCTTTGAAAAAACTCCCTACACTGAGAGAAAATATGCTCCTCTTTTTTTCCTGGTTGGTTCTATTTTCTGGCTACAGAAGCTGCTGCAGTACTATACTACCTACCTACCTACCTTCTAATCTATAGAGTTCATGAAGTCTCTAGAAAGAGTCATATTAGATGAGATCAATATGGAAGAAGTTTCCATTTCATTCCAACACTCATAGATTAGTATACCAAAGAGCTGTGGCCTCCTCACCCAGTTGTCTCTTTTTTTAATTAAAACCTTTCCCTATTAATATGTAAGAAAGGTAGGAAAAAAAATTGGTTGGCTTTCTCTGATTCATTGTGAGCACAATTATGTCTCTGTACAATGGTCTTGTTTGCATTCAGGATACTTTTATTTTCTGTTTCTAGAACAGTTAAGTGCATTGATAAAAAATGGAGAACTACAATGATTTTTGTTATTTTATTCACATTCCAAATAACAGGTAACAAGCCACATGGAGCCTTATAAATCAAAACTAGCACTTTGAATTATACCTAAAAACCTACTGATAATTAATGTATGGACTCAAAACAAACATGTAATGTGCTCTAAGCAGGTAACACCAACCAGTAGTAAGACGGCTGCATTTTGGACTAATTGCAATTTTCAAGTGATCTTCAAAGGCAAGCTTATGTAGAGCACACTGAACAAGAAATCATAAGGGTATTGGTCACCATTATAAGATCCTCTCAATCCAGTTAAGTATACAACTGGTATCTATATACTATCAACTCTCTCATTGTCATGCCCTTTAATAGGCAAAACCATTGGTCAACAATTTTTCAATCGAAGTACCTCAAATGGGCTAACTTACAGAATGTGTCCAAAATCTGGAACCCATGACTCCTGAGAGAATGTAATTTGAGGAAACTATGGCTGTTTCAGTGCTACTGGCTACTGCTGCTGCTCTGCTGCTGCGGTCACATGATCCCTATTTTCAACTTTCCATGGTAGTCTTGCAATCTCATTTCCTCCACCACTTAACAGCAGCCTGCTAGAGAGGGAGGGAGGGAGGGAGGGAGGAAGGAAGGATGTATTTCCAATGCTTCCCATCAGATTCTCATAAAGAAACTCAGTGGGAAGCCAGCAGGAAGTCAGAAGTTACTTCCATTGCTTTTTTGCCTACCCTTGGTCATTCCGTTTCTCTGTTAAGAATATCTCTGAAACAATGACTCAACAAGGCATGAGTTGTCTAGTATCAACTGAGGCTGAGCAAAAGTGTTTCTGATCACAACTTCCATTCATCCATCCATATTTACAGAAAGATTCTCAGTTTGCAGATATGTGCCCTCAGGGTCACTGCCACTATACAGAGCAATAACACTGGAATTAACTATGAATACTCATGGACAAATAGTAGTACATCTCCATCCCAGACTTGATAAACTAGAAAAAAACCACAAATGTCTTGATCAAGTTCTAGAGCCTGGATCTGATAAAGCAGGCTGAATGTGATCCCTAACAAGACACACTGTAACTGTTTGAGACCCATTGGCTCTCAGCCTGCTCCTATTTTACCTATGGAAGGGGTGACATTCTTCATGAAGGAGCAAGTCTATAAATTACGGTCTCAGAAGTCTTTGACCCCAGTTTTTAGCTGGCGTGCAGCCAAACAACAGAAACCCATGCCTCATGACTACCAGATGAAGCTACTGCAATGTGGTTTACATGGGTCTATGTCTGAAAATTGTTCAAAACCTGTGGTCGGGGCAAAATGCATCAGCCCATATACTGGTGGTAAGAATTGCTTAGAGTTGTACTGTAGCACCGCATGTTTTTCTGATGTTTCTAGTATAGTTCAGTGCTGATTTTAACCTACAAAACCCTATGTTGCTTGACTCCTAGATGTCTTCAGGAATGTTTTTTGAGGAGAAATCAATTGATGCTATGTATTATGCCTAGGTATGAATGTGCATCATGCTCAATATCTATGAGGTATAAGAGATCAGGGATAATGTTTTCCTTTCTTTGGTACAGGCTTTCCCAAAGGCTTGGCTAGTCTGTACCCTGGCATTTTTCCAAAGAACTCATTTAGAAAGACTAAAATTATTATTTGCTGTCATTTAGATTAGATTTGACACTATGGTCAAGATAACAATTATTGCACTAATCTATGAATATTTTGCTTGCTATTTTGATTTCACGTTTGCATTTCATGTTATATTTTTGATTGCATTTTTATTGTAAATGGCAGTGACTTGGTTTGATCTGATGATACATAACTATGATAAGCAAATTCATTACTAATAAGATTACAGTCTGCTTTATATAGCAGAAATATTTTCCAGACTCCCAAGAATTCAGGGTTATATTACCGAAGGGGTCAAACTGGACTTTTTAATGTAAATTAACCTCATCACAGGCTTAACAAACAACTGTACATGTTGGGTTTGATTTCTTTAAGAATAGCAGAAACCATGCCATTTAACTGAGTCTTGATGGTGCAGTCTTGGGAGGGGATTGTCACATATAATCCATGATAGATGTGATTTTGCCTGAACTACAAATTGAAGCATTTGTGCCACACAGTGCTACTTTTTGCTCTGTATGATAATTTAGAAGAATAGAGTGTTTCAAGGTCCCCTGCCTTTCACAATCAACTTCCCTCAGGAGTATTTGCCAGATACAAGCAAACTCTTTTGGAAAAAAAAACCTTTCCTTTTCTTTGGAAAACTACAGGAATGTTTTTCTTAAATCTTTCACTGCATCAGGAAAAAAGAGGTTTCTCCAACGAATTAAAAACACAAAATAACCCTAAGACTCTTATTATATACTCAGATAATACTTAATTGCCATGTTTATTGATGTTAAACTAATCTTCTTTCCTTCTCCTACCTTAAGCAATATCTTTTATTTCAAAAGTGATATCTATGTGCAGTCATATGCTTTTAACTAGTTCATACGTGTAATTATTTGTGAATATACACAAGGATTAAAAACAATCCATCTGACCTAAATCAATAGAGAGAAATATAAAAATTAAACAGCAACTGTTAATTCTTCTACATCAGGCTGAGATGATGTGATAGTATCAGACTAGTCAGTGCCAATATTAAGCAAGTAAAGCCTTACTGATCTCAATGTTTTAGTTCCAAACCTGTAAAATCAAAATCCCATGCTACTGGATGATTCGTTCTAGCTTAGTAATACACACAATGAAACTGAAATGTTATAAAAACTGTATAGATACCTCATGTTGATTTTGCTTCTTTCTGTCAATCATAAATCTCACCTATGTGAGTAGAAAATTTGTCTATGTCAAAAATACATCTTTGGGAACTAGTCATAATAGTATAAGCAAAAAAGGAAAGAAAGAAAATATAAGGAATAGTGACATGAGAAAAACGATAGAAAGCCTGTGCAGCATTGAAGAAAGGACATATTGCCATAGCAACCAAATACAGACTATTTTAGCAAAAAATTATTTGCATAAAATTGATCTGAAAGTATGAAGGATCTTTGCTTTCCAAGGACTGGACACACTATAGTGTAGCAGATCTGTAGACATGTTCACAAACCTTGCTTTTTATCCTACTAGATTTTGTAGGGTTATGTTTCCATGTAATATATCTTTAATACTCAGTTCTTTAATACTTAGTCATAACAAAAGATCCAAAGTCTATAAAGTACTATACGATTTTTGCTTTCTTCCAAAAATTCTTACACTACTTGGGATAAGGTGCTGCCTCAGTAGATTGGTCCCTTTCTGGCTGCTGTCAAGATCTCAGCACAACTCAAAGCTCCAGGTAGGAATCCCTTCTGCTGCTCACTATAGCTTGTGGTCCTGGCAGTTGACTTGCTTGTCTGGAATAGCTGCCAATCTCCAGGCTTCACTTCAGCTTCCCCATCTGCTTGTTGTTTTCTTATCTCATTTAACTACATATTACCCCTTCTCTGACTTTAACTTTTTCATTTGTAAGCTAAGGGGATGGGGTGGCATGTGGCTGCCTCTGGACATCAGCACATCCTTGAAAACACCAGAATGTGGCTCAATTATTACAAGCATCTGGAAAGCTGATGTGGATGCTTGTGAGTAGTGAATGAATGCATGAGGGGAGCAGGTTGGGAAACATTTCTATGGGGCTGCAGCTGTTTTCCCAACAACAAACAGCAATCCCAGCTTCATTCCCTCCTAGAAAAGTAGAACTCCTCCTTGAAAGATCAGCCTCAGCAGTTATTTCATAAATACTTGTACAGAAGGTTTCTTTCTTTCTATATGTTTATTAAGAGTTTGGAAAGAAGATAAAAACTTTTCCCAGAGAGCAATAACAACTACTAGGATGGCAACTGACTCCCTAGCAAAAGTGTCAGTTGACCAAGGAGTAATGGATGTTATGCTGTAATGTCAGGATGGAGAATGAAGTGTGCAATTTGGTGGCAATGATACTTTAGTTGGTGCAATACATGCAGAAACTGACACAGTCAGCACCTTTGGTTGCTCCGGCAGCTGCAACAGCTCCAGGAGCACAACCAGTATTGCATGGGAGTTTATCAGAAATATTTGGAGGAGAATCAAAAAGGATGAAAACTTTCATAGTGCAGTATGAGTTGAATATGGGAACTTGAGCAGCAGAATTCCCAACCAACTGCTCAGGGGTGTCTTTTTGCTGATTCTGCTGACGATGTCAGCAGCTCAATAGGCACTTCCGATCACAGAAGGCAATGATGGATAATTACCAGAACTTCATGGACAACTTCAGATGGTCCTTTGGAGATCCAGTAAAAGAAATGTCAGTGGCCCACTGGATCCAGCTGCTTAAAAAAGACAATAGAAGGGACAGATTGCACATAGTGGAATTCAAATTAACTACTGCAGACCTAGACTGGAACGAGGCAGCTCTAATTGCTCAGCTTAGGCAAGGACTGAATGCTCAAATCAGCCCTGAGCTCATAAGGCAAGGAGTTTCTCAAAATCTGGGCAAAATCTACCATCTATGTGTGATCATCCATTCTCATGTTGAAGAGATTCAAAGCCAATTTGAACAGGAAAGACAGCGGAATTCAAAGACTAACAACTTTTCCGCACGGATGCTGATGGGAACTGAGTTGAGGGAGGCAGAAACCCAGCAAGGAGAACAGCAGCTGCTGAAGAAAGACACAGATGAAAAGACTTGACACTCTGTTTTTACCTTGGAAACTTTGGGCATCTACTAAGAACCTATAGTAGCCTACCAGAGGCTCAGAAGAGGGGAAAGACTGTCCAACCATAGCACAGGAGAACACTGCACTGAGTGCAGTCTAAGCCCAGGGAAACAAGAACAGCCACTCCTGCAACAGCTTGTAGGAGAGGCTATTCAATCATTAAAGAGGGCTATGTTGCTGAAAATTTCTGTTACTTTGACCTTACCCTATGGGCAGGAAGAAGGGCTCACAGCATTAGTGGATTCTGGAGCAACAGCCAATTTTATAGACTTCACAACAGTCAGAGCCCTGTAGATCCCCACAATTAATCTGACTACTCTAGTGCTAGTAGAAACAATAGATGGCCAAGTCTTAAAAGAGGTCTCAACTACAGAAAACATGATCCCACTGCACATGGCATTAGTCTTGTATACAGAACTTTTATCCCTTTATGTCATGGATCACCTTCTCATCTTAGGATCAGGGTGGCTGAAGCTTCACAACTCCACAATAATTTGGGAAATAGGGTCTTTGTCTTTATCACCCCAGCTTGCCAACTTCACCATATTCAACCAACAGCCCCTTTGTGTCAAACGGAGGAAAGTCACAAAAGGGGAGAGGCAAAGTTACTGGATAAGTACTGTACACAGATTTCACAGATGTATTCAAGGAAGAGGAAGCAGCAGCCCTTCCCCAACATAAAGACTGCAATTGTGCTATTGATTTGGTGGGGGGGGGGGGTAAATTTCATGCGAAGAGACAGTATCCCACATTGGCTAAGAAGCTATCAATTTTGAAGCAGTATTTAGACTCTAACCTTTATCAGACCTTCAAAGTCACCAGTTTCAGTGCCTACTTTCTTTGTCCTCAAACCCAAAATGTGAGGTCGCAATGTGAATCATCCACAACTACAAGACCCGTACCTATCCTCTCATATCAGACACTGGATAGATGTAAAGTGCCTGCAGTTTTACCAAAACGTGTACAATCTCATCAAAGTCAAAGAAGGCAGAGAACTGGTTGTTAAATTATTTGAAACCCCCCCCCACACTGCTTTTATGGCAGAACCTCTGTAACATAAAGAATTCAAAGTTTCTTAGGCTTTGCAAACTTTTACAGAAAGTTTATTCTAAGTTTTGCAAGTAGGGTTCAGCCCCTAAAAAAAAAAGGAGTGAAATTTACTTGGATGAGTACATAGCAGGTGGTGATATTTCAGGAATTAAAACAACTATGGCATCCTTATCCATCCAGGAAATTTATTTTCCTGATGCCTCTGATGTGATTATCGATGTAATCCTCTTGGAGAATGGGGGGGGGAGACCACTTTTTGCTTTGTGTTTTAGTCCAGAACATTGACTTTCCCAGAAAATATGACATTTTTAACAAAAAACTGTTAACAGTTAAATCAGCTTTCAACCCGTGGAGAGATCTTCTGGCATGCATTGGTCCACAGTAGTCAATACAGACCATAAGAATCTAGAAATACCGCAACAGATTAAACCACTTTCTCCAAGGCAAATGAGATGGAGTCAATTTTTCTCCCAATTTGATTTTTATATTCAATATGACGCAGACTCAAAAAATTTGACACCAGATGCACTTTCATGTAAACCTGAGTACTCACAAACGCCCCATGCACCAGTTACTGCAAGCACTTTACAACCTTCTAATTTCTGGCAAATTCCCATGCAAGCAGCTACTAAAGCCTAGGGAGCCACACAAATGCCCCGGAACTTAACTGCCAGGATCGAGACATAACAACCCCTTGACCAGTTCTCATGGGCCCAGATGAATGACTACCAGGGGGGTCCACCAGGTAATGTATCCCTATTTTTAGTGGAAGGAGGGACTTAGAAGCACAAGGGGAGAATACTAGTTCCCCCACTTTTGAGAGAAGTTTTGCACCTTTGCCATGATAATCAGAGAGGGGGGAAATGGGAATGTTCAAGACATTGCACAGAACAGTAATAGATTTATGGTGGTCTAAAATGGCAGTGAACATCAAGGGCTACACAACACCAGAAGGCAGCAGGGCTCTTACAATTGCTTCCAATACCACCCCTCCTTGGCACACAGTCTCTATGGTTTTTATTATTGACCTATCTCCAATCCATGCTCACAAATATATAGTAGATTTATTTACCAAAATTGTTCATTTTATTGCTTGCGTTTGCCCACTGCCAAAGAAACAGTGCAACTCTTTTTGGACCACATGATATCCAGACTGATATCAGAGAGGGGCAGTCAATTTATTTTCATGTTCTGGATGGCACTGTTCCAACTTTTAAATGTCCAGGTCAGCTTGTCCTCAGCCCATCACCCTGCCATAAATAATGAGGTGAGAAAACTAACCAGCTGCTTCAGCAATACTTAAGATGTAACTGCACCTACAGTCAAGATAACTGACCCTCATTGTTTCCCCAGCAGAATTTTTATACAGTAACATTCTCCATACATCGATTGCTATGACCCTCTTTCAACCCTCATACACCTGAGGGTTTACTGGTGGCTTTGAGGGAGGAGGCCTCTGTCGCAGGGCCAGTGGATTTTTTCAACAGCAGCTGACTGCCCAATCCCTGTTGAAATAGCAGCTGGAGCAGGCTAAACAGTCCTACAAGAAGGCTGCAGATGCTCATTGCCAAGAAGGGCCACCAATTGCTGAAGGCTTTCTACCAAATTCTTAGTTTCTACTAGAGCCTCTAAGAACCTGGATGCCAGATTCATAGACCATTTATAATCCTCAAGCAGATTAACCATGTGTCTTTCATTTACAATTGCCACCCTCCGTGTAAGTCCACCCAGTTCTTCCACCAGTCCTTGTTAGTCAAAGAAAAACCTTCTACCTCCTTGCATTCTCAGCACCCACCAAGTCTTACTTGCCTTAAATAGAAATCCTGCTTTATCAATTTCATTGTCTTTGAGGACAGTGGGTCCTCAAACGGCTGGTTTAAGAGCAATTCCTACTGTTATAAATTGGTCATTGTGACTTACTGATTACAGATAGTGCCTGCAGCTTTTAATCCAATTTAGGGAACAAAACAGATTGGGGAAGGGGCAATAATGAATAATGGAAGGAAATACAGGGAAAGATCCTTCCAGACCTACCTTTACTTCCTGAGATGCTGTATTGCTATTTCATATTAATCTGTGCTTCTCTTTTTACTGACCTTATGCTCTTTGGTAAAATATTCCATATGAATGTTTAAATTCACATGGAATTATCCAGTGTCTTTTTCATTTTACTAGAATCACTAGCTCAATTTTGACAATCTATAAAGAGGACAACTGTACACAAAATTATGATATGGGTAATATACATTATTTACACTTTTTTCTGTTCTTAAAATAATTGCAATAGAAGCTGCAAAATATGGGATTTTGAAAAGTTGATTCTACAAGGCAGAGTGAGAAATGGTTTGCTGAAACAGTCTGAACGTTCAGCAGTCTGATCATACTTTTAAAAAATCTTAAATGATGATCTGTTTCAAATATTGTTTTTTCTTCATATTATCTTGAAATTTTATAGAGATTAATACAATATAACTTAACAATGTGTAACACCAGTGTTTCAGAATGGATCTGAAAATATACTAATTTAATATAAATGAATTCTATTCAATTTAAGGTTTCTTTTTTCATATTTGCTCTATATCAGTGGTAGCGAACCTATGGCATGTGTGCCAGAGGCGCCACTCGGAGCCCTTTCTGTGAGCACTTGTGCTGTCGCGCCAGCCCCGCCTCCCCCCGCAGCCCACTCCTCACCAGCAGTCTCCCTGGAGGAGAGTTGCCCCTGGGTGTGGCCCGCAAGGAGCAGCGCAGCCAAGGACGTAGCCAGGTAGCAGGGACTGGCTGGGTGTGGGTGGAGGGTGTGGCTGCCATGGTGCTGCAGGGCTGCCTGGGTGATCTGCTGTGGGCCACGGAGGCATGCGTGTCCCTGCGGGTGGGCGGGGTAGGGGGGAGGTAGGGGTGGAGCAGGCAGGGTGGGAGGTGGAGCAGGGCGGGGGGGTGTTTTTTGGGCACTCAGTTTCTAAAAGGTTCAACATAACTGCTCTATATATTATGCATGACATAATTTTTATACGTTTGCACATTCCTGATTAATGGATATGTTACATTTAATACATCATCAAATAATGTTTAACATTATATATGACTTGAAGTAGTTCCTAATCCTGGCATCCTAAGTATACAATTCTGTTTAAAAAAAAAAAGAGGATGGAACTTATGTTATCATGTACAAACTTTATGTTAATGTTCATGATATAGGAAATGGCTTTTAAAATTCACACAAAATTATATATCTATCTTTCTAGATTAATAAAAAGTTATACTTTAAATATTATGATAAACATTCCATTAAATCAGCGGTTCTCAACTTGTGGGTCGCAACCCTTTTGGGGGTCGAACGACCCTTTCACAGGGATCGCCTAAAACCATCGGAAAACACATATTTCCGATGGTCTTAGGAACCGAGACACCACTCCGCATCTGTCTCCGCATGGCCTCCTCCACCATTTGCAGAGAGAGACAGAGAGGCACTTTCGCTTCCCTTCTCTTTCTCTCTCTCTCTCAGGCAGACTTACCTCCTGCAGGGCTCCTGATTGGCCCTGCGCCCAGGTGCCCCACCCCCTGGAAGAAGCGCGGCCAGGGTCTCATGGCATTGGAGCCGCCTGGGGAAGCCCCGGGATCCCTGCTGGGAGCGGCCCGCAGGAGGCTCCGCTCAGCGGGCCAGCCCTCCCTCAAGCCGTGGCCCAAGTGAGAGCAGCCCCTGCGATCCCCAGCCAGCCCGACCATTGCACCCGCTGGCCAGGAAGACATGCTGGAGTCCAGGCTGCCGGGAAGAAAGAAGGAGATTCAGCAAAGATAGGAGAGGAGAGCTGCCTCCTGGGGCCCAGCGCTGGTGGCGGCTTCCTTGCCATCCTCTTCCTCCTCCCCGTCTTCCTCCTGCTGCCCCCAAGGCGGCTCGGGCAGACGCCGGGGCAAAAGAGATGCCTGCAGAGGGGCTGGCAGGGGCCACATGGCACCAGTCCCCACCGTGGCTCCATTGGATGGGCGGAGGGCGAGGCTGAGCAGCGCGGAGTCCCAGCTGGGGTGGCTGCAGCGGTTTTCTCGCCCTTCTCTCCCTCCTGCTGCCCCCAAGGTGGCTTGGGCGGGTGCCAGGAGGAAGAGGGGTGCCTGGGGGGGAGCAGCCGGGCTGGCAGGCCGCGCGGCTCCATCGATGGACAGAGGACGAGGCCAGGCAGCGCAGAGTCCCAGCGGGGGCGGCAGCCAGGCCAGGAGCAGCAGGGACCCCCAATGATGCAGCAGTGGCCACCGCTGGCGGAGCCGCTGCCTCCCGTCCTGCTCCCCCTCCCCACCTGTTTGGCTGAGGATGCAGCGGAGGCTGGGCCGAGGGCAGCAGGGACCCCCGACAATGCTGCTGTAAGAGAGAGAGAGAAAGAGAGGAAAGAGAGAGAAACAGAGGAAAAGAGAGAGGAAAGAGAGAAAGCGAGAAAGAGAAAGGGAGGAAACAAAGAAAGAGAGAAAGAGAGGAAAGAGAAAGAGAAGAAAGAGAAAAAGAGGGAAAGAAAGGAAAGAGAGAAGAGAGAGAGGAAAGAGAGAGAAAGAGAAGAGAGAGAGGAAAGAGAAAGAGGAAAGAGAGAAAAAGAGAGGAAAGAGAGAAAGAGGAAAGAGAAAGAGAGAGAGGAAAGAGAAACAGGAAAAGAGAGAGGAAAGAGAGAAAGAGAAAGAGGGAGGAGAGAGAGAGAAAGAGAAAGAGGAAAGAGAGAGGAGAGAGGAAAGAGAAAGAAAGGAAAGAGAAAAAGAGAGAGAGAAAAGAGAAAGAGAGAGAGAGGAATGGTGCTTCTCCAACCAGGTTGGGTGGAGCCGGCGGAGTGGCCTTCCTGCCCCCCCTCCCCGGCCAGCTGGATGGGGGGTTGGGGATCACCACAACATGAGGAACTATATTAAAGGGTTGTGGCATTAGGAACGTTGAGAACCACTGCATTAAAGTCATACTTTTAACCTTTATAAAGAAAGCAAAGGTCCTTTAATCCTCATTGTGAAAGAGAACCAGAAGAAAACACTAAAAGAAGAAGAAGCTCTATAAGGTATGGATTACATTATAATGATTTTTTTTTCTGTATAAAAATAAACAATGCCATGCAAATATTGACTTCATTTCATATGAGTATAGCTCATCTAGCGATGAGATTCATTGGGTGATGTTGGGTCAGCCATTATCTCTCAACATAATCTACTTCACTGTTGCCTTATTGGTGAGATGGACAGCAGAAAAATGTAATAAATAAATAAATGAAATAAGTAAGTAAAATTATTTATGAGATAAAACACGTACTAAGAGCCAGTTTGCTGTAGTGGTTAATGTACCAGGCTAGAAACCAGGAAACCGTGAGCTCTAGTCCCACTTCAGGCACAAAACCAGCTGGGTGTCCTTGGACCAGCAACTCTCTTTAAGTCTTAGGAAGCAAGCAATGGTGAGCCACTTCTGAAATGTTGCCAAAAAAACTGCTGGAGTTTGTTCAGGCAATCACCCAAGAGTAAACACTGATTTGAAAACCCCAAATACTACAAACTGGGATATACAAGTTTCAAATCTGAATCACTTTGAATTTGAAACAGCACTTTCCCAACTATGCTAGAGAAAAGAAGCAAGAAAATATTTCATTGCCAGTTTCTGACACTCACAAAATTTGACTCTCCTCCCCCAGAAAAAGAATTCTTAATCTGGGATTTAAAAAAGAAACCTTAGAAACAAAAAAAAAAGTAATCAACCACCATCACTTAATTTTCATATTGCTGAGTGGGGGGTTATTTTGTTATTTTTAAAAAGTAATCAACGTAATTTTGCTTCCAAATCATGGCACCTTCCAGTCAACTTGACAGCAAGTCACAATGGCTGACTCTTTTAATAACTTTCTGTAGTAAGATCCTGACACAGACTCAGACAGCCTCTGCAATTTGCTCTTTTTCCTTTCACCTTTTGACATGAGTTATATAGCATTGCATTCTACAGAAACCTGTAGAAATTTTCCATTCCATTCCATGCAGTTCTACAGTTTTCAGATCAAGTCTGTAAATATTCCCACAACTTTCAGGTCTCCTGTCATCTTCTCTGGCTTCCACCTCTCTTAAGTTACTCTCTCAAGTAAGTTACTATTGCCCTGTTCTTGATTATCTTCTGAGTTCGGTCAACCTCCTTCTCTGGGAATAATATGTAGTAGTATGATTAGATTGGGTGAAAAACTCCCTCCTGGGAACAATTCAAGTACCCAGGATAATTTTATTTGCTATCTAAAATAGCATTGCTGCAAGAAGTGTAGTCAATGTTTTTACAAATAGAAATACAATCCCTTGCCTAATCTATATTAAATGTGTAAACTATTTTCTTCCTTCTCAGCTATACAAGCAAAACATTCATTTTTTTAAAATAAAATAGATATTTTAGAAATCAGGTCTCTTTGCTATTAGCACAAAAATCAATTTCTGACAGACAAACCCCCTCCCCAATTATCACAGGTTATGGAACATTTCAGAATTCATGGATATTGGAATAAAAGCATATTTAAACCAACTGTTACAAACTGGGAGGGGAAATAGTTTTTTGTTCCCCTCTATATATTTTATATAATAAAATGTATTTTATTTTAGATAGTCTGACTTTATCTCTTTTTCCTTAGTGATCTGTCCTACTTTTCACTTTATGTATGTATCCTTTTCTATTTTCAGAAACAGCTTCTTCTGCTTCCTTTTTTCCCAGTGGGTTTGCATTTTTTAAAAAAAAATACTGCAAATAAGTCTTAGAAATATCTATTCATCTTAAGCTTGTTTTCCCATTAGTTTTTTTTAATGTGGAATAGTAATTATTTATATTCTGACTTTATTAAAATCCAGTTTTTTGAAGTCCAAGATACAATTCAATTGCACTGTTTTAGTTATCCTTGAATGAATGGTAATGATTCCTCAATGTTAATTTTTTGCTCACTTTGTTGACTTAGTTTTCCCTTTTGGTTAATATCAAGTGAAAGATTGCTTATCCTCTAACTCAGGGCTTTTCAACCAGTGGTATGGGTACCACCTGTGGTACATTGGCACCTGGCAGGTGGTACGCGACCATCCTAGAAAAGTGGTAGCAGAGGAGGGGAATGAGCTGAACCAGTGGTAGCACCGCACAAGCCTGAGCGAGAGATGGCTGGAGCTGTAGGGCTGTCAGGGCTCAGTGGAAGCGCCAGGATCAGTGCCGCTTTCCAGCTGATTGGCGCTTCTTCGGGGCTAACAGGGCTCAGTGGAAGCACCAGGATCAGCGCCAGGCTCCAGCTGATGACGGTCACAGTGTCCCACAGTCATGTGAAGTGACCAAAATCTGCTGCAACCACCCAGCAGACGGGGGAAATAAAAACCAAATACCCCACCCCCGCTGCCAATGCTCAAGAGAAATGCTCACAACAATGAAAACCTTGGACAGGAGGAAGAGCGCCGCTGGGCGCTGTCTTGCTCGGCTGTGGCTTGGGGGGCACTTTTTTCAGTGCCATTGTAACTTCGAACAGTCACTAAGCGAACTGTTATAAGTCGAAGACTACCTGTACTTTATCACTTTTTTTCCCTTTTTGGGGGGAGGTCAAGTTTTTGACACCTTGCTAGGCGACTGGTGGTACTCGGATGTTGCCATATCCTAAAAGTGGTACAATGGGTGAAAAGGTTGAAAAGACCTGCTCTAATTCCCCTCTCCTTTAAAAAAAAACTGGTTAAGTTGGGAACTTCTGAAAAAACCATACTTGGCAATATTTCTCTCTCAACAGATGTAGAGTAATTCAAGTCCCCTACCACTATTACTTCAGGCTTGTTTCAAAGATCTGCATTTTAGTTTTAGAAAACATCATATTCTCACTAGTTCAGTGGTTCTCAACCTTTCCAATGCCGCGACCCCATAATACAGTTCCCCATGTTGTGGTGACCCCCAACCATTTATACCTCACCCGGTGCCAGGGGCGTGGCCAAAGGGGGAAAAAATGGCGGACAGCCTTGTTTGGCGATCCCCGTGAAATGGTTGTTCGACCCCAAATGGGGTCCCGACCCATAGGTTGAGAACCACTGCACTAGTTGAACATGCAATTGTAGACCTCAATAGTGATTTTGCTTTTATTCTTTTCCCACTTATTTACCAGTTCTGGATTAACAGTTAAGCAAATTATGTATGTGTATAAGGTAAGGGGGAAGCCAAGGTAAGGGGAAAGCCACATTTTTTTTTCTTTAACTCTTTCACTGCCACATTCGACTGGTTTTCAGCACTTATTGAGTCTTAATTTCTTATCAGGCTTTAAGCAATGAAAGAGCAAAGGAGCACCATAGTTAAACTATGCTTAGGGCATCAGTTCTTAATATGGCCCTGATTTAATTCCAGAAAATACTTATAATCATCCAATTAATTCATTTGGGTTTCTGAGCAAAGGAGGATAGTTCTAACATACTGTGCAGATTATTTTCCCTTTCTATGGCTTTTCTATATTTGAATAAATTTTATTTTTCAGTTGCTATGTGTGCCAATTAATGGAAGAGGTCTTGCTATGTTTCCATTATACCTCCTAAATCATGTTTTTCTTCAAATGCTAGAATTTGGAACTCATTTTCTTTACTTCTTATACTCTGTGTATAAATAAACCCATTATTATGAGAATATTCTTCATCACTGAGTGGTTTATGCAGCAACACTATCATTTCTGTCTACAGTGCACAACTATACAGCATACAATATAACCAGGGATCCAGACATCAATGTCTTCTATCAGTATTAGAGAACTCTTCTTTTCCAGTACCTTGCCTAGATTAGAAAAATGGATAAGAATTCTATCTAAATTTACAAGGTTCTTAACTTTCCTCCCAGAATTTCAAAATTTACAATGGTATGGTTGTAATTGCAATATCATACGTCCCCACATGGATTAGCAAGAAGAAATAATTGTCAGTGGTCTTACTGATTTATCTTCTTGCAGAATAAAACTGCATACAGTCTGCCCTTCAGGGACTCACAGTGTCTGTTTTCCATCCCCTGAAGACTCAGGGCCTACTTTCATCCGTGAGAGGCTGATATCTGTTTCTGAGTAGCAATAATGAAAATATCTTTTATTTTCTTTGTTTCTGACTGTCATTGTTGTGCACTGGGCTTATTCCTTTGATTCTCTTTCTTATGGAGAATTACCTCCACCATTGCTCTTCGAATCACAAATATTTTTCTGATATTATAAAAAGTAATCTTGTGTCAGGTGAAGCATAGTTGCACTCTATTTCCTTACTCTGCAAGCACTCAAGTTACCTTATGCTTGATGACTGCCATTTGACTGTTTAAAAGTTCCCCAGTAACTAGTAAGTCATTCAAAAGTAAAAGACCCCTTAATTAATTATACTCCCATCTTTCAATTGAAGTTGAAGGTAAAGAGTATGCCAAAATAGGGCCTAACTTATTATTATAGTTTCTTGGATGTAAACCAAATCAGTTGTTACTGAATTTTCAGGAACAGTTTAATAATTATAATATTACATGAATACAAACAGAATATATAAACTCAGATGTTGTCTTCATATGGCTCCTGAATAGCATATCGATCACAAAGTTAATTTTGCCATTTACAAAACTAAAATTATATCCTTGCACAACTACATTCTTGCAACCATCAAAATACAGAATGTTTTAGCTACAATTAAAAGTCGTAACTGCATAGATACTGACTGTATTTATTTTTTATTTATTATTTGAATAACTTGATTATAATTTATGTTCCTGTGCACTTGGCTCAATTGTGTATTCAGGATCATTTAGTTTTCCTTTTATGTGAGAAAGGCTACAAGCACAGGTCCCTTGTAGCTTTTTTGGTAAGGTTTTTCAGAAGTGCTTTGCCATTGCCTCCTTCCAAGGACTGAGGGAGAGTGACTGGCCCAAGGTCATCTAGCTGGCTGCATGCCTAAGAAAGATTAGAATTCATGGTCTCCTGGTTTCTAGCTTGATGCCTTAATCACTACACCAAACTGGCTTTCATAACCCTGGTTAAAAGGAAAAAATGGGGAGAGAGGTTTTCCTATTTTGCTTTATTCAGACTCCAATTAACAATAGCACCTAGACTTATATACTGCTTCACAGTGCTTTACAATAGGGTCCCCAACCTATGGTCCGTGGCCCAGTACTTGGCCGTGGCATGTTGGCCACTGGGCCGCAGGAAGAGCTGGCAAGCCCTCCCACTTGTGGCCCCATTTGTGCATGTGTGCTAGCACCGCCACCAGTGTCACATGGGTGCCAGTGGCCCATTTGTGTGGGTGCCAGTGGCCCGTTTGCACATGCCTGCAGGCACCAGCGCCCTGCCGCAGGTGCACGTGCCCATTTGCACAGGTGCATGCCCATTTCTGCCACTGCCGTGCATATGCCCATTTGCGCATGTACACGCAGGCCATGCACACAAACATTTCCCTCCTCCTCCCTTTCCTTCTGAGCCACCAAGCTGGAAAGGTTGGGGAGCTCTGCTTTACAGCTCTCTGTAAGCGGTTTACAGAGTGAGCATATTCTCCCCAACAACCTGGGTCCTCATTTTACGGACCTTGGAAGGCTGAGTCAACCCTGGGCCACTCAGAATTGAGGAGAAACATCTAGCCATTCAAGCACACATAGCGGCATTGCAATGCTGTCTGCCTGGTGGAACTTTCATGCTGGAAATATACCCGGATTCTCTAAGAACATCGGCTTCTATTGATGTTTGACACGTAAAAGTACAATCACCCTTGCTACATATGTGTTTTTTTCATCCCCTTTCTAATTATTCTTAGTATGGAATTTGCATTTTTCACAACTTCTTCTGGAGTTTTCTTCTTTAAAGTTAGAATTTTCCTATTCCTTATGTTGCTAAAATTCCCAGAAATGTTAAATCTTTACTCTTGGAAAGCATTTAATGGTTATTTTTCCCTTCAAATTTTGCTACCACCTCTCAGATTCTATATTTACATATGAAGATGTCACTAATCATAGTTTTTACTTTGATTTTCCAGACAGTCAATGAGAATACTAGGCATATCCAATCTCTTCTCAGAATACCTTATTAACTACAAGGCACTGTGCCAAATCTCAACAAGGGTAATCTCGGATGTCATCCAGAAATTCATGTAAAGGCAAAACTCTTAGGTAGTACACTAAAACAATATTACTGCCAGATCAATGACAGAACAGTACTGAAAAACAAAAGACAAATCCTATCAGAGAAAAACCATGGGGTATTGTGCTTGCTTCTCTGTCAGCAAATAACTCTGACATCTGAAAGCATCTATTACTTTTATTTATTTGTTTTGATTAATAAAACACACTATTCAATCACAGGGAGCAACAACTCAACTATAGTCCAATTCCAAAGACAAGTTGGGTCTGGCTAATAAGAAGAATGTTGATAGCAGCTGTGTTTTAACAGGTTATGAATATTTTTGTTGCACTGTGTATTTGCCAAGTATAATGGTTCAAAATATTTACCTCATAAAATTCTTATTGCCTCAAATACAGTTTTCTGCATATAAAAGAGAACATTAATGAAAGAGCACTTAAGCTGTTGCTAGATAAAAGAAGAGCCTGAACTAATATAGGAAAAGGAGAAAATGCCCTGGTGGAGGATAAGAACCTGAAACCGATGATTAAAGCAAATCTTTGGGAACATTTCTTAGCAAGAATCTCTAAAAGACTGCTTTAGGGATTTTGAAGAGATAAAGCAAGTTATAAAAGTCAGAGTTCAGGATACAAAGTCCACTAGTTCTGCCTATCTGTCCACATATTTATTAGCTGGGTTATTATTCATACTAATATCAGTGGCTTTCTAATCATGATAATAAAAGTATATATTAAAGATTTTGTAATCTGAAAGCTGATAGAAATATAGCAACAAAGTTATTGGAATTTTCTAACTTGAATTTGTTAGATTATTCATTCAGAAATTGTGTGGGATGTAAAATTCAATAAGTATTTGTCTTCATTCTTCTGGTACTGGTCATCAATCCACAATATTAAATAGAAAAGATTTTGAATTTCTATAACCCATAGACTTGTGGGACACCAAAGCCTGTGAAATCTCCTAAACAATCCAGAGGCATAAGTATTAAAGGCAAGCTAGAAGGAACTACACTGTCAGCTAATCAGGTCTGCAATGATTGCGTGTCATTTTAAGTGAAAGGATTTCTCCAACACGGTGATTACATTTTCGACTGGCTGTATGAGTACTATAATGAAAGAGGATATTGTTTTTATTATGGTATTTATTCTGCCAGTTAAAAGGTCAGTGGCAGAAAAAAGTTAAATTGAGCCCTAAGCAGAGCTTTGCCTAGGAACCATTCAAAATGGGCATCTTAGCTAGCTCATGCATATTCATACATAAAAGCAGGTTAACCAAGAAAATAGTGTTGTAAGGACAAAAGTAGGTAAAGGAGTGTATGTAGAACCCCAAAATAAAAGTTGTTCTTTCACCTACATATTATCCATGCCATATTTGGGGATACACTTTGCCCTAACTCAGCTTTATGCATTGAAATCATCATTGTATTTGGTCATAAGAAAAAGAAGAAACCAGTTAAACAAGTTACCAACAATTATTGAAAATATATACCCAGGGAATAGAATTTTTCAGATTCATTCCCTGCCAAGAATGGATAGAAAGAGACAACTTAACCTCAATAGGAGAAATCTGATTCTTGAAATCTGTTTCCAAATCTCTGCAGTTGTTCTTGGAGACATCAGAAAGGAAGGGAAAACATTATTGGAGTTGGCCCAGGGGAGCTGTGGATCTCAGATTCAAGACTTTCTGGAAGTGAGGCCTCTGAGTAATTGCTCATCTGTGTTAATCTGGGAGAGATTGATTATCCCTGCTTAGGAGAGAATGTACCAGTAGAAAAACCAACGTAGTGAACAGTTTAGGCTGAGAAATGACTGAACTAAAAAATAAGTGTTCTCAACTGAAAGCAAGTCCCTATTAACTTCATTATCAAAAACTAGTTCCAAGAATCTAATGGAAACATTGCATAGGCTTAACAAAATAGTTACAGTTAAAAGTGCAGGTACTCTTTGACTTATGACCATTGAGCTTGGAATTACAGTTATATGTCATGCTGGTCATTAAGCTGATCATGCAACCACATCTAATTTTATTATCTTTTGGTGGGCAGTCATAAAGCAGTGATCATTAAGTGAATGCAGCCATGGTCAAGCGAACCCACTTTTTGCTTGGCATTTTTTCCTTGAAAATGGAAGTAAATGCCTATTCTGTCAAAAACCGTCATAAATTATAGTCATGTGACCAAGGTATACTTAGCAAATAGCTGTATATATGAGCTGGTTGCCAAGTGCCCCAAATTGGGATCATGTGACTGGGGGGGAGGCATTGGAACTTTGAATCCAGTCATAAGTACATTTTTGGAGATATGTTGTAACTTCAAGCAGTTGCTAAGAGACCAGTCATAAGTCAAGAACTACCTGTGCTTATGATTATTCACATTCTTCCAGCATTAAGTGATTCTTGCAGTTGCTCTCTAAGATCATGATGTGTGAAGAAAGAGGACAGAACAATTAAATTTAAGAGCTTATGTACCTTTTTGTCCCAAATTGATATACTTACTATAACAACAAATCTCACAGGATAATTGTTAAAAACTAATTCTCAAATATAAATACTATTTCCACTCCCACATCTGATGGTATCCTTTCAACAAATATAAGAAATCCCAAATTATTACAGGTCTCTACATTTATTTCTTTTTCAGGGATGGTCCCTTCTCATCCTTGAAATGTAAATCTTTTTTACTTTCCCACTCCTAACTCTAATTCTTTTGTTGACTTCTTCAGAGCTCCTCATTTTTTAATCCTCTACTCTTTTCAGCAGTTTTCTCTCAAGAGTTTCAAATGTTATTTTTTCCATCACCTAGGTAACCAACTTTCTGCCTGAATTCTCTGGTGGATTTATTTATTATGTTCTATTACATATTATATTTTCTATATCCGGTAAGCCTTCTGAGAATGCAGGTTACTTTGGGTACCTGAAAAATCATATAATGAACAATTTTCATTTAAAGTGAGGATATACATAATTGCTTATATGAATCAATTTGTACAGGTAGACCTTGACTTATGATGACAACTGAGCCCAATATTTCTGCTAAGTGAGAGGATTATTTCGCCCTATTTTAATTCTTTTCTGGCCACAGTTGCTAAGTGTGTTAAATTAATCCCTGCAATTATAAAGTTAGTAACATGGTTGTAAAATGAATCTGGCTTCCTCATTGACTTTGCATGTCAGAAGGTCGCAAAAAGTGATCACATGACCCCAGGACACTGCAACTATCATAAATAAGAGCCAGTTGTCAAGTGTATTTTGATCATGTGACCATGGGGATGCTGCTATGGTCGTAAGTGTGAAAAATAGTCATGTCACTTTTTTCAGTGCCACTGCAACTTCAAATAGTCACTAAATGAATGGTTGTAAGTCGAGCACTATCTATATAATGAGGAAACTGAATTTGCTCTGAGTTTTGTGGAAAATCTGTTCATAGTTACAGTAGTATTGTCATTGGTCTTTGAAAGATTTCAGCATATTTAGGTACTATTTAATGATAGAGTTCACATCATACTAAACTGTGATTTCTTAAATAAGTGATTATGGGGGGGGGGGGATTCACATAATAAGCAAACCATAAACTATAGCCTACAGTTCAGGGAGTTGGAATTCATACCACACATCAAATCGATATTATGGTTTATTTTGAAGTGCAAAATAAACTAGTGACTGCAGCATGGTGACTTGCTAAAAATTAGTGCAAAGGTAAGACTGTTTGAATTAGGATGATCACTTTATTTTTTTAAGTTATTAATTTATAGCTAATCCCATCAATGCATGTAGATTGTTTCTTCTGAAGTTTATTATTATGAAGGCAATAATGACAGGTAAGGTTAATAAATGGGAAATATGAATGTATATATATAGAAATAGATAAAAAGAAAGACTAATCCTATTTATGCTTGTAGTAAGATACAGATAAATACTTTTCCTGCATTGGATATACAAAAGTAGTCCTTGACTTATGACTGATCGCTTTGCAATTGTTTGAAGTTAAAAAAGTTACTTATGATCCCATTTCAGTTATAGGGGGCGTTGACTTACCTGAACGCCTTTTCTCAGCATGGAGATGGATAATCCACGCAGTGGGTTGAGACTGTATTCCTGGCCAATCAGATCAGTCAGCCAAAGTTGCCACGCCCCATCCTGGACCATGATTCTTCAGTCTTGACTCGAGCGCAGCCATTGACTGACAGTAAGACGTTTTGGCTCCACTAAATATACCCTATTATCCTAGTCTATAAGGGTGGGTGTGGATTATCCATCTCCGTGCTGAGAAAAGGCGTTCAGGTAAGTCAACGCCCCTTCTCCAGCACTGGAGATGGATAATCCACGCAGTGGGACATACCAAAGCCTATTGTCCCTTGGGTTGGGGAATAGACTGGTCCCGTGTGTAACTTTGGTCTAGAACCTGCTGGAGAACCCTCCTACCGAAGGAGGCCTCTGCAGAGGAGTACTTGTCGATTTTGTAATGACGAATGAATGGAGAGGGCGAGGCCCAAGTGGCTGCCCTGCATACCTCTTCAATAGAAGCCTGCATGGCCCATGCTGCTGAGGTGGCAGCACTCCTTGTGGAATGGGCCGTGATATGCTTGGGGACTTGCAAGGACTCCGCCTGGTATGCCCCAGTGATGCATGCCCTAATCCACCTACCGATGGTAGAGGACGAGACCTTCCGGCCCCTAGTAGCGGGGTGGAAGGATATGAAAAGCGCTTCCGAGCGTCGGAATTCCGCTGTGCGCGAAATGTAATGTCTTAGTGCCCTTCGTACGTCCAAGGTGTGCCATTGTTGCTCCAGGGGATGAGCTGGGTTTGGACAGAAGTCTGGTAGGACTATTTCCTATGATCTGTGAAAAAGGGAGTTGACCTTTGGAATGAATGAAGGGTCTATTCTTAGGACTACCTTGTCCCTGTGAAAATGGCACAGGTCCTTCCTCATTGAGAGAGAAGCTAACTCGGATATCTGTCGAGCTGACGTGATGGCTACTAAGAATGCTACCTTATGGGTCAGGTAGCGAATGTCACATGTTTTGAGTGGTTCGAAGGGCGCTCTGGTAAGAGCTTGTAGTACTCGTGGTAGTTCCCACGATGGATACCTGTGCACGGTTGGCGGTCTGATGTTCGCAGCCCCCTTGAGGAAGGATCGTATTAAGGGATGCTTGCCCAAGGATTCACCGGGGCTGGCAGAAAGTATAGTTGAGAGGGCGGCGATTTGCCTGCGCAGCGTGTTTGGTGAGAGGTCCCTCTCTAGGCCATCTAGTAAAAATTCTAGGATCTTGGGAATTGTGATCCCTTCGAGTAACAATTCCTGTTTAGAGCACCATGATTGGAAGCTTCTCCATGTGGCCTCGTAGATACGGTTCGTGGAGGGGCGCCTTGATGCCTGTATGACCCTAATTACACCCTGTGAGCAAGCCCCCTTGGCTAAAATTGACCGTTCAAGAGCCAGACGGCTAGTTGTAGCCATTGTGGCTCTGGGTGGGAGATCTCCCCCTGCTTGAGGGAGATCCTCTCCGGAGGAATCCGCCATGGATTCGTGCGGGAGAGACTCCTCAAGTCTGCGAACCAAGGTCTCCTTGGCCAATAAGGGGCCACAAGGATTACCTCGGCCCTTTCCCGCAGAATCTTGCGTACTACCGCCGGAAGGAGAGGTAAGGGTGGAAACGCGTACAGGAGCCCCCTTGGCCATGGGCTCCGTAACGCGTCCGTCTGCTCTGCTCCCTTGGATGGGAATCGGGAGAAGAAGCGAGTTAGGTGGGCATTGGAAGGAGAGGCAAAAAGGTCCACCTGGGGAAGCCCGAAGCGGTGACAGACCTCCCTGAAGATCCTCGGGTGTAGTTGCCACTCCGAGTGATCTATTGTTGATCTGCTCAACAGATCTGCTTGGATGTTTGCCTCCCCCGATATGTGGTCGGCCTTTATGGAGGCCAGATTTTGTTCTGCCCAGGCCCCCAGTAGGAGGGCCTCGGCCGAGAGCGAGCGAGAGTGTGTGCCCCCCTGACGGTTTATGTGGGCCTTGGCTGTCACGTTGTCCGTCAGGACCAGTACGTGCCTGCCTTTTATGCTGCTGTGAAAATGCCTTAACGCTAGGTGAATAGCCCGCAGCTCGAGCCAGCTTATGTTGTGTCGGAGATCCACCGCTAACCAGCAGCCCTGTGTCCACTTGGTCCCCAAGTGGCCTCCCCAGCCGAATAAGCTCGCATCTGTTGTGACTACTATTCTGTCTGGTTCCCTGAAGGGGGACCCCCTGAGGAGAGCTGGAGATAGCCACCACCTGAGGGAGTGTCGTACTCTCAGAGGTATGCCTACCCTCTTCCGGGATGCACTGATTTGCTGTCTCTGAAACGGGAGCATGAACCACTGCAGTTCTCTTGAGTGCAGCCTTGCCCAAGGAACTATTGCTATGGTCGATATCATCCTCCCTAGCAGCTGGGAGAGGCAGACCAGCGTCACTGACTGACCGCGGCTTACCTGTTTTACGGCTTTCTTTATGCTGCTGAGGCGTTCCTGTGATAGGTACACCTTGCACTCCTTTGTGTCTATGACCGCTCCCAGATGGAGTATTCTCGTAGTTGGGGTTAGATGGCTCTTTGGAAAGTTCACCGAGAAGCCGTGGTCCTGCAGCAGTTTTATCACTAACTTTAGGTCCGCCCGAGACTGCTGGGCGGACGATGACTGGATTAGAATATCGTCCAGGTAACACTGGACTCTGACTGGTACGTTTCTTAGGTGTGCTGCCAGAACCGCCAGAATCTTGGTGAACACCCTGGGCGCTGATGACAGGCCGAATGGAAGTGCCCTGTATTGAAAATGGTGCCCCCTGTAGGCAAACCGTAGAAAGCGGCGGTGAGCCAGAGAGATAGGGATGTGCAAGTATGCCTCCGTGAGGTCGATCGATGCCAGAAAATCCCCTTTCCTTACGCTTCCAAGGATGGAGCGTAGTGTCTGCATTTTGAATTTGCGGTATTTTATGTAGAAATTTAGCCTTTTTAAATCCAAAACGGCTCTCCAACCCCCCGAGGGTTTTGGGACCACGAAGAGGATAGAATAAAACCCCTGGTCTCTCTGGTTCATAGGCACCGGCTCTACGGCCCGTATGTTTAGAAGGTGCTGAACGGCCTCGTTCATGAGCCTTCTCTTTGTTGGGTTTGTGGGACAGGGGCACGGGCGGAAGCGGTTCGGGGGCTTTGAGAGAAATTCTAGAGATAGACCATGACGTATGGTGTTCCTGACCCATACGTCCGTGGTGGTCTCTTCCCACTGGGGAGCAAACCCTGCTAGTCTGCCCCCTATGGGAAGGTCTGGGTGGGAGTCATCTGGTACGGCGGAAGGGGCGGTTGTTCCCCCGAAAGGGCCGTCTTCCCTGCGTTTGCCTATGTCTTGTATTCTGTCTGTCCCCCTGTCTTTCCCTATCCTGTCTAGCTTGGAAGGGTTGGGAATTTTGAAAGTAGTTGACCCTGGCTTCCGTACGAAAGGATTGTTTCCTTCCCCAGGAGCCGGGTCTCTTGTCCTGCCTTTTAAGCATGTGTTTAAGGACCTTGCGCTTGTCCTTGTTCTCTGTCAGGTATGGCGTTAGTGCCTCACCAAACAGCTTTGCCCCTTGGTACGGAGCCGAAGCCAATTTCCACTTGGATTTGGTATCCGCCTGCCAGTTCTTTAGCCAGAGGATGCGCCTGCTCGTGTTGTTTGCCGCCATTGCCTTGGCTGAAAACTTGGTCGCTAAAAGTGTAGCGTTCGACGCATATTCCGTGGCCACTACCATTTTGCTGAGTTCCTGGTGAGTGCGTATATCCTCCATGGGAACCCGGCCCTGTAACTCACGGAGCCAACAAAGTGTGACTCTGGTGAAAAAGGACACGGAGGTAGTCGCCCTGGTAGCCCAAGCTATTGCCTGGTGCGTTCTCCTGTAGTTGGACTCACTCTTTCAGTCCTCGGCTTTAAGAGCCTCAGCAAAATCTCCTGATATGGCCGTGTCCGATATCAGGGGACCTATGGGTTCGTCCACCACCGGCACCTCCAATGTTCCCTCTAGCTCCCTTGCTACGTTAAATAGCTTCCTCTCCGCATTGCTAGGAAGCAGTAGGGAGGTTGGCGCTGCCCACTGTTTCCTTATTGTGTTTAGGAACATGGTCGGGCATGGTATGCGGTGTTGAGTGGTTACCTTTTCGGTGAACGTCGGCTCAGCCTCCGTGTCAACTGTGACAGCCTCCGCTGGTGTCCCATGCCCCAGATGGGCTGTGGCCTCAGCCTTGCGCAGAATGGTAACAAAAAGAGAAGGGTTAAACAGGCCGCTGAAGGACGGCCCTTGAGGTGAGGTGTCCTCCTCTTCCTCAGACATTTGAATCCCTTGTGACGTACCTGGCTGGTCCAGGTAAGCTTCCTCAGAGACCGACGAGTCTGAGAAGGAGGAGAGGTCCTGATGGTCCTCCGTTTCCTCCCGATGCCTCGTTCTAAGTCCTAGAGGCTTGGCTTTTGAAGTTTGAGCCCTGGCCTCAAATGCACGGTCCACTGCCTGTGCTATTAGGGTAGTTAGCAGATCCACCATCAATGCAGGAGGAGTAACCATTGCCTGCGACCCTGCAGGTGCTGTGGTTAGCATGGTCCTCGGGGTTTCCTGTAACCTCCGTGGGGAGGGGGATCGGGAGAGCGATGAGAATTCGCCTATCCCACCCTCTGTTTGGGACTGTGATGAGTTCCCTAATGACCAAATGGCCCGTGGGGATGAAGGGAGACCCAGCGGTAGATCAGGACCTATCCCCCCATTCTGCCTATTTTCAATTCTGGCCCTTTTCTGGGCTCTGTCGAACTCTTTTTCTAGGGCTTGGTGTCTTCTGATTGCCTGTTTGTCAGCCTTCTTTGATGACTTCCTTGCAGCTTTTCTAGGGGCTGCAGAGGATTCCGAATCCTCTGAAGCAGGTGCTCCAGAGGATGAAGGCGGGGCTCCAGTGGAGGGAATGATTGCTTCCTCCATTCTCCACTAACGCCGGGCCGCAATAGGGGGGACCCAGGTAGTAGGAGAGCTCCAACTTTGAGTAAGGACAGGCGCACTACTGGGGGCGTCTGGAACTCAGGAGCAGACTCTGCAAAATTGTCAGAGTTAGTCACTGTGCACGGATAAGAACAGGCACGCTAATGGGAATGCCTGGAACCCGGCTTGACTATGGTGGGTAAGGACAGGCACGCGACTGGGGATGCCTGGAACCCACCACTAAATCCAGAAGCGTACGGGCCACTAATGGGGGACCCGAAGTCCGGAAGGAGCCAAAGGCAACTAAACACAGTTAGTTATGAAAGGTTCTTATTTACTTTAGGTAGAAGACACCAAGTCCTGGAACCAGCAGCTATGTGTCTGATTTGAATGTCTCTGAATGAATAATAGATGCTTTAGTACCCCAGTACTGCTTGCCTATTAATTCACTCCAGCGGTTGAACCTAGCTTTCTCAGGGAGCCTTAGATCCCCTGTTTGGACAAAAATATGGCCGCCGCTGCCAGGAGACTACTGCGCATGTGTTAAAAGGAGCAGGAGATTATTGCGCCTGTGCTAAAAAGGCTGCCTGTGCCACGTGCGGTTGTAACAAAGAGCCGCGCGTGCTCCCAGCTGTGCAGACAATGGCGCCTCGTTTAAAAAATCCTGAGCAGCCTGGAGTGAAAAAAACTGCTCCTTCGCACGCCAGCTGTTTCCCTTAATCAATCTCCCTCCCAGCATGCGTCCCCTTTGTCCTCCGCTTCCCTCGCTAATTGCTTGCCTTTCTGTCTTTTTTGTTTTGTTTGTTTTAAACGCGAGGGGTTGCCCGAGCCTCCCCGTTTGTTTAAGGCGGCTGCCGGCTGCTGGAAGGTGGCTGGGGTTTGGGTTAGGGAGGGGAGTTAGGGATTTCCCCCTTTTAAGTGGGGGTGGTTTCCCCTGTAGGGAATCTGACTTCCTGAGTCTTACAATTTAGCAAGGAAATTTTTGAGTAATCAATTAAATTGAATTAAATTATCTCTAATTAACTTTTAAACTAAGCAATTTCAGCTACTAGAAGAAATCCCCCCCAATGGAAAGGAACTATACCTGCCCAGGAGCCAAAGTTGTAGGTCTTTCTGTATGGCCAGATCAGTCAAGACTGAAGAATCATGGTCCAGGACGGGGCGTGGCAACTTTGGCTGACTGATCTGATTGGCCAGGAATACAGTCTCAACCCACTGCGTGGATTATCCATCTCCAGTGCTGGAGAATCACTGCAACAGCCCCATAGTCATTTGCCCTTACAACCAACTGCAGGAATGCTGTTGCACATTCCTACCGGCTTCTCTCTCCCCTTCCCATTCTACCAGGTCCCCGCAGTCCTTGGGCCTGCTGAGTCCCACACCTTTCTCCCCATCCATCACCCATTGAGCACTTATCTTTTCAAAATCTCCCGAGCTCATGGAAAGGACAAGCCACTTTGTCCCTCATCATTCCTAGACTATATCATTGCATCCCAGAAGTGGCTGCCATTTTCAAAGCAGCCACAATTCACTGTGGTCATGCCAAAATGAGTCCATCTCTATGATTCAGCCATGTGACTTAAGGACAAAGCATGTATCCTTAATATGGTGTGTGCAGCGCTGCAGAACATTTCTGTAAAGAAATCTCTCTTGCATCCCCTATTCCTATTGGTAAAAGTATCCTTTCTACTACAATTTGTTTTCATAATTTTATCCTCTTATTGAAAGAATTTACTTCATTTATTCCACTTTTATACAATTTCTGGAAAGCTGCAAATAATTTCCCACTACCAAATCAAGGAAGCCTCTGCCTGGACTGAGAGGCATATCTTAATTCCAGAATTGTTCTTTTTATAATTAAACACAAGGATTAACACCCAGACAAACAGACACTTTTCATACTTTGGGGGCTTTTTTCTGTCCTGATTCCAACACTATCATGTTGCTTCTTCTCCTTAGGAATTTAGTGCTATTTGTCCATATAACAATTCCAAATTATTTACATTCTTGCATCATGCTGTTCTGAGTAAATCATATTTCAGCAGGGCCAAAGACTTATTTAATTCAGAACTGTTTCTGTCTCAGCTGCTTTAATCCAAATGGGGATGTAGCCTGTTGAAAAGTCCCACCCACAGCGCACTGTTTTCAGAATCTCTGTAGGGAACTCTGGGATAAGTGCCCAGAAAGTCTGTAAACGGAATCTAAAATGACTTCTAAGTAAGACAATCCAAATGTGAATGCAGAGCAAGCCCTAACAGTTTACACTACACCATTTGCATTCAAGATGTGGCTACACAGCTAGCTAAATTTTCTAGAGCAGCGGTTCTCAACCTGTGGGTCACGACCCCTTTGGGGGTCGAACAACTCTTTTACAGAGGTCACCTAAGACCATCAGAAAACACATATTTCTGATGGTCTTAGGAACCGAGACATTAAAATTTAGGGCCTTGAGGAAAGCAATGAAGAGTTGCGCGTTGGGTTCGCTTGCTCGCTTGCTTGGTTTCGTAGGAAGGACTGGGCTCTCCCAAATGAGCAAAAATAACTAGAAAGGGGGCGATTGGTAGCAAGCCGGGTGTGCGCGGTGAGGGAATCCTCTCCACCGACCCCCCTCTTCTCCTGCCGGTGTGTGTATATGAGAGAGAGAGAGAGAGAGAGAGAGAGAGAGAGAGAGAGAGAGAGAGAGAGAGAGAGAGAGAGAGAGAGAGAGAGAGAGAGAGAGCATGTGCGTGTGTTTGCCAACTCCTGGGCCACCAAGCTCTGCAAAATGGTTTGTGCTTCCAGGAGGCAGCGTCGTGTTCTCAATTGCGACTTCTGAAGCAAGGCTCGGCAAAAGGCTCTGAAGCCGAGTCGTTCCCCTCCCCAACCCAGTTTCCTTAATTCGAGGCTATGTGGGTGAGCTTTCCTGATGCGGCTGGTTTATTTTTTTGCTTGTTCAACTCCAGAAAATGCTCGTTTTCTAGCCAGGCAAGGCGTGGGGGAGTTAGGATCTGACGTAGCTCCGCAGCTGGCTCATGTGATAACACTCTTCTATAATCTGCAAGTTTTACCCTATGGACATGATTTAGCTAAATTATGGAAAAAGAGTTGTATTGTCTCTGCTAAACGTAACTTGAGACTCACTTTTGAGAAGACACATGAAAAATTTAATGGGAATTCCAAGATTAAGAGAATTCCTTAATTTTCTTAATTTCTCTAGGACTAAGGATGGATACCAACAGCTAAACCACCACAGGAACATCTATTAAAGGTGAACTGATGCACAAGAGAAATTAAAGTCACTCCTGCACTTGCTCACTGCAACCTGAAATACTCTTGAAAGATATATGTATGCCTTAGTTTTGCTAACATGAGGATGGGAAATAGGAAACTTTCATCCTAATTTCTAAATCCTAGTCCACAATCCCCAAAAGATTTGTTTTTGTCTCTGATCCCACTGTTCCTTTGCTTCTCTCTTACCTATCATTCGGCTGTATTACACCTGAGGTTAGAGGCCTTCAGCAAAAAACAGTGTTTCCTGTTATAATGAAAGGGAAACTGAAGACATGGAGCCTATTCCAAAGGAACCAGAGCATCTTTAAATGTTTTAATGCTCGGAATGGCAAGCATTTCTCCACATAATCACTAGGAATAGAATGTAATGTTTTCTGTTAGTGAAATAAACTTGCTTTACATAAAAATAGCCAGAGAGAGACAGACTGACTGTATGCATACATGTATATGTAGTCCTCAACTTATGACAACTGGGACCAGAATTTCCATTGCTAAGGTGGTTGTTAAGTGAGTTGCACTCAATTTTTTTGCCATAGTTATTAAGTAAATCACTGCAGTTGTTAAGTGAATCATGTCATTAAGCAAATCTGGCTTTCCCCATTGATTCTGCTTGATGGAAATTGGCTGGGAAGGTCATAAATGGCAATCACATGATTCTGGGATGCTGCAACCATCATAAATGCATACCAGTTGCCAAGCATCCAACTGGCGAGTTGCTCGGGCTGGTGGCAGGGCTCCTTCTGCTGCCTCCAAGCCTTTTCGCCCCGAATCCGACAGCTGCCTTCTCCCGGGTGGTGAGCCAGGTAGGCAAGGGAAAGTTTCCTTGAGGGCCTCTGCTCAGGTCTGGCAGGGTTGGCACCAGAGCCCCAAAAATGTGTTTGTGTATGTGTGTATGTTGTAGGGCAAGGGGAGAAGATAAAAGGTCAGGTCTCCCTTCACAGCCATAGGTGGAGCAGCTGAAGGTGTGATTCGGCACCCATGCTTCAAGACAAAATTTCATTTATTTGTAATTAGAAATAAATATTTCACAATATATAATTACATATTGTTTTTGTGATTAATCGCTATGCTTTAATTATGTTCAATTTGTAACAATGAAAATACATCCTGCATATCAGATATTTACATTACGATTCATAACAGTAGCAAAATTACAGTTATGAAGCAGCAACGAAAATAATTTTATGGTTGGGGGTCACCACATGAGGAATTGTATTAAAGGGTCGCGGCATTAGGAAGGTTGAGAACAACTGTTCTAGAGTCACCCAGCCTTTTATAGCTTTATCCACATACACAGTGAATCACAAGTCATTTGGACTGACTTACATAATTTCAAACAACATTATGAGGTGTACAGTTAATGCTGAAACAGAAGGAAAGGAAATGGAAATGGAACTATTATAGTTAACTATTTTTTAAAATTTATATCCCTCATTATTAGCAATAGGGCATTCAAGGCAGCCCACAAGAGAAAATAATATAGCAAACACTCAATTGGAACAGTATTTTAACAGAAGATCGTAGTGTCATAAATTATTGTATTTATGAATTTGGACTCTTATGATGTTGCATATATTGGGAGAATAGTTATCAATTAGTATTGCTCCACAGTAGTTAATGTATATAGTGACATACCTATAAAGCTAGTTACAATTCAGAAGCTCACCATTCAGAAAGTCTAAAATTGGTTGATCTTCTACAGTGCCATTCCTGCAAACATGTAAAGGTCAAAGGTAAGGGTAAAATTTGTTCATTATTTGGATTTCAGTTTTAATATAATGCAACAAAAAGATTTGAAAATCAAACAGTTTTGGATAAGAAACATATTAATTTCAGTTCCACAAGTTTTTAGGAAAACAAAAGTACTACCTTGAATTAAAAAATTCTATTGTCTGGAGCCACTGAAACAATTTTTGACAATTATCTAGAAAAGGCTGTTAAACTTCACTTCTCTATGTCATCCACCCAACTCTCAGACTGCATTAATATACAGTACGTATGTGTACGTCTCTGTATACAACTACTATCTCTGTGATTAGCTCACTATTTATAATCCTGCTTTCCATTAGTGAAACGTCAAGTTTCATTAAGCAGCAAGTAAAAAAAAACCCGTCATGTTAGCTAAATAAATAGAAATTTCCATACAAAATATTATTGGCATAAAATCCCCATTAGTGTCACAGGGAGAGGCCATTCAAACCAAAAACATTGAAAACTTTTGTTGCAAACTCTTCAAGTCTTAAGATTCCAGTCATATTAGATTCTAAGAGAAGAAAGGATGGGAAAAATCAAGTTAAAAACTTGATTGCCTTGAGGAGGAAACAATCACCAGAGAACAGCGTGAAGTGAGACTAATTTTAAATATCACAATTAATGAACAACTTCAAGAGAATATTCCATCAGACCAAAACCTAGAACTACATAACATTTTCCATGCTGAAAAACAGAAACTGAAAATTATGGAGCTGAGAGCAGAATCTGATATTTTATATTAGGACCAGGAACATCTAAGAAGAAACACACCCAAGAATTCCAAACAAATCACTATTTGGAAAAACCGTTCTAAATGAGATCATATAGTGATTGGTAACAAAAAATGAACAGCAGATTGTGGAAGATATCACTTTGTTACTTTAGACTGAATATCTTAGCTTCTATAGCTATACAGAAAAATAGTATGTGAATTGTGATTTATAATAACAGAACTTAAGAAAAATTTAGCTTCAGTGGCAATAGTCAATGAGCATATTTTAGAATGTACTAAAATTGATACAGGAACTAGAGTAACAAATGTCATTTTTCAAATGCTAGTAAGTATATTAATTGCTATAGCAGTCAGTAAGAAGTGAGGGCAATATGAAAGAAAAAAACAGGATGCAAACATTTTTCTCTGCACTGACTCATCAATTGCAATTTTGAAGCAAAATCTGGAAATATCATCTTTATCACAGAAACCACTGAATACCATATAATGGGAAGTTAAATAGAGAGAATATAGGCTATCAAATATCAAATTATAAAGATACTTAATAGCATTTTAAAAAAATTATATGTGTCAATTCACATACAGTTATGCTGGGCAGCTTACAACATAATTCTAAAATATAATGCTTTGACAAGAACTACTTATGGGAGAAAAATGGCACAAGGAAATGCAATCACCAGAAATACACATAAACTTCACATTTTAATGTGGCTTAATGTTGTGACATGACATACTTATTGAAGTAAATGTAGTAAACAAAAGATTCCCAAATGTTAATCTTGAGCACCCCTTTATGGATTACTGCCTTGTCGTGGCGAAGGGGCTTGCGTAACTCAATGAAGCTATAAGCTATGCCATGCAGGGCCACCCAAGACGGACAGGTTATAGCAGAGAGTTCTGACAAAATGTGATCCACTGGAGAAGGAAATGGCAAACCATTCCAGTATCTTTGCCATGAAAACCCCATGGACAGTACTAAAAGGAAAAAAGATATGACGCTGGAAGGTGAGACCCTCAGGTGGAAGGTGTCCAATATGCTACTGGGGAAGAGCAGAGGGCTAGTACTAGTAGCGCCAGAAAGAATGAAGCGACTGGGCCAAAGCCGAAAGGACGCTCAGCTGTGGATATATCTGGTGGTGAAAGGAAAGTCCGATGCTGTAAAGATTTTTTCTCCATAGGAACCCGGAATGTAAGATCCATGAATCAAGGCAAGCTAGATGTAGTCAAAAAAGAGATGACAAGACTGAACATCGACATCTTAGGAATCAGCAAACTAAAATGGACAGGAATGTGTGAATTTAACTCAGATGACCATCAGGTATACTACTGTGGGCAAGAATCCCTCAGAAGAAATGGAGTAGCCTTCATAGTCAATAAAAGAATAGGAAAAGCAATAATGGGATACAATCCCCAAAATGACAGAATGATCTCAATTCGAATCCAAGGCAAACCATTCAATATCACAATAATCCAAATCTATGCCCCAACCACTGGTGCTGAAGAGGATGAAATTGACCGGTTCTATGAAGCCCTACAGCACCTTATAGAAATAACACCAAAAAATGATGTCCTTATCATCATGGGGGATTGGAATGCTAAGGTAGGAAGCCAAAAGATAACCAGAATAACAGGCAAGTTTGGCCTTGGAGTACAAAATGAAACAGGGCACAGGCTGATAGAATTTTGTCAAGAGAATACGATGGTCATAACAAACACTCTTTTCCAAAACCCAAGAGACGGCTCTACACATGGACATCACCAGACGGTCAACATAGAAATCAGATTGACTATGTGCTCTGCAGTCAAAGATGGAGAAGCTCTATACAGTCAGTAAAAACAAGACCAGGAGCTGACTGTGGCTCAGATCATGAGCTTCTCGTTGCAAAATTTAGGCTTAAATTGAAAAAAGTAGGGAAAAGAACTAGGCCACTCAGGTATGAACTAAATCATATTCCTGATGAATATACAGTAGAGGTGACAAATAGATTTAAGGAACTGGATCTGATAGACAGAGTGCCTGAAGAACTATGGATGGAAGTTCACAACATTGTACAAGAGGTGGCAACTAAAACCATCCCAAAGAAAAAGAAATGCAAGAAAGCAAAATGGCTGTCTGAGGAAGCTTTTCAAATAGCTGAGGAAAGAAGGGAAGCGAAAGGCAAAGGAGAAAGAGAAAGATACACCCAATTGAATGCAGAATTCCAGAGAGTAGCTAGAAGAGATAAGAATGCCTTCTTAAATGAAAAGTGCAAAGAAATAGAAGAAAACAACAGAACAGGGAGGACCAGAGATCTCTTCAAGAAAATTGGAGATATGAAGGGAACGTTTCATGCAAAGATGGGCATGATAAAGGACCAAAATGGCAGAGACCTAACAGAGGCAGACGAGATTAAGAAGAGATGGCAAAACTACACAGAAGAACTATACAAGAATGAGCTTAACATCCCAGATAACCACAATGAGATGGTCACTGACCTCGAACCAGACATCCTAGAATGTGAAGTGAAATGGGCATTAGAAAATCTGAGCAACAACAAAGCTAGTGGAGGTGACAGTATTCCAGCTGAGCTATTCAAAATCTTAAAAGAAGATGCAGTAAAAGTGCTACACTCAATTTGCCAGCAAATTTGGAAAACTCAACAGTGGCCACAGGATTGGAAAAGGTCAGTTTACATTCCAATTCCAAAGAAAGGCAATGCCAAAGAATGTTCAAACTATCGCACCATTGCACTCAGTTCACATGCTAGTAAAGTTATGCTTAAAATCCTACAAGCTAGACTCCAGCAGTATGTGGATCGAGAACTACCAGAAGTACAGGCAGGATTTCGAAGAGGCAGAGGAACTAGAGATCAAATTGCCAACATACGCTGGATTATGGAGAAAGCTAGGGAGTTCCAGAAAAACATCTACTTCTGCTTCATTGACTATGCAAAAGCCTTTGATTGTGTGGATCACAACAAATTGTTGCAAGTTCTTAAAGAGATGGGAGTACCAGACCATCTCATTTGTCTCTTGAGAAACCTATATGTGGGTCAAGAAGCAACAGTGAGAACCGAACACGGAACCACTGATTGGTTCAAAATTGGAAAAGGAGTCCGGCAAGGCTGTATACTGTCGCCCTGCCTATTTAACTTATATGCAGAGCACATCATGAGAAAGGCAGGGCTAGATGAATCACAAGTTGGAATTAAGATTGCCGGGAGAAATATCAACAACCTAAGATATGCAGATGATACCACTCTAATGGCAGAAAGTGAAGAGGAACTAAAGAGCCTCTTGATGCGGGTGAAGAAGGAGAGTGCAAAAGTAGGCTTGAAACTCAACATTAAGAAAACCAAAATCATGGCATCGGCCCTCTCAATTCCTGGCAAATAGATGGGGAAGAAATGGAGGTAGTGACAGATTTTATTTTTCTGGGCTCAAAGATCACCTCAGATGGGGACTGCAGCCAAGAAATTAAAAGACGCTTGCTCCTGGGGAGGAAAGCTATGGCAAATCGAGACAGCATACTAAAAAGCAGAGACATCACCCTGCCAACAAAAGTGTGTATAGTCCAGGCCATGGTTTTCCCAGTTGCAATGTATGGCTGTGAAAGTTGGACCATAAAAAAGGCTGAGCGCCAAAGAATTGAGGCCTTTGAACTATGGTGCTGGAGAAGACTCCTGCGAGTCCCTTGGACTGCAAGGTGTTCAAACCGGTCAGTCCTAGAAGAGATCAACCCCGACTGCTCTTTAGAAGGCCAGATCCTGAAGTTGAAACTCAAGTACTTGGGCCACCTAAGGAGAAGGAAGGATTCACTGGAGAAGAGCCTAATGCTGGGAAAGATTGAGGGCAATAGAAGAAGGGGACGACAGAGAATGAGATGGCTGGATGTAGTCACTGAAGCAGTAGGTGTGAATTTAAATGGACTCCAGAAGATGGTAGAGGACAGGAAGACCTGGAGGAATGTTGTCCATGGGGTCGCGATGGGTCGGACACGACTTCGCAATTAACAACAACAATCTTGAGCAATGAACAGCAAAACAAGGCAGTCATATTTGTCTGATTACCCAACAGCTAATGAAGTTGCAGAGTTACAAGGTGAAGGGAGTTTTCTTATACTGTATTGTGCATCCCTCACCCCATGCGCATCAACTTTTAGGCAGACTTCTTTTAAACAGTTTTAAAACTCTTAATGAATAAAGAATGTTATTAAAATACCTCCCAAGCAATCAACCTTTCTTAAAAATAGCAGCTAACCTAACAGCTGATGTAGGACTCGGTTATCTGCAGGACTGCCTTCTCCCAAGAATATCTGCTTGCCCCACCTCTCTTATGGAACCTAAGAAGAGTGGCTTCTTCTATTTTCTGGAACTATCTCCCCTCCACACACACACTACCCTCAACTTTGCTTGCCATTAGAAAAGCTATTAAGGCCAGGCTTTTTCCTCAGGTGTTTGGGTCCAGTTGGGTGGATTCTTGTTTCTTGTCTAATTATCTCATTTGGTTACTCTTTTATATATTATATATTAGTTTTTTTAATATTGAATTGTTATTTTTGTTTTTGTGTTGTACGCTGCCCAGAGTCAGATTCAGTTGGGTGGTCATGTACCGTAAATCCACAAATAAATAAACACACACACACACACACACACACACACACACACACACACACAATGCAGGCTCAATTTGTAGAAGTAAGGTCAATGTTTGCATCTCTTTCTTCTTCCCATGAAGAACAACAATTAAGGGCATTATATTTTGGATTGGTAGGAGCAGTTGATAGCTATGTTTTTTTAGTGGTAACTGATGGGTTTATTTTCCAGACGTTTTTCTCTGACTTGACAAATCAAGCCCTCACAGATTCTCAAGATCAAACAGCTGATCTGGCTCCTTGTTGTTGTTGTTTTTATTATTAAATCTATAAAAATGGAAGAGCTTCCTGGTCCAGATAGTCATATATACATTTTATTCCTGTTCTTTTGAAGATGCATAATGCTTTTGTCAAGCTGGTATGCCAAATATTAAAGCCAGGTAAAGACTTAGTAGATTGTACGGTTGGTTTCTTTCCTAAACACGGACACTAAAATTTTGACATCTCCTGCGTGGAGACTGCAGATTGTTAATACTCTTGAAACATGAGAAGGCACCTCTGGAATCACTGAAAATAAGTATCAGTATGCCACAGGACTCGCTAAGGTAAAAATTATTAAGAAGTGCTACAAAATAAGAGAAACAACTAAAATATATTGTTGTGTCTATATCCAACTCTTGACAATTCAGTTATATTCCTATTATCATGGGTCAAATTAGATTCTGCAATATTAGAAAAGATATAAAAAAGGAATAGGTTTTTCAAAATTCAAGCTAGGAACTAGTGTTTCTGAAAATATTCATTATTGGACAGCATGCACCCATAGATAACTTGCTATTCCCTTTTGCAATTGTAGCCACTCCCAAGATGGCTCCAGCTTCAGGCCAACACATGGTAGCCACTGCCGCTCCCAAAATGGTGCCTGTTTCTGGGAGGGCCCCATATGAGCTCCGTATAGGAAAGCCAAGTGGATCAGTCAAAGGTGATCTAATCAGAGAAGACAGAACAATCATTTTTTACTGAGAACATACACCAAATGATAGACTGTGTCTATACCAGTGGTTCTCAACCTTTTTACTGCCGCGACCTCCAACTGGTCATAAGTCGAGGACTACCCAACCGGTCGTAAGTCAAGGACTGCCCAACCGGTCGTAAGTCAAGGACTTTCCCTGCCCGGGAGCACTGTGCATGTGTGGTGCTGCCCCCTGCGCCAGCTGAGGCGTAGCTGGCAAACGGCAGAGACGGAGCAGGCCGACTACCGGCTGGGCCACCAGCTGGCCCAGCCCAAGGAAGGTAAGGCACCCGCCAGGCCCCACATGTGCCAGCAACCCTCCCTGCACCTGCCAGCCTCCCACCCCCCACCACTGGCCCTCTTTTACTTACATTTTTAGTAGTTGCTCAGCAAGGAGGGGTGGAAGCTTCCAGACAGCTCGCCTTCACTGTAGACAACTTGCAGCACTGTTTGCAGACTGGGGCTTTTGGTGGGCTCAGCAGGGCAGAGACAGCCTGGACAATTCTTATTGGCTTTTGAAAGCCAATAGAATTAGACTCTATTCAAGAGAGTCTATTCTATTGGCTTTCAAAAGCCAATAGAATAAAAGGGAGTAGCACAGCTAAGGAAAAGGGGAAAAAAATGGCGGACTGCATTGTTTGGCGATCCCTGTGAAATGGTCGTTCGACCCCAAATGGGGTCGCGACCCACAGGTTGAGAACCACTGGTCTATACTAATGATTTTGAAATTAAACAACATCTGTATAAACACAGCAATTTTTTTTTACAATTCCACCCCCAAGACAAGAAAATGCAGCTCTTGTAGAAAACGAAAAAGACTTTTACGAATTCCAAAGGGTTTAGCAGAGAGATTTATTGCACAAGGTTCAGAAGCAGTGAAGACAAGCAATTCTGAACACTGAGGGAGGGTTCAAACTACATTTTATACATTTCTTTTCTCAGGAACAAAGGGACACACATTAATGATACACATTGTATTTCTTTAGGTTAGTTTCTCACAGGCAATGTATGCTATATACATTGTTTCCAAGTGCAATGCGCATTTGGTTAGTCACAGATTGCTAACACAGCTTTATTCCAGTAATTATGCAGACACATCATTTTAATGATTTTTCATTATTATTATTATTATTCCACATTATTCTATATTATTCTACCTTATTCCCCCCTTTGGAAGTTTTTGTCAACGCTGCAAATATTGTATATTCTTGCTTTTGACAATATGCAGAATTGTCTGGTAATTTTGGTGTTAATACAGAGCAGAAGGGGGGTTGGAAGTAAAACCCAGGAAAGAAAGAGGAAGAAAGCATTTGACCTTCACATTAATTGGATAATGTGAGATATGACGGCTAATTTAGGGAGGGAATATGCTGATAATTTAACTGCTCAGAGGAAGAGATCCTAGCATACCTCCGTTGTGCATGTGCCAACATTTTGTAACAATAAAAGACTTTTAGGAAAATAATGCCTGGAAGTTCTTTGAAATGTTTCATTAGCCGGAACCATAACAACATGCTAGGATCTAACATTCTTTTCAAACGACCTGGGGTCCCAAACTCCATCCATTGTCTCTTTGCTTGAGAGGAACTGGTAAAGATTCGGGGAAGATCTCATTATGGAGAAGAAAGATTGTCTGAGGCCAGTCCCGTGGCTGCAACAGTTTCCCCGGGGGGGGGGGGAAGCAACAGCCAGCAAGCCGGGGGAGAGAGGAATTTGGCAGATTTCCCAGCTGAGAGCGAAGACTTCAAAAGCAGAATAGATAGATAACACAGTTATGGTTGAGTCATTGGAAAGATTTCAAAACTCAGAAATGAAAACTAGAAATCAGTTCCTACAAAGTGAAACCTACAGCCCTTCCATTGCAGATGTTCCTGCCAGGGACTCCAGCCCTGAAGAGAGAGAGAATCCCAATTTGAATCCTCTGCAGCAATGGGGAGATTGGGTTTCCCAGCAGGTGGCTGATCCATGTCCTCTGAACTTACCACAGCTAATAGAGGCCTTGCAATGCCTTGGGGTGGTACAGAAGCCAGGAGATCAGTAGCTGTTGGAGAACAGCCACAGCAAGGAGGTTGGCCACAGCCCCCAAATGTGCAACCCCTGGGCATAAATCTGCAGCCAGGTTGGGGCCCACAGCAACTGGGGGGGGCCACAAGAGCAGTGGGGAGCCCAGCAGGAAGCCTGTCAGATCCTGCCTTCATTGGCCAGGGACCCCAACCCTGAAGAGAAGGGGAATTCCAGTCTGAGGCATCTGCAGCAATGGGTAGATGGGTTTCCCCAGCAGATGAATGATCAGCAGCAGCAGAGGGTGTCACCACCCCTGCAGTCCAACAGCAGAGAAGACCACTACAACCCCCACTTGTGCAGCCACCATTGGGAGGCCTACAGCAGCAGGGGGCACCATCAGACCCTGCTGGCCATCAGCAGAGAGTCCAGCAGCCGTGGAACCAGCCCCAGTGGGGGGGCACAGCAGCCTGTGTTCGCACCACCTTTCAATGCAACCTTCGATGGGGACTCAGAGAAGCTGATTTTTTTCCTCAACCAAGTGCGTTCTCACTTGAAACGCTGGGCCTATCTGTATCCGGAACCAGGGGCCATGGTCGATGTCATTGCATCCAACCTAGAGGGAGAAGCATCTGAATGGCTGAACAATTTATATAGCGAGCAAGCCCCCGAATTGGAAGATCCCCACCTCTTTCTCTTCAGTCTGAGAGAACGATTTGAGGACCCATCCACTGGCCTCAAAGCAGCAGGACAAATTCACAAAATAAAACAAGCCGGGAGGCCTGCCCTGCAGTATGTGCGAGAATTCCGCAAGATAGCAGGTCGAATAGAGGGGTGGCCTGAGCAGTCCCTCATCCATTACTTCATCAAGGGATTAGACGATCACCTCTCTCAGGCCTGCATCTATCGAGAAGTACCTGATCGGCTACAGGAGTGGTACCAGACAGCCGTGAAGCTAGATGTTAAGCTCTCTCGCTATAAGAAGCCTCCCCCACATGAACCCGAGCAGCAACCAGAGCTACCTGGACAGCAATCACCCCCACGAAAGCCTTTGACTACTGCAAGGGCTGAGAGACCCAGGCCACATACACGTCCGTCCTTCAAGTGTTTCCGGTGTGGACAAGGACATCGAGCGGCCACCTGTCCAGTCCTCTACCCCCGACTGCAGAGCAGACCAGAACCAGCAATGAGAAAGAAACCTGCTCAGTGGCCAATGAGAGGAAAATCCATCGACTCATGCAGGAACCTGTCGCCCAGGTTACACCCCACACATAGGAGGACGGCGAGATTCCAGGTGGACCCACCCCTGCTCTACCCTTCTTTGACAGCAATGATGAAGGAGAAAACGAACCAATGGTGAGTCGACAAATCCCGCCTTTTTCACTGGCCGCCAAACTTATAATCCCTAAGTTTGGGGCACAAATGAACTTGAACATACTAATTGATTCGGGATGCACCCGCTGCATTATTAGTCTGGTGTTTGCCATGAAAATGGGCATAAGGGCAAAACAGCTTCCAAACCGGTGAGATTTGAGCAAGCCGATGGCTCCCTGATGGGAGGAACTCTTATCACACAATTAACCGAGCCTTTACGCCTAGAAATAGGTGCATACTGGGAGTTTATTCGCTTCCTGGTGGCTCCAAAAATGACTGAGGTGGTGATCCTAGGACTAGCCTGGTTAGACAAATGGAAGCCGTTTATCTGGTGGGAGAAAGGAATGAGAACTGTGAGACTACCTATAGGGCCTGATCCCCCCATTGATTCAACAGATGTTACTGGGCATCTTAGGCCACCCAATTAGCGAGTGTACATGGCCGCCTCACTGCCTCCAGGCGAACCAGTCATCCCCAAGGAATACTTGTACCTGGCGGAGGCTTTCAGTGAAAAAGAATGTGATGCCCTACTTCCTCACAGACCCAATGATTGCTCCATCAAACTGGTGCCCGGAACCAAACTCCCATGTCTGAGGATGTATGCTATGTCCCCCCTCAAAATGGAGGAGATGCAGCGATACATGAACAAAAACCTAGCGAGGGGGTTTATCGAATGGGCCAAATCTTCCGTGGGAGCCCCTGTGTTGTTCAAAGAGAAAAAAGATGGGTCTCTTCGTCTCTGCGTAGACTATAAGGGACTCAACGCTGCCGAGTGTGGAAAATAAATACCCCCTCCCCATCCTAAAGGATTTATTGACCCATCTGGCTAAGGGGAGTGTCTTCACTAAGTTAGACCTAAGAGAGGCATACTACCGGGTGAGAATAAAAGAGGGAGACGAGTGGAAAACTGCCTTCAACTATCCTACAGGAAGCTATCAGTTCAAAGTCATGCCATTTGGGCTACACGGGGCCCCAGCTGTATTTATGCAGTTGATTAATGAGGTCCTACGTGATCACTTGTACAAAGGGGTTTTGGTGTATCTTGATGATATCCTGATATACAGCATGAATATGACTGATCACATAAAGCTGGTGAGAGAAGTGTTAAAGAAACTATTGAACGCCAAACTTTATGTCAAATTGTCGACATGTGAATTTCACCAAACCCGATTAGACTATCTTGGCTACAGAATTTCTAATGAGGGTATTGAAATGGATCCAGCCAAGGTGAAAACTATAATCAAATGGCAGCCCCCAAAGACTCGCAAACAGCTCCAGAGCTTTCTGGGTTTTGCCAACTTTTATCGTCAATTCATCCCCTCTTTTGCTGAGATTGCCATACCTCTTACAGAACTACTCAAATCAGGCAAAGGAGGAAGGAAGCTACAACCGGGCCAACCACTAGCATGGACAATGAGCTGTCAAACAGCTTTTGAGAATTTAAGAAGACTATTTGCCGCTGAACCGGTTCTAAAGCACCCCTGCCCAGGGGAACACTTTGTGATTCAAGCTGATGCCAGCGATGTGGCAGTTGGAGCTGTGTTACTGCAAAAGAACAAAAATGGGGTTCTGCAACCCTGCGCCTACAACTCTAAGAAATTTACTGAGAGTGAGTGGAGATGGGCAATCTGGGAGAAGGAGGCCTTCGCGATTAGATGGGCGCTATTAAACTGGTGTCACTATCTAGAAGGGAGCAAGGTACCATCTGAGGTATGGACAGATCACAAAAATCTACAAGCACTGAAAACTCCCCGCAAATTGTCTCCAAATTAAGTACGGTGGGCACAGTACTTTAACCGCTTTAATTTCACTCTAAAGTACATACCAGGAGGAAAGAACTTCCTAGCTGATGCACTATCCCGGTTACCCCAGTACAAAAGCGAACGAGAGGAGGACTCCCATCTGCCCAATGACTGACCAAATTGTTCCTGAAACATATCTACCGGCTGCATGGTGCCCCTAAGCGTATAATCTCGGACAGGGGGTTGCAGTTCAAAGCAAAGTTTTGGAGAAGTTTTCTTAAATTAATTGGATCATCTCAAGGTTTATCATCTGCTTTCCATCCAGCCACCAATGGGGACGCAGAAGCCGCTAACAAAATGGTGGAGCAATATCTTAGATGCTATGTTTCTTACCAGCAGACGAACTGGACTGATCTCCTCCCTTTTGCGGAGATGGCGTACAATAATTCTGTGCACAGCAGCACCGGCTATACGCCTTTCAGAGTGGCCACAGGAAAAGAGTTCAGTCCAATACCTGAATATCCTCAGTTGCCCTCCGCTTCCCAGACACTTGATCAGTGTGTGAGGGGATGGGATGAAGTTTGGAAAAACATAAAAACTGCTTTAAAAAAGAATTTTGAGACCTATAAAAAGCAGGCTGATAAAAAGAGGGTTCCCCAAAGAACATTCCAAGTTGGGGAAAAGGTCTATCTGTCAACTAAATATCTACGCCTCAAATTGCCCAGCAAGAAATTGGGACCAAAATTCTTGGGGCCTTTCCCCATAGTAAGGATCATCAACCGAGCTTCCGGTGGCCAGCGACGATGATGGCGGCTACTTTGTAGCCATCCTCATGGGACGGCTTCAGATCTGCGGATCACAGCGCGCATCAGCTGGCCCGCGGCTCGAAATCCCCTTCCCAGGCGAAGGGAAGGGGTAGAGACCACACCAATAGAGGTAGAACCTCTTAACCCCCCCCTGGATTTCTTTTTTGGGGGGGTAGAAAGAGCGTTCCCTCGGAGTTCGTGCTTTCTCCGCCTCCCAGCTGTCTTTGTTTCTTCGGAAACAAAGTGAAACGCCGCTACCATCTCCGGGCTTAAAGTTTTCTGGTGAGTGATTTTTAAAGCGGACAGAACTGTTTAAAGGATTTTACTTAGAGTTAGAGTTTTATTTCTTTTCATTTCTCTTTTAGCTTATGTTGATTCTTTTTTCTCTTGTTTCTTTTTTTTTTGGTGGAGAGTGAGAGTGAAAGTAAAATGGCGTTTTGAAAGTGTTTTTTTTTTTCCCTTTCCAGAAAGAAAGAACGGACTTAAATGAAGTTTAAGTTTCTTTTTTCCTTTTTCTTTTAAAGTGCTTTGGAAGTTCTTTTTTTTTTTTGCACTCTCCCTGGTCTTTTTTTTAATTTTTAAGGACTTTAGTATCTTTTTTTTTTTTAAGAAGAAAGAAAGAGAGAATAAGATTTTTAAAAAATGGCTTCAAAGAGACAACCAGCTTCTATAGTCTCTAAGGTGATTTCTTCTTCTGCAATTGCAACTGTACAACAACAATTTAAAGTTACACCACCAGTGTTGCAACCTAAGGTTACACCCCCATCTTCTCCTCCCTTGCCAGGTTTGTGTGCACAAGACATTAAAGATATAATGGGAAATGCTGTATCTCAAATCAGGGAGGAAATGAAGGACCTTTTTAAACAGAATAAAGATCTTCTTGAACAGAATAAATCTGAAACTAAAGAGGAAATGAAGGAGCTTTTAGTGGAGAATAATATTATTCTGAGGCAAGACATAGTTACAACTTTATCAGGATTGGCTTCTGTGGTTGTGAAGTTGGATTCCAGAGTGGAAGAAGTTGCAGAGAAAGTAGACCTCCTTGAGTACAAATTCCAAGATATGGAAAAAAAGATGGAAATTTCACAAGAGGATATTCTTATGTCTCAGTATAGGCAAATGGAATATGCTTTGAGAATTAGGGGTCTTAAAGAAGATATGAATCAAGACCTGATGGAGATGGTGATTAATGATCTAGCTGTTGTTCTGAATAGGGATAAAGATGGATTACGTAGAGAAATGGAAAAAATTTACAGAGCTAATTCTTGGATTGCGAAACAAAAGAATTTGCCAAGAGATGTGGTGATTTACTTCGCAAAGAGGTCTCTGCGTAATGAGATTATACAAGCTTTTTATAATAAGAGGTTCCAGATTGCTGCCCAAGATGTCATCATTCTAAAGGAAATCCCATCTAAAATTTTAAGAAATAGAAAAGACTTTGCTTTTTTAACTAATGAACTTAAAACAAGATTGATGCCATTCAGATGGGAGATTCCGATGGGTATTGTTTTGAGCCATGCGGGGACACGTTACAGACTTAATACAGTTGCCAAAGCCAAAGAATTTTATAATACGGTCCTGGGAGCAGGCTAATCTCCATCTATGACTCAGAAAGCTTTGGGCGGCAAAGAGGTGGAACAGCAGTCTGAAGGACTAGGTTTGATGGCTGCTGGAAAATCACAGGTGGAATGGCTGCGCCAAACAGAGGTCAAAGAGCAGAGAATGACCCGCGCAGCACATAAACGTAAGGAAAAGGAACAACAGAAGAAAGAAGCTAAAGAATCTTCTCATGAGAGTGCTTCAATGCCGGTGGGAGGAGCAAGACCCAAGAGTTCTGCAACACATTCTTCAGTGGCAGATCTTCAGGCAGTTTTCTCCAGGCTCCTGGTCAAGGGAGATGGCAAAGTTCCTGACCTGGAATGTTAACGGTCTCAATTCCCCGCAGAAAAGAAAGAAAATCTTTCATTATTTAAAGCAATATAACAATGATATTATATGCTTGCAGGAAACTCATATCTTACTTAAAGATCAAAAATATTTAGCTAACGCTCGCTTGGGATCTCATTTTGCCCCTGGGAAAAAAGGGGGCGTGGTTATTTATGTTAAGCAAAGTCTACCAGCTTGTCTGGTAGAATCAGATCCTTAAGGAAGATATGTTATGATTGAACTTGGTCTATATGGTAAGAAAATACTTATAGTGGAATTGTACGCACCAAACCAGCAACAGGAACAATTTTATAGATTGTTACATCAGAAAATAACTTTGCTGGACTATAGGTCTGTGATATTAATGGGAGATTGGAATGGTGTTTTAGACACACAAAAGGACAAAAAAGGTTCTTCTACCTTCTTCAAACAGGCTAAATTACCTAAAGCCTTTTTTGATTTGAAAGAGGACTGGGAGTTGAGGGATTATTGGCGTGAACATAACCAAGAGGAGAGAGATTTTACCTTCTTCTCAGATAGACACCAATCTTTTTCAAGGATTGATTTTTTCTTGATTACAACTGACTTATATAATAGGGTAAAGAATGTAAAAATCTTTCCTAGGTCACTGACGGATCATAGTCCAGTTTGGATGGAATTGGCTGTTGAAAAAGAGGAGAGGAGATCCTGGAGGGTGAATGAGAACTTATTTAAACAAGAAAAAAATGTTCAAAAATTAAAGGAGTGCTTAAAGGATTATTTTGCTTTAAATATGTATAAGGGAACATCAATATCAATGGTATGGGATGCAGGTAAAGCCTTCATGCGTGGGATTTTGATAAACATGAACAATGTTCATAGACAAAAGCAGATTCAGAAACGTAAAGAACTGGAAGATGAGATTAAACTAAAAGAGAAGTCTTTGATTTTAAATCCTTCAGATGAAAAGGTTAGAGAAGCTATAAAGCTGTTAAAAACACAATTTAATATGTTGATGGCCGATCAAGCCGCAACTAATCTAATGTTTATGAAACAAAATACATTTTGTAATGCTAATAAACCAGGGAGATGGTTGGCCTACCAATTAAGAAAGAAACAGAGACAGAGAATTATAGATAAAATAAATTATAATGGTAAATTAGTGTATCAGAAGGAGCTGATTAAGAAATCTTTTCTAGATTATTATCAGAAATTATATAAGAGTACCAATGTACAAATTTTAGATATAAATAATTATTTAAGTGAGGCTAACTTTCCTAAACTAACAGAAGATCAGAAACAAGAAATCAATGGTTTAATTACTAATGAGGAAATTGTGACAGCTATTAAGCAATTAAAATTAGGTAAAGCACTGGGTACGGATGGTTTGACATCCATTTATTATAAAACTTTAGTAGAAGAGATGACTCAACCTTTATGTGAGCTTTTTAATAATATATTACAGGGTTTAGAGATTCCTCCGTCATGGCGCAGTGCTTTTATATCCTTGATTCCAAAAGAGGACCAAGATCTCACCTTACCAAAGAATTATAGGCCTATATCTCTCTTAAATGTGGATTATAAGATTTTTGCAAAAATTTTAGCTAATAGGTTTATGAGGGTTTTGCAGCAGCTTATACATAAGGATCAATCGGGTTTTATAACTGGAAGGTATATGAAAAATAATGTTAGACAAATTATTAACTTATTAGAATATTTAGATAAGAATAACCAAATCTCTGCAGGGCTGATATTTTTAGATGCTGAAAAAGCCTTCGATCAACTGAATTGGCAGTTTATGTTAAGATTAATTGAGGAGATGAATTTTGGAGAAAAAATATCACAAGCTCTAGGTCCTATATATCAAAAACAAACGGCACAACTTATTGTTAATGGGGGCTTGTCAGAGGCTTTCACAATAGAAAAAGGTACAAGACAGGGATGTCCATTGTCACCGTTATTGTTTGTTCTAACATTGGAAATTTTTTTTGATCAAAATTCGAGAGTCGCAGGAAATAAAAGGAATAGAAGTTAACAAAAAAGAATATAAGTTAAGAGCTTTTGCAGATGACTTGGTGGTTACTCTGTCTCAACCTACTTATTCTGTAGTAAAGTTACTACAATTGATTCATCAATATGGATGTGTTTCGGGTTTTAAAATCAATAATAATAAGACTAAAATATTACCTAAAAATATGATTAACCGGGACAAGCAGATTTTGGTTAACCTAACAGATTTTGAAGTTGTTGATAAGGTAAAATATTTGGGGGTTACTTTATCTGTTTCTAATGTAAAATTGTATAAGAATAATTATGAAAAGTTGTGGATCAGGGTACAGAAAGATTTGAAGAATTGGGATAAGTTACAGTTATCTCTTATGGGTAGAATTGCAGTGATTAAAATGAATGTCTTACCAAAATTTCTTTTTTTGTTTCAAATGTTACCTATTTTAAAGAATGAGCTTAACTTAAATGAATGGCAGAAAGGCATTAATAAATTTATTTGGGCAGGGAAAAAACCAAGGGTAAAGGTTAAAATTATGCAAGATTTTCGTGAGAGAGGTGGACTCAAGGTACTGAATTTGAAATTATATTATGATGCTGTGGTCTTAACATTGATTAGTGATTGGGTAAATTTAACAAATGTAGAAATACTCCATCTGGAGGGTTGGGATTTACTTTTTGGATGGCATGCCTACTTAATTTTTAATAAAAAAGTGGATCGAGTTTTTAAATCAAATATTATAAGGATTTCTTTACTTCGGGTTTGGAGGAAGTATTATAAGAGTGATTTTAAAATACCTCTATGGGCCATACCTTGGCATGCGATAGAGGGGATAAGGAGAGGAGTTAAAATGGATAGGGTTTCTTATACACAACTACTTAGATGGGATGGTCAAAACTGGCAGTTAAAATCTTTGGAAGATTTAGTACATGAAAATATTACCTATTCATGGTTTCAATATAGACAAATAGTGGACAGATGGAAGATGGATCGTAATATGGGTTGGCTTAGAGAAGATGAAAATCTTTTTAAACAAGTAAAGGATCAAAGACAAACTCACATTAAGAGGGTTTACGGGGTTCTAGTAGAATTGGATTCAGAATCTGAATTAATCAAAGACTGTATGATTAAATGGGCACAAAATTTTGGTGAACCAATCCCACTGGATACCTGGGAAATTATTTGGGTGAGGAATGTTAAATTTACACAAGCCCAGAACTTAAGGGAGAATTTTTATAAAATGTTTTATAGATGGCACCTTGATCCACAAAAAATGTCTCTTATGTACCCTGATTTACAGCCTAAATGTTGGAGATGTGGTTGTTTGGACGCCACCTATTATCATATTTGGTGGTCGTGTAAAAACATAAAAGCTTTTTGGATTAAGATATGGTGGAATATTCAAAGAATTTTTAGAAGGAGGGTAAAATTTACCCCACAATTGTTTTTGCTAGGTATTGTTACTGATTGCGATGCTAAGGAGGTTATATTGATGTTAAATTTGATTACAGCCGCAAGGCTGTTAATGGGGCAATATTGGAAGAAGGAATCTTTGCCTACCTTGCAAGAGTGGTTTTTTAAAGTTTCTTATCTGGCGGAAATGGCAAAGATTTTGGCTTTTTTAAAGGAGCAATCGCAAGAGAAATTTTTTGCTGTATGGGAAAAATGGATAAATTTTATACAACATAAATTGGATATAAAAAAATATCATTTAGCTTTTTTATAACTTGTATATAATTTTTGATATTTTATAGATTATTTTATTTTCTTTTTTTTTCTTCTTCCTTTTTTTCTTCTTCCTATTTCTTTTCTTCTTTCTTTCTTTCTTCTTTTTTTTCTTTTTAAGTATTTAATGTTTATGTCATATATATTTTATTATTAACTATTTTAAAAAGGATCATCAACCCAGTCACAGTAGAACTAAAACTCCCTAGACTTTTGGGGAAAATTCATCCAGTTTTCCATTGTAGCTTGTTGAAGCCTTATCAGGGCTCCACTTTAAGACCGCCTCCGAAGAAGGCACCAGGGCCCCTCGTAGTCGCGGGACAGACCCACTATGAAGTAAAACGTATTCTTGATTCTAGAATTTTTAAAGGGAAATTGCAGTACCTAATCCAATGGAAGGGATACCCGTTGTCTGAAGCCACCTGGGTGAAATCCAGTGAAGTGAAAGCTGACAGATTGGTCAAAAGGTTTCTTATGAAACACCCCAACAAACTGAAAGATAACCCTTAACATATGCTTTTGTTTACTTTACAAGATCTGTCCTTCTTGTAAGGGGGGCCGGATGTCAACGCTGCAAATATTGTATATTCTTGCTTTTGACAATATGCAGAATTGTCTGGTAATTATGGGGTTAATACAGAGCAGAAGGGGGGTTGGGGGTAAAGCCCGGGAAAGAAAGAGGAAGAAAACATTTGACCTTCACACTAATTGGATAATGTGAGATATGACGGCTAATTTAGGGAGGGAATATGCTGATAATTTAACTGCTCAGAGGAAGAGAACTTAGATCCTAGCATCCCTCCGTTGTGCCTGTGCCGACATTTTGTAACAATAAAAGACTTTTAGGAAAATAATGCCTGGAAGTTCTTTGAAATGTTTCATTAGCCGGAACCATAATAGTTTTCTTGCTTAAACTTTCATCATTCTACCTCTGATTCAGGAACTTTAGTGGGCACCATTTTGTATTCCCATAAAGCTAACATTGTTTCATGTTTTGCAGTTAATTGGGCTGTACTTTCTTAGATTCTTCGAATCATCGTTACAACACAAGGGAGTAAGCAGGGAATCAAAATACATCCTAGAATTAGCAATACTGCTATAACTATGATGGTTTGTAGGCCTGGTAACTTTGGCCACCATCCTGAAAATATGTCTTCCAGATTAAATACTTTCCAGGTTTTCACCGGAACATGAGCTAGTTTGACCATTCTGTCTATTATGTCCTTTAACACTTTTCCACTTTCATCTACTTCGATGCAACAGTTTGTTAGGTTGAATTTCCCACATACCCCTCCTTCTTTGGCCAACAGATAGTCCAAGCTAACCTATTTTGCATAATATATGTCCTTGATTTCACATTTTCTTGGGCCAATTCAGTTAGTCCCTTCACAGTCTCATTAGTGATTAATTCTACCATCGCTTGTAACCTAATGAGGGGTATGGTATCCATATATTCCATCCTCAGCCCAAGTAGCCGGGCCATAAACTAGGATAATGTGGCAAGGTGGCCATTCATATTCTTGCCAAGTGACTCCTGCGCATTGGGTGTATGTACTTGTTTCCCTTCTTTGTCTTATATTGCCAATTTCATCATAGATGGGAACTCCCAAGAATTGGCTTAGTTTTTAATGGTAACAGGAAAAATCCTGGTCAAATTATTCCCAATACACAAGATCCACACCAGTTCTTAGGTAGTTGTCCGTATGCCATTTTTCCGCAAATCCAGTACATTCCATCTGGGACTAGCCAAAGGAGACTGGCATTTGTGGGGTCTTTTAGATATGGCATCCCAGATACGTTAGTAAGGGCATAATGATCCATAGTAGTGGTTTCGTTGGTTCCAGACCACCATTTACTGTTTTCCCAAGTCCCTGTGCATAAGAGGTCACCTACTGCTATGCAAGATTCTGTTTTGTTCCTTGAGTAACATACATGTCCTATCAAGTTGGAAGTGAGAGTCCAATCACCATCTTTCCCGTTTGTATAGTTTAAACTATTATTCTCAGACATTTCTAGTACCTTGGTATAATTTAACTCTTATGCCTCCCATGACCATTTTTCTCCCATATTTGTTCCACCACACACAAAACAGTTAGACACATCTAAAGTATGGGCAATATCTTCAGCTAACTTAACAAAGGTATTGACTACCTGTCTAGGTATTTCAGGAATATTTGTTTTCTCCATTTCCTCATAATATGACCAGAATAATGATTTTTGTTCTGATCTTTTGGTTGCAGTTATAATTTTGATTTCTACCTCTGATATTGGGTCGTAGCCGTTGGCATCTATTCCTATCCCAAACATCCAGTTTTTTCTTTCTCATCTATTTTGTTCCAGGAACCAACTGCCATTCTTGACTGTGAGAGTCACCAAATTATAGTTGTCCCTTCCACAGGAGTCTGCTTTTGTATTATTCTTTTCAAACAACATGTGTTCCATCTCCTTCAGGTCTTGGGTATGCCACTTAAATATATGACCACCACTTACATTTGACCATGGAGACTGCACATCCATCCGGTGGGCACAAGTACTTATGGTTTGGGATATAGCTGTGGATATAACCGATCCCTCCGCAACCATATATTGCAGCCCAATAATTAGCTGCTTTACAAACATCAAAGGTGACCCTAAAACTGGAGTGTGGGTTGGATTTCCATTTGGAGATCCCTAATAGTGCCTGGTCCCTAGATCTACTTCTTGTTCTATGTGTTCGGATCTGCAAGGCCCAGCTGTCAGGATCAGACTTCGGGTTATAACACTGATCTTGGACCCCTTTTCTACAAACTTTATATGTAGTTCTATTGTATGTATAGGAACTAGAGGAACTATCTTGGCACCCTTCTGATTTCATTGTATAATAAATCAAAGTCTTAGTTATCTGGTTTCCTTGTTTTGTAATCTTGATGCATTTTTGACAACCCTGGTTCCCCTGTGTTTTTGTTCTTTCTTTGTGTGTGTATGTTCCCCATATTAAATAACTAACAGATATTATGAGCTGTAGAATCCTCATATCTTCCACCGTGTGTAGAGAGACAGCTTCCGGGGTGTCTCATAGGGTTCGTTGTTCACACCGTGTGTTGAGACCTGTTGCCAGTAAGGTTCGACAGGGTGTATTTCTTGTAAATTTCAACACCAAAGGTTTGTCAGTTTTATCTACCTTGTAAGTTACTGGATCAGCAGCTGCAGCTGCTTTCAATCTACTCCAGTGGATCCAGGACTTTCCCTCCAAGGTTTTCACTGCCAAAGGAGAACACATAACAACAGTACATGGTCCTTTCCATCTTGGGCTCAAGGGGTCTGATTTCCAGTGTTTCACCCATACTCTATCTCCTGGTTTGAACCCATGTGTTGCCGTGACCACTGGAGGGGGTTGTTGTTCCATCATATAATGGCGCAAATTTGAAACAGCTAAATTATGAAGCTGTAACTGATGTAACAATTTCTGTTGGTCTATTCCCCCCTTATGAGCCAAGTCTGGCCAGCCCTGACTGTCAGGTTTAAATAGACAAGGGGGATGGCCAAACATGAGCTCATAAGGACTAAGTTGTAGTTTAGTGTGGGGGGGGGGCAGTCTGATTGCATACAAAACCATAGGCAAAACTTCTGGCCAATGGAGATGAGTTTTCAAACAAAATTTGGTAATGAGGGTTTTAATTGTGCGATTAGCATGTTCCACCCTTCCAACCGATTGGGGGTGAAAGCTACAGTGAAATCTCCACTTAATTCCTAATGCCTGGGCTAAAGCCTTGTTAATTTGGTGTACAAACTCAGGGCCATTATCTGATGAAATCCTAGAAGGGCAACCAAATCTAGGAATAATTTCTTTTAGAAATATTCTGGCAACCTGTATAGCTTTCTTATTTACAGTTGGAAAGGCGTCAATCCACCCTGTATAGGTATCGATTATAACTAACAGGGCTACATATTTCTTACTCTTAGGCATATCAGTAAAATCAACAATGACATAGTCCATTGGAAAATAAGCAATTGGTTGTCGACCAGGTGGTACTATTGGTCCTTGGTGTGCATTGGTTTGGGCACAAATGGAACATTGAGAACATACTTGAGCTGTTAGCGAAGAAGCAAAGGGAAGATAGAAAAATCATTCAACTTGTTGTAATAATGCAGTTTTTCCCAGATGTTGCTTATGGGCTTGAAAAATAAGGGGACGGTCAAGCGCCAGAGGAACAGCAATGCGCCCATCAAGAAAGGTGTACTAGCCTTTAACTAGTTCGGCTTGTACATCCTGCTTCAACTTTTGGCTTTCTTCTTTCGTATATATAGGATCAAGTTGTTCTAAGTAAGTTTCTAGATACATGAACCTGGTGACATCCGACTGGAGTGGGGGGGCCTTCCAATGCAGCTCTTTTGGCTTCTTTGTCTGTCTTCCTATTGCCCTGGGTAATAAGGCTTGAGTCTTTTTGATGTCCAGGACAATGGATGATTGCAACTTTAGACGGTAACTGTGCTGCTTTAATAAGTCTTTTAATCAAAGTTGCGTATTGGATGATATTGCCTGTGGAGTCCAAATATCCTCTCTCTTTGTAGATTGCTGCATGTGTGTGGATTGTCAAAAATGCATATTTACTGTCTGTATATATATTTAAAGTCATTCCTGCAGCTATTTCTAATGCTCGGGTTAAGGCATATAATTCTGCAAATTGTGCACTTGCTTGGCTAGGCAACTGTGCTGACTCTATAGTTGCAGTTTGAGAAACAATTGCGCAACCAGTGTATCTAATTCCTTGATCCATAAAGCTAGATCCATCAGTAAACCACTGAAAGTCTGGATTATGCAAGGGTTGGTCCGTAAGGTCAGGTCTGAAAGAATATTGTAGTTCTATTGTTTGCATGCAGTTATGCACGGGCATAGTTAAATCTGGTATTGGCATTAGAGTGGTTGGATTGAGAGCTGAGCACTGTTGCAGTGTAACTTGTGGATTTTCTAATAAAAGGGCCGGTATCTTATGCATCCTCTGATTGCTGATCCATAAATGTCCCTTAATGTCAATAATTGTCTGCAGTGCATGACTAGTACAAACAGCCACTGGAGCTGAAAAAGTTAACTTATTTGCCTCCTGTAGTAACAGTATAACTGCTGCTAGAATTTTTAAGCATTGTGGCCAACCGTGCAAGGCCATATCTAGTTGTTTTGGCAGATAAGCGACTGGGCGGTTCCAATTATCCTGCTTTCGGGTAAGGACTCCTAAAGCCACATTCTGTCTCACATCGACATAAAGTGAGAACAGCATAGATATATCAGGTAGTCCTAAAGCTGGTGCTGTAGTAAGAGCCTGTTGAAGATGTTCCATTGCTAGGGTCTGTTCTCATTGCCACAAAAGAGGTTCTTTTTCTGGTCCCCTTAAAACTTGGTATAATGGTTTAGCTGTGAGAGCGAAGTTAGGAATCCAAATTCTACAGAAGCCTGTAATTCCCAAAAAGGCTCTAACTTCATGTTTTGTTTTGGGGATGGGAATCTGTAACACAGCTTGCTTTCTCTGGGGGCCCAGAGTTCTTTGTCCTTGTGATAGTTCATAGCCTAAATACATTACAGTCTTTTGAACTAATTGTGCTTTCTTTCTGGACGCTCTGTAGCCACAGTCTTGTAACATTTGAAGCAGTCTGGATGTGTTTTCAAAGCAATCCTCCCTGCTTTGTCCAGTTATCAGAATATCATCTATATATTGAAGGCAACAGTCCTCTTGTCTGACTAACTTCAAATATGCAAGATCTTGGGCTAAAGCTTGACCAAAACACGTAGGTGAATTTTTAAAGCCTTGTGGTAGTCTAGTCCAGGTATATTGAGTCTTAACTTGTGTCTTTGGATTAGCCCATTCAAATGCAAAGATTGGCTGACAATTCTCAGCTAAAGGTATGGTGAAAAATGCATCCTTTAAGTCCACAACTGGAAACCATTTAGCAGATGCAGGTATTGTACTCAAAAGAATATATGGATTAGGAACAGTTGCATGTAGGGTCAAGGTGAACTTATTAACGGGGCGGAGATCTTGTGCTGGTCTCCACTGTCCGTTGGGCTTACGAACAGGTAGAATTGCAGTATTCCAGGATGACTGAATTTTTCTAATGATTTTTGCTATCAAGTATTTTTGGATTAATTCTTGAATGGCAATTGCAGCCTCTGAAGTACAATATCGTTGGGGTATTCTAACAGGATATGCCTGGGGTTTCAGTTCCACCATAACGGGCGTGGCATATTTTGCAAATCCAGGGGGATTATCCTCCGCCCACAGGAATGGGACATTAAGCTGCTGCCACATATTACCTTCTACTTTCTCTTTTTCTGTCACTATCATCAAACGCCATATTTCTTCCACAGGGTGGCGCACTTGCATTAATTGTTTCTCATGGTCAAATGATATTGTTACTTTCAACTTGGTAAGCAAGTCCCTCCCCAGTAATGGAATTGGGCAGTCTGGGGCATATAGAAATTGATATTTAATGATTCCTTGTCCCACTTGGCATGTTAGGGGTTCCAGGAGTGGTCTGGATTGAGTTTCTCCAGATACTCCCTGAATTTGGATGGTCTGGTTTGATTGCTTGCCAATAGATTTATTTAGGACAGATCTGGTGGCTCCCGTGTCAACTAACATCGGGACAATCTGTCCTCCCACCTGTATTTTAACAATGGGCTTCGGGGGTGGGACCACAGAACCCTGTCCTCTTCAGTCTCCCCATTCCATGTCGGCTAAGCCGATCATGTTTTCTTCTCTTTCTTCTGTCTGACTGGGCTAGGCTGGATGCCCTCTTCCCCTGAAGCTTCCCATGTAGCTTCTCTGGAAAGTCCCTCTAAATCTTCTTCCTCAACCTCTTCCATGCTGGCGAGATTGTCCCCTAGGTTGGTCATTCCTCTGGGGGCACTCCCTTTGCCAGTGTCCTTCCTGTCTACAGATGGTACATTGGTTGGGTCCAATATGCATCCCCCCAATGCCACTGCTAACATTTCAACTTTCTTTTTCTCTTTCTGATCTGATTTATGCTCCTCTTCTTTTTCACGGTTATGGAACACCTTTTGTGCTATTTCCATAATCTCTGCTACATTCTTGCCTAACGCCCCTTCTGTGCACTGTAACTTTTTTCTTATGTCTGGTGCACTTTGGGTGATATATCTTTCAATTAAGATGGGGTGATTTTGAGCCATCTCCATATCAAGACCTGTGTTTACTTTATAAGCCTCTATCAGTCTGCTGAGAAAAGCAGTTGGTGACTCATCTTTCTCTTGCCAAATACTAGTTACAGCAGCATAATTAACTGGGCGGATTTCTGCTTCTCTCAGGGCTTCTAAACACAAAAGCCGATAATTCTGCAACAAAGTTTGGTGCTGTGCATCGTTAGCATTCCAGTTTGGTCTTATTTCTACTGCTTCGGCATTTCTGCTTGCCTGAGAATTTGCTTTCCCTTGGGGTGTCGGCAGGCAAGTACTTTCAATTTCCCTAATTTATATTTTTCTCTTCCTTCCATATCCAGTAAAGTAGAAATAAGCTGTTGCATATCATCCCAAGAGGGGTTATGGGTCTGAATAATAGTGGAGAATAGGTCTATTATTTCTTGAGATTTTTCTGAAATGGTCCATATTGTTGACGCCAATTAAATAGATCAGTGGTTGTAAAGGGAACATACTGAAGCATTGGAATATTGGTGTTGTTTGGTCCAGGGACCAAGACTTCTCTTAGAGGGGCTATCATTTCTTCTGTTTTGATCCATTTTACTTCTAGTTCGACTAGAAACTGATGTTTTGCTTTCATCACTATCCAAGTCCTGTTCTTTTTTCTGAACGGTTTTATCTTCTTTTATCTTTCTTTCCACACCGGCTTCTGGTTGAAGATGGACTTCATTTCTTTCAACCAGAGGGGGTGGAATTTGTTGATGTATTCCCCCTTCTTCTCTTCTAGGAACATAGGGAGGGGGTCTGGCAATTTCCTCCCTGTCTTCCTGGCTGAAAATCTTATCTTTTGTCTAAGGCTTGGCTTTTTGGTTTGCCAAATATATTTTAGCACATTCTATTTCACACTTTGCTAACCATCGAGGCTTTTCTGCAATATTAATCTGCCATTGGTTGATATAGGGATATTGGTCCCAATGACCACTTCCAGTCACAATTTGATGAACCTGTGCCACAAGTTCGGGATTCGCCGATCCGTCTTTGGGCCACCCTACGCCAAAGGTGGTCCATTCAGATTCACAGAATCTTTTTAACATGGCTGGATTTGGTCTTGGGTTTCCATAATCCCTAGAAAAACCCTTTTTAAAATTTCCTAACATGCACTGAAGTGGCATCTGACCAACGCCCTTCTTTGTCTGGTTCCCCCCCATTTCTCCCTAACACACTACCACCGACCTGAAGTGCCGGACGTTCCAATGGTCACTCTGCAGGAAATGCGATGGTTTAACCACCCACACAATCCTACCTTTTGAAGACTTAAGGACGCCGCCTTGTCTTTTAGGGGGTGATCAGTCCCCTCTTCTGATTCAAAAGGGATCAGGTATCCCCTTTTACAATACTTGCCTGCAGGTGTTCCAGACCCTTCCCAGGATTAAAGACCTGTCTGCTACCCTCGATGGATCCTTGACTGAAATGCTTCGCTGGTGGGTGAGTTCCCCTCCCTTCCCCGTAGACAAAGGCCACGGAGCCGGCTTGGAGTCGTCGTCGTTAGGAGAGGGGCTCTCCACCAGGGCAGTCCGTCTGGAAGGTCAACGGCCTCTTCCTAAAAGTCCCGTCGGGGGTGCCAGAATTCTTGTAGAAAACGAAAGAGACTTTTACAAATTCCAAAGGGTTTAGCAGAGAGATTTATTGCGCAAGGTTCAGAAGCAGTGAAGACAAGCAATTCTGAACACTGAGGGAGGGTTCAAACTACATTTTATACATTTCTTTTCTCAGGAACAAAGGGACACACATTAATGATACACATTGTACTTCTTTAGGTTAGTTTCTCACAGGCATACAATGGTCGGTTATGCTACATACATTGTTTCCAAGTGCAATGCGCATTTGGTTAGTCACAGATTGCTAACACAGCTTTATTCCAGTAATTATGCAGACACATCATTTTAATGATTTTTCATTATTATTATTATTCCACATTATTCTATATTATTCTACCTTATAGCTGTTCAGTGATTTTTTGTTTACACAATGACGTTATATCTTCCAATATTCAACCTGCTCCTGTCATTCTGAAACCTGCAGAATTGAAAATATGCACAACTGCAGGAGAATAATGTTCATAATAGTCACCATTTTCTCTGGAAGTTAAAGGAGTTTGTAATGGAAAACAATATTTAGGCCATATTCAAACATCTGTAGTCAGAAGAATAGAAATCAGTTTGGGTGAAAGTCTTTCATAACTAAATGGTGAACGAGATAACATGAAACACATGAATAAATGCAACTGTTTATTATTTGTATTTTCACTCTCCTTAAAATAAGGAGATAGCTTCCTCCATTCACTGTTGTACTGCTTCAGTCATTATGCTCTTTCATTACTGACAAAGCAGTTTCACAGATTCAAAATGGCTGACAAAAAATTCTCAAAGAAAGTACAGCATAAAAGCAGCAATTTACTGCAAGATATTACATAGTGCACTGGATGGACTAGCCAAAGTATTTTTGATAGATTCTATCAATCTTCAGTTGTGGCTCATCAGCAACACGACTCTTTTATCTCGAAATCACTTTTTGTCTCTCTCATTTAGCATAATGCATGAAAAGCTGCACTAATTCAGATTTATTCTGTCTCCCCGTTTAATGTCTTTTAAGCAACATAAAGCACGTTCAGAAATAAAAATTGATGCATGACTAATGCACACCACTGGTATGCTGTCACAAAACTGACAA